>NC_085141.1:125384169-125755156 GCF_024139115.2 Armigeres subalbatus | reverse complement strand
CACAAATCATCTATTCATCGACTTCAAAGCCGCATATGATACAATCGATCGGGACCAGCTATGGCAGCTAATGCACGAACACGGTTTTCCGGATAAACTGTCAGTTGATCAAAGCGACGATGGATCGGGTGATGTGCGTAGTTCGAGTTTCAGGGCATTCTCGAGTCCCTTCGAAACCCACAGAGGGTTACGGCAAGGTGATGGTCTTTCGTGTTTGCTATTCAACATCGCTTTGGAAGGTGTAATACGAAGAGCAGAGATTAACACGAGTGGTACAATTTTCAATAAGTCCGTCCAGCTATTTGGCTTCGCCGACGACATAGATATTATGGCACGTAACTTTGAGAAGATGGAGGAAGCCTACATCAGACTGAAGAGAGAAGCTAAGCGGATCGGACTAGTCATCAACACGTCGAAGATGAAGTACATGATAGGAAGAGGTTCAAGAGAAGACAATGTGAGCCACCCACCGCGAGTTTGCATCGGTGGTGACGAAATCGAGGTGGTAGAAGAATTTGTGTACTTGGGCTCACTGGTGACTGCCGAAAATGACACCAGCAGAGAAATTCGGAGACGCATAGTGGCTGGAAATCGTACGTACTTTGGACTCCGCAAGACGCTCCGATCGAATAGAGTTCGCCGCCGTACCAAACTGACAATCTACAAAACGCTAATTAGACCGGTAGTCCTCTACGGACACGAGACCTGGACGATGCTCGTGGAGGACCAACGCGCACTTGGAGTTTTCGAAAGGAAAGTGCTGCGTACCATCTATGGTGGGGTGCAGATGGCGGACGGTACGTGGAGGAGGCGAATGAACCACGAATTGCATCAGCTGTTGGGAGAACCATCCATCGTTCACGTCGCGAAAATCGGACGACTGCGATGGGCCGGGCACGTAGTCAGAATGTCGGACAGTAACCCGGTGAAAATGGTTCTCGACAACGATCCGACGGGCACAAGAAGGCGAGGTGCGCAGCGCGCAAGGTGGATCGATCAGGTGGAAGATGACTTGCGGACCCTCCGTAGACTGCGTGGTTGGCGACGTGTAGCCATGGACCGAGCCGAATGGAGAAGACTCTTATATACCGCACAGGCCACTTCGGCCTTAGTCTGAATAAATAAATAATAATAATGCTAGGGTTATGCAGATTGGAATCATTCCTGCGATAACGCAAACTGCCTCCGAGGAAATGGTACGGTACGCACTCGCGACTCGAACGGCCATTAGGCGAAACACGCTGTTCAACTTTCTGCGGTTACGTTTCGTCTTGAGCGCAGCTCCCCAGGCTGGAGCTCCGTACCTCAGTATCGAGGATGATACTGCTGCCAGAAGACGTCCACTGCTGCTTTTAGGACCACCCACGTTCGGCATGATCCTTGCAAACGCACTGACCATTTTAGCCGCCTTTCCGCAGAAATAGTCCACATGGGTTTTGAAATTCAACCGGTCGTCGATCATCACTCCTAGATAGCTCAAAGCCCGCACGGACGGTATGTTATGCCCTCCTACGGTAATCTGGATCCGCTGGATCTCTCGGCAGTTGCTAACCAGCATCACTTCTGTTTTGTGGTGAGCTAGCTGCAGCTTGACTCCGTTCATCCAGTTTTCAACTGCGTCGATAGTTTCCGCCACCAGCATTTTACTGCTTCCAACGACTCTCCGGTTATTGTAAGGACATCGTCCGCGAATCCGAAGATCTTCACGCCTTTGGGCAACTTCAGTTTTAGAACTCCGTTGTACATAATGTTCCACAGCGTTGGGTCTAGTATGGAACCTTGCGGAACACCTGCCGTAACCCCAATCGACTTCTGCCCCGAATTTGTTTCGTAAACCAGGATCCGGTTCTGAAAGTAACTTTCAAGGATTCTACACAAGTAGTCAGGAACCCGCATACCGTGTAACGGTGCGGCGATGGCCTCCCAGCTGGCACTGTTAAAAGCGTTTTTGACGTCAATCGTTACTACAGCGCCGAATCGATTGCCGCGCCTCTTCTTCTTGGCCGCTCTCTCTGAAACTTTAATGACCGTTAATCCGAACTGCTTTTCCGAGAAGCCGGTCTCCCCCTCAGTGAACTGCGTCAGCCGATTAAGGATAATCCTTTGGGGCCGTACACTAATTACGTAAGCAATTTTTCTGAGGGTTTTCAACCTCCCTCTCCCCATGTTAGATTTTTCCCATACAAATCATTTTTCATTTATATGGAACATAAGAAAATGTCAACCCTGCCCCCCATAAGTGCTTACGTAATTAGTGTACGACCCCTTTCCAGAAGCTTCCCGTGGGTATCCAGCAGGCATATGGGCCTATATGATGCTGGATTCCCCGGCGGTTTCCCTGGTTTCGGCAGCAGCACTAGTTTCTGGATCTCCCACCTATCCGGAAAGTTACCATCTGCTAGGCATTTCTACAGCACCATCCTGAACAAATCTGGAAACGCCAGTATCGCAGTTTTTAAAGCCACTAACCTTACGGATTATTTTCAAACCTCTTTCGCTCCTCTTTGTTGTGAGAATACATCGGTCCCTCCAGAATGCGAATGTTTCACCTAAGATTAGTCCTCCAAGTATTGGTACATTGCTCCCATAGTTGCGGTAATTTTTAATTTGCGTTCCTATAATTGTGGAGCTCGCAACTATAGGAATACTACCGCAACTATTGCTGCAAAGGTGATAAAATAATAAAGTAATATAATGATATTTACCGATTTATATCGAATTTCACGTCTGCAATTTGTTGTTTTGAGTTATGGTATGTCAATAAATCGATCAACGAAGCAGGTTGCTGCGTTAAAACCGCAATTTTTGCGTAAAGTGTACTTCCACAACTATTTGTACACCCACAACCATTGGACCATTTACCCTACATCAGAGGGGGTTCGTAATGCTCATTTAAACTCAGGAGCACAGGATAAACAACGAAAACAGATTCACCCTGGGCTTGAAAACGCCTGCTTTGGTCTCATCGAACAGAAAAGTCGAAAACCTGTACATTACATAGAGCTTAACGGAGTTCAACGTCACCTTTACGAACAACCTGATTGGGCTGCACGTTTGAAATTTTTAATAGGCTGATTTGAAAAATGAATAATCATCATTAGTACGGATGTGGCTTTAGAATTAGACGATTTTTAGATGCGGTATATCTTGGGATTTGATGAAAAGTAAAAAATAAACTTGTACAATTGTTAAAAACGATAGCTTGCTTAATATTTTTTTGGGCTAATCGCTATTTATTTGAAATAGTTTTGTCTCATCCGATAGTAATTATTTAATTTTTAAAATCTATAATGCTTGTTAGATGGATACAAAAACCAGATAGAATGAATTTGGTCCAAATTTTAGTGACAATAGGTACTTTACAAAAATTCTCGCAAAATTCTCCAAAAAACACTGTAAAAAAAAATTGTAGAGTATGACAAACATCCGAAACATTTTGGAAAACTTGACGCTATACGAAAGTAAACAGAATATTAGGTTATATGGGACCATAAAACAGTAGATTACTTGAAAAAATTACGTATACTTTGTATATGAGAAGGCAAAAATGAAATTATTAAATAAACAAAATGTATTTATAATTATCGGAACGTCCTATACTGCATATGATCGCATATGAGTCCCATCTTTGCTGACTTCCCTATCCATATAGAACAAATATGAGATCGTAGGCAATATAGTGGATAGAAGTGTACGTACATGTACCACTTTTTCTGGCAACGAAATGGCGATTGTGATGTATACCAGAAATAAAAATGTGCATATCTCCAGATTTAGTTGTACAAAATCACTTCTTCGCTATTCTCTTATTAGATCTTAGATCTTAACAATTGTGAAAAACTTAAAATTAACAAAAATGGTTTATGTACCACTTTTTTTTGACAATTGTAGAAAATTTACTTAAAAATATTTCCTAAACCAAGCTATAAATTGAGATCATCATTCCCGACGTTTAGATGATACTGCCGTTAACGTTAACATGGAAACAGCTTCAAACATATGGAATGTATATTTTAAATCAATTCAAACTCCATCAACTGACTACACAGGTAATATCAGGGTGGGTCTCCAACTTCAAACAATGTTGCCGTAAGCACCGCCTGTCGCTTTTCATTTGTTCATCAATAAATCGATAACAGCAGTTTTCAATCCTTCAACAGGCTGTTGACAATCTATCGTAAGTTGTGTCGTGAAAGTTATCAAAATCAACACAGTTCCAATTATTACGCAACGAATCTCTTTAATCCTTCCAGGAAGCGAGCCCTTCCTCAGGAATGTCGTGCTCGGATATCTGTATGAGAGAGACGAGCGAACCGGGAAACTCATTCCCGCGAGATCTACACTCGAATGTACCTAACTCGATGTGGTTGGTAGACTTCTTCATAAGCCATACGTTTCTTTAGGGACAAAGATGAGTGGCCTCCATCCAACGTTAGACGGACTAATTTTTCTGGAGTAGAAGCATTTCCGAGACATTCTGCTCTTTCCTATCAGTCGGAGTATCCTTCTTGATATTTTTGGTCGCAATTTTCCTCTCACTGGACCGCCACTCATTTGGGTGATGTAGTAATCATCAGTCAGACTTGGACAGGCACGAGCGTTCCCAGTTGCTATTCGAACGTGGTTCAGGTGGCATTCAACCAGCTGCTTTTGCTCAGAATCGCTTTGTGGTCGTTTCAGAACTGTGTGTACCAAACCCGGGTAGTTTTTCTTTGCATCTGTGCAGAGCTGGTGAACGGGGTGTGAGGTGGATTTTGATACTCGCTGATAAGTCTCCCCTCATCCGCGCTGGGAGTAAAAGAGAGCCAACTATCTGCTGGTACTCTTCCGCGAAGGACAAGGTGAAAGTGGCCAGACAGGAAGGACATCTGGATCGACTTGGTTCGAAGAGCTCCGGCACTTTGCCATCGGATTTTGCTTGCTGCCAACAACGGGTGGCCGTCCGGTCGAATCGGATTATCTGAATTATTTTTTTTCGGGTACGGTTTGTAAGTGTAAGACGACATTTTTCGCAGTTGTTATTACCTGTTCTCCTGAGAGATGTCAATTAGTCAATGAGTAACAACTAGTGATAGGAAAATTAGCAAATCGATTGATTCCTTCTCAAAGGGTGTTCCCTTATACATGTGTGGTTGTTATTTAATGTGTTATTGATTTGTGGTTCAAAAAAGCTATTGTCAATAAGTGCATACAAGAGAGCCAAGAAGTGGAAAAATCAAATCGTGTTTGTGAATAAGAAAAGTGTTTGACAGCAGAAGAAAAATCAATTTATAGTGTCATCAATATTGGCCATCATACCATCGAACGCAACTAGCAGCTCTACGTCTGTTCGGAGCTATACGTTCAGCTGGGTGAAGAGCGATTAATTAAAATGTAAGTTGCATCTTAATAGAAAACAGGTTGACGGGAAAAAATGTCCACTGGAATGTGTCTATATTACGTTTTTCTTTAGTAATGTCAGAATGAATTATAGAACGCACGTATACTGTGCGATGGGTATAGAGAAAGCAGAAAGTGGAATGAGTGGAAAGAATTGATCAGCAGAAAATAACAACTCGGCAGTCAGCACAGAGAGCTACATGGGAGATTGGAGAGTGCTGTGAGGCTATTGAGTGATACTGTGTATCATTTTTGTTGGAGCTAAACCTATCGAGAGAAAGAGAACCGTCGCCGTGATAACAAGTTCTATAATTGTACACAACACACAATACGATAGAGCCATCCAACGGAACTCACATCCACACGACCAGCTACACAAACGATATCATATCACCCCCAACTGCAAGTATATCAAGTGACCGGTTGATGCTTCGGTTGCACATTTTTGTGTGTTCTGTTTTTTTCTTCGTCTTTTAATAGTCAACAGATGTATGTTTATAGTGATTATCGATTTGTACACCATCGAGGAACTTGTAGCATACAGGATGGCTCCATGGTGCTACAGGAAGGATACAATTCGTAACCAACATGTCTGAACTTCGATATTGTGTAACATTTTCACCACCCACTGAGTACATATTTCTGCTGGGAGGTTTCCCCTTTCCAAAGGGATGCACTAAGTGAGGTTTGATGTATGTATGCAAACAAGCCTGCGTTGACACGTGTCGAAAAATGAAGGATTGATTACTAGTTGAGCCGGTAGCAGGTGGCTTCACGGCAAAAATAGTTTTCTTTTTAATGGAGATCCGCATTTGCCACGACGAAGATATTAGAATAAACAAATATGTTTTCAATTTTGTTTTATGATAAACGATTGTAATGGGTCTTATTGATAACTGAGATACCAGGTACTGTGACATTTTTGCCTTTCTCGTACAACAAAGTTGTACCGAAGGGCTGTATGATCACACCAAAAACGAATTTTTGATAGGAGGCCCGGAGACCCATAGTGTTATACAGGTAAACTTCGATATAACGTACATATCGATTTCAAAGTTGTACGTTATATCGAATTGTACGTTATATCGAAGCATGAATAATCATCCTTATTTTACACTACTTAAATGTTGTACTATTATGTACTTTATGGGTGAATTTCTTTCAAATAAGACTCAACTAGCAGTGTGGAACAGATTTTCTTGTGAACAATTTCTACAAACAAGATCGTTTCAGTGATATTTCGATTTTATCACCCCCTGGTGAATTTTAGGGTGACACACCGACACCTTAAGCAACTTTACAGTTCCTCAATCTATGAAACAATTTTCCGGTCTAGAAATTTCATACAAACATACTTTGTCTCTTCATGCATCAGTCTATGTGGTCTCAGGACAATATTTCTTGATAGAATTTGATTTATGATGAAAACGCGAACAGTTCATCTTCCAGCCCAAACAGCTGGGGTGCGGGTAAGATCGACACCACATGAGGGTAAAACCGACACATCAAGTCTTTATGGAATTGAACATCATAACAATTCTAAATGATGTTACAACATAATAGAAAATGTTTAACAACATTCATTTTAATTTTTGTGTATGAAATTCATGTTTAGGGATCATTCATAAACGATGGTTGAACAAAATTTTATATATTTAAAATCATCACCACATATCATACTTTATTTAGTTTCGAGTGAGTGAAAAATATATAGAGTATAAGAATGTTAGTAACAAATTTACTAACTACTGTAAATATTGACCTACATTTAAATTTCACTTATTTAAAAAAGTTGTTTATAACGGCGATTTAAAATAAATGCGTATGGTGCAGTTATGACAAGAAATGAAAATGACCAGTTCCGTGACAAGCTACATGATCACGAAAGAACAACACTAGAGAACGGGTTGAATATATCTAAGAGCAAAATAAGCCTAAAAATACGGTTCTTCTTTGAGCGCTATTGGTATCCGACCTGCAGGCTTTCCTTGATGACCCAATATTACCCACTAGACCTATTGTCACGCCCAATGATGATATGGTATGTAATCAGTCTATGATTAAGTTATACTCCTCGGCGCCTCGTTTTCCAATACATGAATGATATTATGCGAATGATAAGTCTAATAAAACAGAGGTATTTCGTGATTCGATGGCAGGTGTCGAATTTACCCCAACAGATAACATAATAATGATGAGATACATGTGGATGTTTATAATTAGAAAAGTTAACTATTTTTCCACAACATACACAAAATGATGTTCAATTATGGATCAGAGATGAATTAAATACTGAAAATTAACAAATTTTTGTCGAAAAAGCTTATACACCGATGCCAAAATTTTACATAACTTATCTCCTCAATGGTGATCAATGCTAATTGTCTGTTTATTATGACTCTTACACATCTCCGTCAGTTACAAAATGACTAGAAATACAAGAAATCAAACGTTTATTCAAAGTGTGTTGAAATTCTGTCCGATAATCACTTGAAATCAGAGATTTGAAGTGGTGTCGGTTTTACCCGCAGTGTCGGTTTTACCCACAATTCCCCTACCCGTTATTTATTGTCGAAAATGCTTACAGAATCCTTCACAGGTACTCAGAAGTCATTTATAATAAACTACAGGCGGTGAAAATTATTTCATGAAAATCAATGTTGTTTGCGGTATTATTTACGGAAATAAAAAGAACTATTAAAATTTTCAAATTTTTTTGTGGTGACAAAATCGGGTCGAAAACGTGATAAAATCGGGGGTAGGCAAAATCGGGGAGTGACAAAATCGGGTCAACACTGTACTAAGAAAAATGACCAGAAGAATTGAATTACTCATTTTCTTCTTCTTCAATGGCTCTACATTCCAACTGGAACTTGGCCACCTTTTCAATTATATTAGCATTTCCTCAGTTATATATTGAAAGCTTTTCTATGCCCGCCATTGCACGAGTATGTATCTTGTTTGGCAAGTACAATGGATACACTATGGTCAGTGGGTCGAGAATGGACCTGGAATGTTAGGGAAAGTCAGGGAATTTTGATTGAGGTCAGGGAAAAAATCACATAACCCAATATTGAATATTTATAGTGATTTTTTTTTTATTAAATCGAGCAATATACTAAACTAAAGACACTTATGACAATGAAACTCTGAACCAATTTTAATCCATTGAAAAAGGACCAATCAAGGTACTGAAACGTCGGATCAGAAATAATATAGCGTTTTAGCTGTTCATCAGACTTCATAGCCGTTGAACAATACTTCGAGGCAGTTACAGTCGACAACCACCTCCACTATCAAGCTATAAAGCTTATTTTTGTGTGTGGCCGTTGGCAGTCTCTAGACTAAAAGTCTACTCCGAACCCTTTTCATTTTCCACATGCTAATGTTTTAAAACATTTCGTGAACTTCCATTTGATGATGGGCTCACGTTGATCATGATCATGATCATTGGTCGATCCTCACGTCCTTAGGTGGTCAAATTAATGGTCATGTAGAGAGAATGATAGTGAATAAAAGCAACATATGGTCTACCTCATGTACGTAGGTGGCGATGGTCTCAAATAAACGTTACTCGATACTCGATAATCATACTCGGACGCAAGAGGAGGATAATGTTGTTGTCAATGGTAATGTTTCAGTTTCACATTCGCTGCTTTTGATGTTTATAAGACAACTTTATCAAAAAATATTCTGGTTGATCTTTGAGAATTTTGTCCAGAAATTAATTCAGAATTCTCATTGAAACACAAGCTGAAACATAAAAAATCCCAAAAATCTCGATAGTTTTTATCCTAAAGCTCCTTGATGGATGTTCAAAGAATCTTTAAACATTTTTCCACGAGTTCTTCAAAAAAACTATTAGATGTTCCTTATTAAGTTTAATTGCTTGTTGCAGTTGTCTGACTTTCTATAAATAACAGAACAGTACTGAAACTCCAAGACCATTTTTGAAAAACAACTAAAAATAGATAAAATAAATGGAGTAGATGTTGCTCCCTTAGCATTTGAGACTAGTTATGTCACTTCTTCACAAACACGACCTAATATTTTATGGATATTTTTCCATGGGACCATTGCTTTACGACCTGAGTGTATTCAGAACAAAATATTCAAAGTATTTCAGTGGTTAGAATGTTTTGCTGGGCTCACTGTAAGTACTGCATTGATTTATGTGAACTTGTAGCTCTTGTAGGTATTGTTCCGTAACTATTTTTTGAAGTCCAACTCCACAGAGAGTGAAAAAGAATTCTATACTTGAGAGCCAATGAAGGTTTCTCGATGTTCATGAAAATACCTAATCCGTAAGATTTTTTAACAAGATACAGACAGAAATACACTCTTTTGCGGGAGAATGGAACTACCCACAAAAGGAGTAAAATTTGATGCATAAGAAGGATAAGTGCATAAATGTTAATCATTTGTGAATAAAAGATAGTCTTAATTGTGCATAATATTTATTCCTTTTTGTGTGTAGTCCCATTCTCCCACAAAAGAACGTACTTTGAAGTCTTAATTGAATACTTTATAGTCAAAAAACAAGTGTTTTGTGTGTAAACTTTTTTAGCAGTGTAGTCTTCCAGTAGCTCACGAACTCATATGGACTTCAAGGATTCACACATGCAGAGATTTTCATACGCTTCTAGGAATTGAAAAAAAAAACATTCTTCATACCTGGAAGTTTTAGAGGAATGGTCTGGAAAGTCAGGGAATTTTATTCTCAAATTTGAGTCGACACCCTGATTCCTGGAACTCATTTAGAATTTTCTACAGGAATTTCTCCACAAAATTCGCCAGAAATTCTTTTGGGAGCTCCTCTAGAAATTTCTCCTAGGATTAATTTAAAATAATCTATGGTACACATTTCAAGCTTGAATCTACAATACCAATACTCGACATTGGCTGACTTAGACCGGGAAGCAATCCGACATCAGTTCTGACTTTGACAGAACTTTTGCCCAATATCAACTAGACATTTGTCCATATAATAAAACATCATTATTATCAATATTATCCAATACTTCGGGAGAATTCTGAAGATCGTGTGAACTGAAGAAAACAGTAACAATAATGCCTCTAGCTGAAAAAATTGGACTCAATAAGATGACGTCATAACAATTTCGTAAATTATTTCGGAATAACTATCCAAATTAAAATTATTATCCAAAGTGTACGTTATATCGAGAAAAAATGTACGCTATATCGAGTGTACGTTATATCGGGGGTACGTTATATCGAAGATTACCTGTATACTAATTGATTCAGCTCGACGAACTGAGGTGATGTCTGTATGTGTGTGCGGGACTGTGTACAAAAAAATGTAGACCCAATTTTGGGAACTTCGCATTGTCCGAATTATTCGGATTTATTATTATTATTACAATTCGACGGGGAATCCTGTCCCATTGTTTGCTAATGAAAAATGACCGGATCGGACAATGGGATCAAAAGTTATGGCCAAAACACTATTTTATGCGCAAAACACCCTAGAACACTCATTCATATTTTTTAATATTTTTTGGCACGAAAAAGGCAATAACATCGCAAGGTGAATTAATCATGTTTTTTTTTACTCTAATGGCCATAGTAGAGGTGTTCAATTATTTATCTATTTTTCCGACCTGCCAATTGCTCGAAATCAACTAAATGATTTGGAATATTTTGCAAAGTATTTAAAAAATTAATAAATCATACTCGGTGTCAGTTACAATATGAGTAGGGCTTGGTAGTCATATGGCTACTGCTGCTGCCTCATACGCAGGAGGTCGTGAGTACAATCCCAGGTCCACTCCATTCTCCTACTTTGTATCTTTCTCTATATTTCTCATGTTCTAGCAATCGCTATAACTGGAAATGGACTTCCATACCGTTTCCATTTCTATTCCTACACACTCTGCAGCTCGGCAATAATCCGCACAGCAGTGCGTCAGCGAAATGAAAAACTGATATTCCGGCAAAATGTCGTTTGTTTGCTGATTTCCACCAACTTTGACAGAAATCCCGGCAAAAGACATGTTTGCTAGGGCACGACTGTGCGAATCTCGGTAAAAGTTCAACATTTTGCTGAGATCCTGGTAAAAAAAATAAGTGTGTATGCCTTCAACTTGATTATTCAAGCAGTATCTGCTACACCCAACCAGAGATTGCAACATTTTATTGCAATCTCGCATTAGTTTCGCTTCCAGTTTGCCATAATTTGTGACATATGCACAGATTGTATTAAATAAACGGCAGGCCCTTGCATTAGGTTTCCGGTCACGAGAAAATAAGAACTGGTTGTGTGTTAGAGGCCCCATACACGCTCCGACATGTTGTACAACTTTGACTCCGCCCCCAGGAAATTTGGTTCAGTCGGAGTATAGTCCGACCGTCTGTGGGCAAGTTGTACTGTTCAACCGTCGTACAACTTACCCACAGACGGTCCGACTTTGCGCCAACCTAACCAAATTTACTGGGGGCGGAGTCAAAGTTGTACAACATATCGGAGCGTGTATGGGGCCCCTTAGTGTCTACATTGAATCTAATTTGACACTCCCCCATCGAGGAGTGAAATGCGGTATACTTCGACAACCTCAGCAACCTTACAAAAAAATTCGGTCACAGACGGGTATTGAACCCGGACCCTCCACACTTAGCATATCTAGATTGACGCGCTAACCATCTGGGCTATTTACCAGATGAGGAACGACGCGACCAAAGGCAATCATAATCCACGTTTCATACTATGCGGATGTGACAAGTGAAAGGGTAACAGGGATAGCAATGAGTGATACGAGTGGAATAAGCACCATGCATATTTGTTTCCTTTTCCGTCATCAAGCTAAATGGAATCGGAAAGATTGTGTGGGTTACAGTTATATTGTTGTACACGATTCATATACTTGTTCTAGGAGGAGCCATTGAGATTCGTTTGGATGTATTGATCGAAACCCAATAAACTGACTTAATGCAATGAGCGGTATTAACAAGTAGGGGAACAGACGGCTTTGGCAGGTTTTGCTCTATTATTGGCAGGGGGCTTTTGTCGACCGAATTTTATTAAATTTGGCCACAATATTCTTTGATATGCAAAGAATGTTTGGGCCTAATTTGAGCATAATCAGTCATAAAAAAACCCCTGCCAATAATAGAACAAAACCTGCCAAAGCCGTCATTACCCCTATGACATTCTCTGATCGGTTTGAATGCGAGATTTGATACAAAATGCTTAATACAAAGAATATCACGCATAATTGTTTTGGGTGTAGAATTGTGGAAATGTACGAAAAAAAACTCGTTTCCTACATCCATCAGTTGCTTTCTCCTATCTATCACATTGGCAGCTCGTTAACCAAGACGGACCTCTGCCTCTCGAACCTAACCCAAAAAATTCCAAGAAATTTCGTATGATTACGTAGCAACTGCAGAGGGCAAACATGGAACAAATATGCGTATGACGGCAGTATATTACGAAAAAATATAGTCGAAGTTTTTTAAGAAAAAGCTTGTTGTGCTTAAGAAATATAAATTTAATATTGAAAAAAAATGTAATCCTTCCTCAGAAACTTCGAAAAATGTTTTGAAGGAAATCTGAGAAAATTTTGAAACTTTGATTGGGGGAATGACGGCTTTGGCAGGTTTTGTTCTATTATTGGCAGGGGGTTTTTTATGACTGATTATGCTCAAATTTGGCCTAAACATTCTTTGCATATCAAAGAATATTGTGGCCAAATTTCATCAAATTCGGTCGACAAAAACCCCCCTGACAATAATAGAACAAAACCTGCCAAAGCCGTATTTTCCCCTACCTTTTAAAGAAAGACATTTAAACAAAAAAATATTACCTACAAGAGCATTTGATGATTGATAATCGGCGAAGTTAATGATGGATTGGATGAGAATTCTGGTTATCTTCTTCCAGGGTAGCCACCGAACCGGGAAAAACGGGAAAAGCGGGAAAAAGACGGGAAATTGAAGTCACCGGGAAAAAAAGCGGGAAAAACCGGGAATTCAGGACATGAACCGGGAAAAAATAATTTTTGGCAACTTACATTCAAAATTCTTCAAAGTTTTTAATGAAGTTGATACAACAGGGAAAGATTTACTCTTCAATATTCATGAGGTATAAAAAATAAGTATCTTTTTCCCAGATCCAATTTGTGTTGTCACTAGATCATTTTGATTCCAATTTCTAGTAAGCGGCTTTTTGACTGACTTGTGATATTTTGTACGTAAAAGGAAACGGAAATTATTTTAAATCAATTCGTGGGTATATTTGTTGTAGGATATCCTCAGTTATGGGGTTGAGAGATATCCTATTGTATAGGACCTATACGATTTATGGTCAATTAAATCTGTTAAACAAAAACTTGCTCAAAAATATCAGTACTTTTTTGGCGCTTGATGTGATTTGGTAGAACCCCGGCCATATGTCATAAATATTATGATATAAAGCATAAAAGCATAGAATCGAATATCGAGATATTCATTTCTTTCGAATGAATGTTATTCCTCTAATGTCCAAGCTTGCCTTTGTACTTCTGTTATTTGTATGTGATTCCAATTGAAAAGAATTAAAAAATAAATGAATATGGTAAATAATATATATTTTAATACATGTTCAAGAGTTGTTTGGAATTATATTTGAGAATTCTACAAACCATTGAAAATGATATTTTTTTAATACTACGTGAATATGTCTGTAATATTGTAAAGAGTAAAATATCTTTAGTTTAGTATTTTTCTACAACTAACGTAATATAATAGAAAGTTATGATGGGGATTAATGAATAAGTTCCAAAGCTTAGGACATTTTAATATACTAATATTGAATTAGGACTTCAAAGTTTTCAATAAAAAATCCATGACTTTCTAGACATAAATTCTAGGAATTCAAAAACTAGAATTGACTAAATTATCGAATGGAATGATTTGATTGCCTAAAATGTAAAATGTTAAATCTGTGTTCAAATTAGTTGTTTAAAATTCTGTAATTTTTTAATACAGTAACGCCAATTACTATAATGAGGTTATACAGTGATTTACTTACTTCATTGCTAAGTTTAAAACTGTGATTAAATTTAATTTACGTTATAAGAAAGAACTGTGCCTTTCCTCATACATAATTTTGCAATAATTTAAAAAGTAACTGATGGAACTCATGAAGGTATTCTTTGAAATAGCCTGAATAAGATCAAACCGAGAGCTGAACATTAAAAAGATGTCGGCTACACTATAAGATATTATACGTTTTATTGCTTTCCGTAAACATTATGCTCTAAGAGGGAAGAAGAGCCATACCATCTAAGAAGAACCATACAAGACTGGCATGCAATGTCCATTGGCACTGTCAAAAACTAACGCAAGTTGTGCATGTAAGAAAAAAAATACGAATGTTCTGCAACTAAAAAAAGAATCAAATATGCATGTAAGAAAAAAATACGAATGTTGTGCAACTAATAAAAGAATCAAATAATTGTAATTAGGTGCCAATGTAGAACTACAATACGATATTGATTAAATGCCGGTTAACACTAACTGCATGGCACAATCGAATAACACGTTGTTGGTAATTTAATGTATCTATTCCAAAGGTTCGTTACAAATTATTAATTGCTTCGATATAAAACTGACCTCCAGTTTGGTCAGAAAATAAAATATCTAGTAATAGTATAAAAACTCTTACCCTGATTTTTTTCAAGTTAAATTAAAACCGGGAAAATTTAACAAAAAATACCGGGAAAAGCGGGAAAAAACCGGGAATTCGAAAATCGACTTTCAGTGGCCACCCTGTTCTTCTTATTCTGCTTTTTCTTAGGGGCTGTCTATATACCATGTGGGGAGGGGGGAGGGGGTGTATAGTAAATGTCCACGATCCATAACTTTTTTTCAAATTTATATGGGCGGTTGTCCACGCTGGGGGCGGGGGTATCTAAAACTGGAGAAAAGCTGTCAACGTGGTATATGGACAGCCTCATTGGTATTACATTTACCACTGGGACATTGCCGCTTCGCAGCTTGGTGTTCATAAAGCAATTCACCGTTATTAACTGCGATGTTTCCATTTTTGCATTCGAATATCACGAGGCTAACACGATGATACATTTATGCCCAGGGTAGTCGAGAATATTTCCAACCTGAAAATTTTCTTGACCGGACCGGGAATCGAACCCAGCCACCTCCAGCATGGCCTTGCTGTATAGCCGCGCATCTTACCGCACGGCTGAGGAGGGCCCCCAAGTCTGGTTATACCGATCCCGAAAAAAGAGATGCCCAACCGGGATTCCTGAAGCTCTAGGCCAATCTTTTTGAGCTCGTGCGTTTCCATAGTTGTCGAGGGATTGGTCAATCGATGTCTACATGGCTATTGGACCAGTACATATTTTCCAGCTTAGGAGACGTGTTCCAAACCTCTTTCGATCAAACGCAGACCTTACTTGCTTTGACATCTCGATGCCGTTTGACAGGACTTGGACCCCACTAGTGCTTGGAAAACTCTGGCATTTATCCGAAGCTTTCTTAATTAATAGGCTCTCCGTATCCAAAGAATAATCTATTCGTCACCGTTATGAAGGCTGCTGGGTCGTTAGGCCGACTGGTTTTCAGAATGTATCGCAACAGATAATATCTTTTCGGTGGTTTTTCTTCTTGTTTCGAAGGCGAAATAATACAAATGTGCGAATATAATCATCGCACTTTATTTAACATCAAATTGAAAACATTTAATTGAGGTTATGTCCTATTTTTGTCTGCTCTATTACTGTTTGAAATGAACTCATAGAAAATCTTCAGCCGTCGGTTACACGAAAATGCGTATAATGGCAGTTACTCATAATATTTGTAGTTCCAGGAGCGTCCCGTTTTGTGTAAACGGATCATAAAATTGTGTTAATTACTTTATGCATGTGAAAAGCGAGTAGTAAGAAGTGACAAATGGGTAGTTAAAAGTGAGTTTGAGAAGTGGGAAGTAAGAAGCGAGAAAAGGAGAAGTGCAAAGTGAAAAGGAAAAAGGAAGAAGGATGGAAGCTGGAAAGAAGAAAATAAAGGATGAAGGAAAGAGAAGGAAGAAGGAAAGTAGAAGCAAGAAAAAGAATGAATGAAGAAGGAGAAACAAGAAAGAAGAAGGAAGAAATAAGACGGAAAAAAATTCGGCCTAATGATCTTCGGCCTAATACCATGAAACCGTTTCCGACCACCACGAGTAGAAAATCATCCGCGTAGATAAAGATATAAATATTCCCTCGGAGGTCGCTGAAGAGCCCCTTCATAATGGTGTCAGGCCATTTGGCCGAATGTCGTTTGGCGTAACGGGTCGTTTTGCCAAAAAGTTTGACCTCAGATTACGAGTAGTGAGTAATGAGAAGTAGGAAGTGAAAAGTGAAAAGAGGAAAGTGAACTGAGAACTGAAAACAGGGAACTTCTTTCTTCTTCCTTCTTCCTTCATCCTTCGCCCTTTTTCCTTCTTCTCCCATCCTTCTTTCTTCTCCCTTCTCAATCCCCCCTTCTTCATTCCTCCTTCTTTCTTATTGCATCTTCCTTCTTCTTTCTTTCTCATTGCTTCTTCTTTCTCCATTCTTTCTTTTTCCTTTTTTCTTCTTCTTTCATTTTTATTCCTTCTTCCTTCTTATTTCTTCCTTATTTCTCTGGTACTTATTCAAAAGGACGTATGTGATTTTGTAAACAAAGATTCAAACGTCGATTTGTCCAATCTGATAGTACTCCTACGCAAACCATCACCACACACAGGTAGGGGAAGCCTTTGGCTACCTGTTGTTGGTATTGGTTGGCGTGGGAGTAGCAGCAGATTGTACAAATCGACGTTTGAATCTTTGTTTACAAAATAACATACGTCCTTTTGAATAAGTACCCGAGATTCTTCTTTTTCCTTCCTTCATTCTTCTTCCTTTTTCCATCTTTCTCATTTCTTCTTTTTTCCACCATCATTTTTTTCCTTCTTTCTTCTTCCTTCTTAATTCTTCGTGCTTCATTCTTTATTCTTCATTCTTCCTTCTTCTCTCTTCCTTCTTTCTTCTTCCTTTTTCCTTCTTCTTTCTTCCTTCTTCCTTTTTCATTCTTCATTCTTCCTTCTTCCTTCTTCCTTTTTCCTTCTTCCTTCCTCCTTCTTCCTTCTTCCTTCTTCATTCTTCCTTCTCACTTCTTCTTCTTCCTTCTTCCTTCTTCCCTCTTCCTTCTTTCTTCTTCCTTCTGCCTTTTTCCGTCTTTCTCATTTATTTTTTCTTCCACCATCATTTTCTTTCTTCTTATTTCATCTTTTTTCTTTCTACTTTCTTTCTTCTTCCTTTTTCATTCTTCATTCTTCATTCTTCATTCTTCATTCTTCATTCTTCATTCTTCATTCTTCATTCTTCATTCTTCATTCTTCATTCTTCATTCTTCCTTCTTCCTTCTTTCTTCTTCCTTCTTCCTTCTTCCTTCTTCCTTCTTCCATCTTCCTTCTTCCTTTTTTCTTCTTCCTTCTTCCTTCTTCCTTCTCCCCTCTTCCTTCTTTCTTCTTCCTTCTTCATTCTTCCTTCTTCTTATTTTTTTAAATTTTTTTACCTAATTTCAAAGGCTCAGATGTGGAGAAGCATACCGGAGCCGAAATTATTAAATTCAACATTTGGCTAGCAAACATTACCGCTTCACAATGGGTAAACCCACTGGTATGTTTTAACAACAACCTCTCCTTGATCAATTTACTTTTTTGTTGCACTTTTTGGATTTATATGTAAATTAGCAAAATTCGAAGAGATTTATCTATATGAGAATTTACAAACAAAGCTCAAACAATCAGCTCGAAAAACAATGGAATTCCGACATTTAAACATAACGATTTTTGAAAACCTGACGATAGTATGGTCAAACCCTTTTTACTTGCCTGTGAGATGAGCATCCCAAGACTATGCTGGAGGTGCTTGAGTTGTATCCCTGATTCGGTCTAGGCAATTTTGAGGTTAGATATTTTCTCGGCATTCCTATGTGGAATGTTTTTTTGGTTTTAGGAATAAGGAACACGTTTGATTTATTGAGTTTTGATAAATATTAGCAGGACTTAATCATTGGTAATGCTTTTTAAAATGACGGTTCTGATCATTGTTCATCTAGATTCTTTCTTTCAGATAGATGAATGAAAGTGAAGCTCATTGATCACTTAAACGTCTTCTGGTTGTACCAAGAATTATGAAAATTGAAATGAAATATTCCTTGTTAAATTAAATATAATGAAATTGCATAATATCACTTTCATCGACCATATTTCTTAACCAGCTTTCAGTACAAGCCCCACAGCCCACAATTCTGTAGATAAGTTTCATGCTGAGTGATTCGAAAAAGCCTTCATTCTGCTTGTTTGTTCCTACTACTGGTGACTCCACGAGTGATGCTGATAATTTTCTTCCAACGACAGCTGCTGTTGATGACTTGTGCTAGCGTCACCACTGCCATTCGGTGCCTTTTCGTTGCCGTTTGGAGAGAAATCCTAATTGAGTGCAAGCATCAAAATAGTGTTTTGCCTACTGAAACGTGTTTTTCAGTTCTCATCAGGTAGCATAATGCTCTCGAACTCTGGAATGACAACGGTTTAAAAAAGAGAGACATATTAGTCCTACGTCAAAAAGGATCTCATGCTTCATTCTACTATCTTGAGTGAAGCGAAGTTATATAACAAAAAAATAATGGATGATGATCTTTGAAAAATGCTCCGATATAAAAAGCCACGTGAAATAGAGGTGGTCGCAAACCCGAACCTGATTTATAAATTACTTTCAAACCCAGACCCGATCCAAACCCGTGCCCGACTCAAATCCGACATTGAACTAGTTTGTGAACCCGAACTCGATCAAACTATATACACTGTAGATTCCTATAGTGTCTATAGACCGAACCCGTTTCGAATTAACTCTGAAGGTAATTTAATAATATTTTTCTGTTAAATAACTTGACTGCGCTTTCCGAAATGGACAAATTCATACATTTTTTTTTCGAAAAACGAATCCACGGGCCGAGTTTCCGAAAAATTAGTCTATATGAAAGATCAAATATTAAAAAAAAAAACTCCCGATATTACGATAACTAGGTAAATCAGTGAGTCTAACTCAAAACGAATAGCTTCGCTTCCCAATGCGGATTCAAACCTTTTCCTAATATGCTGTGGTTGAACACATTTAAAGTTGTCAATCTTGCCAGACGTCTTGCTTACTTCTGGTTATCACGCCAAGTAGACAAACACGACAATAATTGAACACAATCTCTTATTTCGGACATCAAAAGTCTCCAGAAAAATGGACTATATGTTCGGCAAATGTTCCCAATCTGAGCTCTCAGGTGGATGCTTTTTCAGCCCATGAAAAATTGTTGCCTGATTCGCTATAAAGCGTTTGTTATAACGTGCTGCTACGAATGAAAATCGTAGGCTGCAATTTGGCATCGAGTGGTCCAAATATGATCCCGAAAGGTTAAAGGTAAATAGTGTCGCTATACTAATGAAAATTGTGAATTAAATATGAATGCTAACATAGTGTGATTGTTATCCATTTATCTGATGTGTGAAAATAGGTAAGCCCATTCAGGAAACTACTTTATTGGACAAAAGAACAAAACTCTTGCCCAGCCTGCCTGCTTAAGTTGATAAACCATGGCTGCTTAAAAACCAAGCCAAAGTGATTTTTCACGCAAGTTTGTAGTGTTTATTAGTTGATAAAGAGCATGATCATAGCGTAATGCAACTAAAATATGCTTGACATACTTTTTAAAGAAGCAGTGACAAATGTCTATCTGAAGAGCCAACATTACATCTTAGGCTAACATTTCCTCCCGTGACCCTAATGTGTTTTGAAACTGAGTAGCAATAATATCGCGTTATTATTACTTATTCAGACTAAGTGGAGACCGGAGTGGCCTCTGCAGTCCATAATTGTCGTCTCCATTCAACTCGGTCCATCGTCGCTTACCACGCAGTCTACGGAGCGTCTACAAATCGTTTTCCACGTGATCGCTTTAACTCGCCTTCTTGTTCCCCTTTCGACCGCTATCGATATCCGATATTCTGGATACGTGCCCGGCCCACCGAAGTCGTTTGATTTTCGCGGTGTGAGCGATGGATGGTTCTCCTAACAGCTGTTGCAATTTGTGGCGTTTCCCCCATGTGCCATTTTACATCCGCACTTCATCATAGATGGAATGCAGCACTTACCTTTCGAAGACTCGAACATTCTCCAGGTCTCACCACCGATACAAACTTGTGGTGGGTGGCTAAAGGTTTCTCCAAAACACACGCGACGCGATTCTATCGTTTCGTGACTGCGATTTTGTCACCGTTGATATGGGAGCGCAAATGGGACATTGCCTGCTGCGACCCAATGATAGAATCGCGACGACTAGTTGTCGCAGTCGCAGCGATGAAATCACTGCTGTCTGGGGGAGCCTTAACGTTGTCCTCACTGGAGCCTCTTCCCATCTTGTACTTCGTCTTCGGCGTGTTGATTGCTAGTCCGATCGCTTAGCTTCTTTTTTCAATCCGATGTAGGTTTCCTTCATCTTCCCGAAATAAACGAATAAAAACACTCAAGTATGTATTTGGTATAGAACTAAGGTATACATTTTAAGCGTGCTCTTGGCTCAAGCTCTCTTTTGAAGGGAAACACTGTTTATTCACATGCAAAGTTATATGTTTTCCAAACAGCTCCTGTTGGATCTGCGTATAGGTATTTTCCATCCATTCACTCACTCTCTAAGTATTCTCTCCTTAGTTTCACTCACTCTCGTCGGGTGGTGAGCTGGGGGGTTTAATTTTTCTCCCTTCGGTGTCGGAGACTCCTTTATGCCAGCAAGTGAATAACAATGTTGAGAACCAACAAGGGACAAAAGAAACGCACACCCAAGAGAATAAAAAAAATACAATCAAAACAAAAGCTGATGACGTGCGGTTACCAACTATTTATGCCGTTTGGGAATATCTCCACAATACACTGTCTATGGTTTTTGTTTTTTTATTTTTTGTTAATGCCAATTCAATATTTTATTAACTAATAAGACGTTTATTTCACAAAATCGATAGCAACCTTAATGGTTAGCACTGTTGATTTTGGAGCAAACACCAAACACCAAGCTCCTCCATGCACAGTCCACTTCGGAAGAAAAAACGGATGTTTTACGGAACTGTTTACCTCTACGCATTTCGAACCATTCTCCTCTACATACGAAATAACGCATATTCCTATAGATTGTGCATTTCAAGGAAAAGGGTAAGAGCGAGCCTCTGTCGTCTGTTGTTCGAGTAAACAAAAGGGCTATTATCGCTTGAGCTCACAGAGCGTGAAGAGGAAACGGACGGCTCCCATCAGTCAGATTGAGATAGGACCGCAAGATCCTTTGGTGGCTGTCATCATGATGGAATCGACAATATTATCGCCCTTTTAGAAATAGGAGGACCCATGTAGACGAGCATTATGAGCTTTTAGGAAGCTCGTTTAAATATGAGTCATAAATTATATGGGCTTATGATAGTTTTTTATGCAACCCAAAAATGATTTTTCCAGCATTAGACGACGAGGCTAACCAAGGGATGCTGTCTTATCTATTTTAAACTATCTTTTATCCAGAGTGCTTTCGGGACTCACATAGTGCTGGATCACGTACGCAGTGTTGCCGTGATGTTTAGAGCAAACGTTTCTTTTCAATGGCGTTGTACTTTTACAACGGTGTAAGCTACTCCCCGATGGTTATTATCCATAAAATTAGTATTTATTTCGTATAGTAACGCTGTACTCAATTGTTTTTATCATTTTAGGTTATGTAATTTGAGTGATATAATCCAAAGTAGACAATTAGTACCTTTTCCCAATAATGGCGGGTCTTCTCAGATGATTTAATTTCATGAATTACTCTAAGGGTTATTTTTATTTTTCAGGACTTCTTCTTAGAAACTCTTCTATGTGTGAGCTTGGTTGGCGAAATGGTGGGCAGAATTCGAACCTGTTCAATCTTGGATTGAGCACAGAGAAAAGACAAATGTTGAAATTGCTGAGCTTAGAAATTGATAAGAATTAACACGGCTTGTAGACCTTTATTTTGATCTTGAATTGATAAAAAATACATTGTTGTATTCCGAAAATATTGAACATAAACTATTTTAATAAAACCTATAATCATGAGTTCAACTTTTCAGCCAACGGAGGCCTTCGTTTTATGACCAATCTACCTACCATGAAAGCTTACCGAGAGTGGAAATAACTGAGGCGGGTTAACAATCCATTTGAGATCGCTTTCATGCGGAAGAGAATTTTCCTTCGGTTGCACACGTTATTAAACACGACCATTACTGCCGAAGCGGAAAACTTCTCCACCATTTGCTTGCAAACCCCTTTGAAGGGTTTGCAGTAATTGACACCGATGGATGGAGCTGGTGATTGAAGCTGGTGGACTGTGTGTGTTTATGAACAATTGTGTTAAGATATTTGTAATATGAAATACATGTGAATCGTAGCTCGGTATTTTGAACTTATTTGGATGCACTAATTCTGAGATTAAAACTATGAGTTATTTGCAGTTATTTTGTTTTAAGTCCGTTAAGTAATCTTTTTCAGTTTACATTGAGTTGATTGTGCCGATGTTTCTTATAGCCTATTCAGATTTCGAGCATTTACGTGCTATTTGACGTGAATAATGACAATAAGAAATGAAATGAAAATAAGATGAGTGAAGTTTGACATCAAGAAACTAACTAGCTGAACGGAATTACTTGAAAAATGAAAGCCGTACCACTCTTGTCAATCCCTGTACTTCGTATTACTTCTTCCAGCGCGATGTTGCATAGCAGGCCGGAAAGACTATCACCTTTCCACAGTGGCGTAGCCACGGGGGTGGTTTTGGTCATTAAACCTCCCCCCAGAGACAAAATTTTTAGAAGAAAAATTTTTTTTTGGGGAAAAAAAATGTTCAGAAACACCCCTCCCCCCAGACCAATTTTCTGGCTACGCCACTGCCTTTTCATAACCTGTCATGTCTTACTTTTTAGTCCCTTGAATTTCGAGTACTTAAGGAAGGACTATGTATTAACTGGTCGGAGTTCTGTCAAGTCACACCAAACGCCATTGAGAAGTTTTCAATTTTTTTGCGAAAGTTTTCGTATAACAGATTCAATTAATCACAAATCGCATTGGACATCGTCCAACGCCATAACTGAGAATATCCTACGCCATGTACGCATGAATTGACAAAAAATACTTTCCGTTTACTTGCTATTCAGCGGCGCACCCGAAACTTTTGAATGTTCTGACAACATTTTTCATCTACGAACTCATCCACAAAAATCACCCCCTGGCTACTTCACTGCCTATGATGATGTCTAATAATTGAATTTTTAATGATATTTTTTAGTTGAATTACAGAAGGTTTTTATTTACCTTTTGTTGTATGGAGACGCATGGCTATTTATTTGATTGCCAACGAAAATATGTTTTGGAACGTGAAGCAGTTCCGCGTAGCTGCCGCGTTCCTTTTAAAGTGTGTCGCCGAAAATTTAGCGGAATCACATCCAAGTTTGAAAGATAAATCGAGCAATGCTTGCGTTGGCGTGAGCTAAATAGATTTTCGTTTCTCAGTTTTTCAATGACAAAGTTGTTTTCGGTTTTTATCCTACCGGTTTCTCGCTGTTAATGATGAATCAAAGGCACGATAAAGTTTCATTGTTCAACAAATTTTACGAAAACGTTTTGACGGGTCCAAACCGAACCGATGAGGCATCTTGTGATTATCAATTTGGCGCTGCTTTCCACATGGGAATTATTCCGCAAAAAAGCACATTGAAACAATAACCTTTTTCAACCGGGGGAAAATGCGTAGGAGTCAGCCACTTTGCCGTCCTTGTTTCCTTCGTTCGATTTCGCCTGTGTCATTCTGACGGGGCTCTCCGTGGATAGGTCCTCCAGCGAGAAACAAAAAAGAGAAGACGGTTGTTTCCAGCTGCTTAAAAACGAATTTCTTTGTCATGGTTTTGCGCAACGCTGGATCTGCTTTCTTTTCGTTGGTGCGATGACAGATGGTGATTTCTTTTCTCGTGTGTTTTCGAGCTTTGGTCCTTTTGTGGCGCTGATTCGTGCTTTCTGTGAACAGTGTGTGAAGCGTTTTTGTCGTAAGGTGCGTGGGAGTAGAGGATGTGTATATTAAATATTCATTCAAGCAGCGCGTGCAAAACAATACAACAATATATTTGCCAATGTATCATGATGATGTTGGAAAATCGTGTGATGAAATAGCTTTAATAAAATGATGGATTGCTCTCTTCGATCTTTATGTGGAGGCGTAATGAAAAGGAAATCTGTGCCGAAACTTTTGGGTTGGAATTATCTCTGTCTTTCCTGGGAAAAGATAGCAACGATGAAAGCTTTCAGTTAGGTATTTACTGCTAAAGTGAACATGAAAATAAACTCATGCTACAAGTTACCAATAGGGAGCAAGGGACTTCGAGTTTTGAAATTAAAAACTTTTAGTCTTCAACCCTAACCCTTGTGTTAAATTTATGAATATATTACAAAAAAAAATCAAAGTACAAAAACTTTCAGGTTATGGAGGAGTCTCAAAGCATCTTTCACTTAAATGATTCATCTAGATCTCTGCGCGCCTTGTCTTCTTGTTCCAGTTTGATCATTGGCGAAAAGCAAATGCCTTCTTCTTGAGCCTTCTGTCGTTCGAACATCACCACAGTTGTGGGTTTATTATTTATTTATTCAGACTAAGGCCGAAGTGGCCTGTGCGGTATATAAGAGTCTTCTCCATTCGGCTCGGTTCATGGCTACACGTCGCCAACCACGCAGTCTACGGAGGGTCCGCAAGTCATCTTCCACCTGATCGATCCACCTTGCCCGCTGCGCACCTCGCCTTCTTGTGCCCGTCGGATCGTTGTCGAGAACCATTTTCACCGGGTTACTGTCCGACATTCTGACTACGTGCCCGGCCCATCGCAGTCGTCCGATTTTCGCGGTGTGAACGATGGATGGTTCTCCCAACAGCTGATGCAATTCGTGGTTCATTCGCCTCCTCCACGTACCATCCGCCATCTGCACCCCACCATAGATGGTACGCAGCACTTTCCTTTCGAAAACTCCAAGTGCGCGTTGGTCCTCCACGAGCATCGTCCAGGTCTCGTGTCCGTAGAGGACTACCGGTCTAATTAGCGTTTTGTAGATTGTCAGTTTGGTACGGCGGCGAACTCTATTCGATCGGAGCGTCTTGCGGAGTCCAAAGTACGTACGATTTCCAGCCACTATGCGTCTCCGAATTTCTCTGCTGGTGTCATTTTCGGCAGTCACCAGTGAGCCCAAGTACACAAATTCTTCTACCACCTCGATTTCGTCACCACCGATGCAAACTCGCGGTGGGTGGCTCACATTGTCTTCTCTTGAACCTCTTCCTATCATGTACTTCGTCTTCGACGTGTTGATGACTAGTCCGATCCGTTTAGCTTCCCTCTTCAGTCTGATGTAGGCTTCCTCCATCTTCTCAAAGTTACGTGCCATAATATTTATATCGCCGGTGAAGCTGGACGGACTTATTGAAAGTTGTACCACTTGTGGTAATCCCTGCTCTTCGTATAACCCCTTCCAAAGGGACGTTGAATAGCAGACATGAAAGACCATCACCTTGCCGTAACCCTCTGCGGCTCGAACTACGCACATCACCCGATCCATCGTCGCTTTGATCAACCGTGTCAGTTTATCCGGAAAACCGTGTTCGTGCATTAGCTGCCATAGCTGGTCCCGATCGATTGTATCATATGCGGCTTTGAAGTCGATAAATAGATGATGTGTGGGCACGTTGTATTCGCGGCATTTCTGCAGTACTTGGCGAATGGCAAACACCTGGTCCGTGGTGGAGCGTTCGCCCATAAAACCCGCCTGGTACTGCCCACGAACTCCCTTGCAGTTGGTGCTAGTCGACGGCATAAAATTTGGGAGAGTACCTTGTAGGCGGCGTTCAGCAATGTGATTGCGCGGTAGTTGCTACAATCCAGCTTATCGCCCTTTTTGTAGATGGGACACCCCATCCCCTCCTGCGGCAAAACTTCCTCCTCACAAATCTTGGTAATCACCCAGTGCAACGCTCTAGCCAGTGCCTCACCACCGTGGTTAAATAGCTCTCCTGGTAGTTGGTCAACCCCAGGGGCTTTGGTGTTCTTCAGCCGGCCAATCTCCTCCTGGATTTCGTGGAGATCCGGAGCCGGTAGAATTAAGTCCTGCGCGCGTTCTCCCAGGTCCATCACCATGCCGCCATCTTCGTCTGCCACATCGCCATTCAGGTGTTCTTCGTAGTGCTGCCGCCACCTTTGGATCACCTCACGCTCGTTCGTAAGAAGGTTCCCGTTTATGTCCTTACACATATCGGGCTGTGGCACGTGGCCCTTACGTGAACGGTTTAACTTCTCATAGAACTTTCGTGTGTTAATAGCGCGGTACAGTTGCTCCGTCTCTTCACGGTCTCGATCTTCTTGCTGGCGCTTTTTCATCCGGAAAATCGAGTTTTGTCTGTTTCGCGCCCGTCTATATCGTGCCTCGTTCGCCCTCGTGCGGTGTTGCAGCAATCTCGCTCATGCTGCATTCTTCTCTTCCACTAACTGATCACATTCGCCGTCATACCAGTCGTTTCTCTGATCCGGAGGCACCGTACCAAGTGCAGCGGTTGCGGTGCTACCAATGGCGGATCGAATATCTCTCCAGCCATCTTCAATAGATGCTGCGCCTAGCTGCTCTTCCGTTGGAAGTGCCACTTCCAGCTGCTGCGCGTATTCTTGGGCTAGTCTACCGTCTTGTAGCCGCCCAATGTTAAGCCGCGGCGTCCGACTTCGACGCGTGTTGTACACCGTCGAGAGTTTTGAGCGCAGGCATACTGCAACGAGGTAGTGGTCGGATTCAATATTCGCACTGCGGTAAGTGCGGACGTTCGTGATGTCGGAGAAGAATTTACCGTCGATTAGAACGTGGTCGATTTGGTTTTCCGTTTCTTGGTTAGGTGATCTCCATGTGGCCTTGTGGATATTTTTGCGGGGAAAGAAGGTGCTTCGGACTACCATTCCGCGGGAGGCTGCGAAGTTTATGCATCGTTGGCCGTTGTCATTCGATACGGTGTGCAGACTATCCCGTCCGATGACCGGTCTACACATTTCCTCCCTTCCTACCTGTGCGTTCATGTCACCGATGACGATTTTAACGTCCCGCAGTGGGCATCCATCGTATATCTGCTCCAGCTGTGCGTAGAAAGCTTCTTTCACGTCGTCGGGTCTCCCTTCTTGTGTGCAGTGCACGTTGATGATGCTATAGTTGAAGAAACGGCCTTTAATCCTCAGCTTGCACATCCTTGCGTTGATTGGCTGCCACCCAATCACGCGTTGGCGCATCTTACCCAGCACTATGAAGCCGGTTCCCAGCTCGTTGGTGGTGCCACAGCTTTGGTAGAAGGTAGCCGCTCGATGCCCGCTTTTCCACACTTTCTGTCCTGTCCAGCAAATCTCCTGCAGCGCCACGACGTCGAAGTTGCGGGGATGTAATTCATCGTAGATCATCCTGTCGCAACCTGCGAAACCTAGCGACTTGCAATTCCATGTTCCAAGCTTCCAATCGTGATCCTGTATTCGTCGCCTAGGTCTTTGCCGATTATATCGAGTCGCATTATCTCTTATATTGTTCGTAATGATTGGTTTTCTAGGCGGCTTATTGGGCCAGCGCAAACCTCCTGTCTCGTCGGAGGGCCGTCGTGTCAGGGCTGTTTAGCGTCCCACCTAACACCAGGACTTGGGCTGTGGGTGGTATGTGCTTCTAATGTTCTTTAAAGACCAGATGAACTGTCAAAAGAACTAATGAATGAATTTCTTGTGGAATCACAAGATAAGTTTTAAGAGTTTTAAGGTTAAACAGCCAAAGTGCAAAGGAATTTTCAGAGAAATTACTGGATATAGCATTAAAATGAGTTTGATACTAATTAATTGAATTCCACCACGTTGTAATCTTTACGGAGACATATTTGTACCGTCGACTAAGAAACTTAGAACGTGGAATAAAAGACGTTCTTACGGTTGAGGTCGGTATACGTATCTGTAAAGATTACAACGTGGTGGAATTCAATGGAATTGTACTCAACTCGTCAGATGACAGTTGTAGACCACTAAAAGAGCCTAATACCTATTGTACATGGTTGTCTACAGCGTCGAGAGATTTGGAATCAAATATTCAAGGAATTCTGATGCAAATCGTCGGAGTATTCTGAAACAAATCGTAAAAGAAATCCGAAGCACAACTACGAACGATTTCGAAACAAATCTTCAAACGGTTGTATGACATTCGCCAGAAAGTCATTTGCCAGAAGACCTTTTGCCAAAATCAATATGCCAGAATGGACTAATCCCCAGAAAGTCGATTGCCAGAATGCACCATTCCCCAGAAAGCCATTCGCCAGAATGTACCATTCCCCAGAATGGACCATTCCCCAGAATTGGTCATCACATATTTGCCATGCACGCGTTTGCCCAGTATGCGCAATAATTCTTAACGCCATGAACTGTTGGCATAACTATGAACAGCATTAAAATAGAGGGTCATTTGGCATAAGGGACATTTTTTATAATTTTGCTTTGTTGTTGTCGATAATAGAATTGAAAATACCGAATCTGTACATAAGACGTATGCATACATAAGCCGAGTATAGCAGCTTGCCTGGATTAAGGCAAAAATGGCGGATGTGATCTTTTCTTTCAAATAGGTGTTTGCCCGGATTAAGGCAATGGTGGATGTGATCGCTTCTTTCAAAATAGGTGCTTACCCGGATTAAGGTAATGATAGATGTGATTCCTTCTTTTAAAATAGGCGCTTGCCCGGATTAACGCAATGGTTGATGTAATTCCTTCTTTAAAAGTAGGCGCTTGCCCGGATTAAGGCAATGGTGGATGTGATCCCTTTTTTTAAAGCAGGCGCTTGCTATGATTAAGACATCGGTGGATGTGAACCCTTCTTCAAAAATAGGTGATTGTCAGGATTAAAACAATGGTGGATGTGATCCCTTCTTCAAAAGAAGGCGCTTGTCCGAATAAAGGCAATGGTGAATGTGATACCTTCTTTGAAATTAGGCGCTTTCCCGGATTAAGGCAATGGTCGATGTGAACCCTTCTTTAAATATAGGCGTTTGCTAGGATTAGAACAATGGTGCATATGATACCTTCTTTGAAAGAAGGCGCTTGCCCGGATAAAGGCAATGGTGGATGTGAACCCTTCTTTAAAAATAGGTGTTTGCCAGGATTAAGGCAATGGTCTATATGATCCCTTCTTCAAAAGAAGGCGCTTTTCCGGATAAGGGTAATTGTGCAAGTAATTCATTCTTTAAAAGAAGGCGCTTGATTGGATTAAGGCAATGGTGGATGTGGCCGCTTCTTTAAAAGTAGGCATTTGCCACAAATCAAGCAATGGTGGATGTGATTCCTTCTTTAAAAGTAGGCGCTTGTCCGAATTAAAGCAAAGGTGGATGTGATCCCTTCTTTGCAAATAAGCGTTTGTCAGAAATGAAGCAATGGTGGATATGATACATTTCTTTAAAAAAAGGTGCTTGCTCCGATTAAGGCAAGGATAGATGTTATCCCGGTGTCCTCCTTAGCCTAGCGGTAAAATGCGGGGCTATAAAGCAATACCATGCTGAGGGTGACTGGGTTCGATTCCCGGTGCCGGTCTAGACAATTTTCGGTTTGGAAATTGTCAGGGAATCAATTTTTCTTGGATGTGCTTGCGAAACAAGCGACAAAAGAGAATCAACGACAAAGCTTTGTTTTTGTCGGAAATAATCCGGAAATTTTTGTCAGAAAAAAAGAAGAAGACAATTTTGTTGCTAACGTTTCATCCCGTTATTTTGCATTATCTCTACAGCAAATCTCGGTTTTTTGCTATCGTAGTTTCTGCTTTTATGCAAATATTCGAGAATCTAACTCTGATTACAAAAATAGCATCGTATTTTCGGAAATATCAGAACATGCAATGGAAATAATTCTTGTCATATTGTGTTCGGTTTCTGATAAAGGCTTGTTGTGAAGTGCGTTTGTCAGTAACAAGCTCTGTTGATGACAAAGGGTACATTGTTAGACGTTGCTCGAATATTGGTTCCCTGGAAATTGTCTTGACCTCCCTGGGCATAAAAGTATCATCGTGCTAGCCCCATGATATACGAATGCAAAAATGGTAACTTGACTTAGAAACCTCACGGTTAATAACTGTGGAAGTTCTGAATGAACACTAAGCAGCGAGGCGGCTATGTCCCAGTGAGGATGTAATGCCAATGAAGAAGAAGAAGAAGATGTTATCCCTTCTTTAAACGTGGGTGGTTGCCTGTGTCCGTGTTTGAATATGTCAATTGTAGGTATGATTTCTTTTCTAGAGATAGACATTTTGCCTAGACTTGTAGATATAACTTCTTCAATGAAAGCAAATGGCGTCTAGTATGACTTAAAATGACATTATCCAATTGTAGATATGATTTAGCTATTGAAATGAAGTCTGCGTCTGGAATGAGACGAAGAAATATGATATCCATTCGTAAACAGTTTGTTTGTATTGAAAAAATATGTTTTTTTATATAAATAGTATCCACATTTCTGAAAATTGTCTAATATGTTGAATAATCCCTTTTATGAAAATTAATTATACCGCAAATCCCATTGTTCCTAAATAATGCCAAATCCACGTTATGCAAAATGACCTACCTTATATAATTTTTTTTCTATTCTTTAGCCATCAATAATAATTGGAATTTCCAGTTTTATTATTTCTGGGGAATGGTACATTCTGGCAAATTACATTCTGGGAAATGGTCTATTCTAGGGAATGGCTTTCTGGCATATGGTCCATTCTGGCAAATGGGTTTCTGGCAAAAACCATTCTGGCAAATTGATTCTGGCAAATTGATTCTGGCAAATGGTTTTCTGGCAAATGCCATACAATCCTTCAAACTTGTCTTTGACTGCTGACAAAGTACTACGATTGCTTTGATTGAAATTTTGTTGGCTCTCCGTTGTTGTTCATATCTAACCGTAAAGCTGGGTAGACACCTTTACGTGGTGTGTTACGGGGTAAGATCTACCACGGTTACATTGCCAGCTACAAGCAAATCCTGACCCAACGAATACCTTCCTCATTATCCAACTCCGTGGTACTTATGAGGGTGTCGCTAAATCGGTGGCCTCTCGTTAAGTAAGTACTACATCAACACTTCCTTCCTCTCCCTAGTTACGGTGAAGATGGGCGTGGCCAGGAGCAGTAATCCTCATACTTTTGTTATTTTTGTTTAAGACTGGAATCAAGGGCCACTTCCCTTCTTGATTTCTGATAGCATTCTAGATAAGGATCTTAAAAGTAAAACATGAGTCTCACTAGTGTCCAATCTACGAATTACACCGTAAGAGTAAAATCAGCAGTGATTCAAATCGTTCGGGGCTGTCAGTTTGAATATGAATCTGAAACATTTATTTTTTATACCAGTCAACTGTCAAAAAAATAAAACTGGTATAACGCTCCGTTCTATTTTCTGCAGATTTGAACCACGAATGAATCACGAGATTCAAATATTTTTCAATTGTTTTGGTGTATGAATGTCTCATTTTATCTACGGATCAATCCACTTTGCAATTGCGGTGCCTTTCTTGACAGCAACATAATGATTTCATTTAATAAAAAATTTGAAAAACAACAATGGAACACTGCTAGTTAGTTCTATTTTGCTCCAGATTCAAACAAGAACAGTGGTCGAACATTTGGAAAGAAACTGAATCACTACTGATTTCACTCTAACAATGCTAATGCCAATGCTAATGCTCTCCGTTGTTGTTCATATCAAGCTTATTTTGATGCTTTCAAATCAATTAGATATATTTTTTCATTATTAACATAGGATTTTTTCTCATAAATGAGAAACAAACTCATTTATCTTTAGCTCACTCATTTCATTATGATAGGGTGAATATGGGAAATACAGTCGCCTCTCCACATCTCGATATTGAAGGGACCATCGAGATAGGGAAAGATCGAGCAATGGAAGGAAAATTGAAATGGGTACTAGATTCAAAAAAGCTCGTTGCTATGAAAAACGACAACAAAACAAATGTCATTTCCTGTTGTTGATATGTTTGTTATTGTCCAAAGATGGTCTAGTAGCCTAAAACTTTGAACATATCGACATAAAGAGAGTGCATTCAGAACAAAATATGATTAGATCCCATCGAGATAGAGAGATAAGAGACAGGATCACAGCCTTCGACCAGAGAGACAACGGACAGGTCATTTTACACAACGCCCAGTAGACCAGTGGAGAACTTTTTGCTTTACGAAAAGTTTTCTCCTTACCAGGGCGGGAATCGAACCCACACTCCACAGCACATGCGTCTAGACGATTGGCGTCGCTAACCGCACGGCCACGAAGCCCACAAGATATCGAGATAGGGAGGTTATCGAGATGTAGGATGCCCAAATATATGTAGATTGAAGGGACCAAGGAAACCATTGACATAGGGAGAGATATCGAGATACAGAACATCGAGATGTAGAGAGTCGACTGTAACTCTTTTGTTTTCAAACTTTTTTAATAATTCGTTATGCAATATGATGAAAATTGGTATCAGATCAGTGCTAACTAACTTTTTAAATTCAAGGGGCTTCTATTTTTTTTCTAAAGAGGGCTAAACCCCCCCCTAGCCCCTTTCTCATTTACGCCAATGAAGAAACCTGAATGGTGATAATGACAATTTGATAGTAATTTACGTTAGAATTCTTGCTTTAAAACAGGCCTGTCCAACCTTTTCAAGCCACGGGCCAATTTTCGGAATTAACATCTGCTGGCGGGCCAAAAAAATACTCGGCAAATTTTTTAAATATATTTTCAAAATTTGCAAACATTGAGTTTTTTCTCATTTAAATAATCGAATAATCAACGAATATTGTTTTCGCAATCGGTGACCAAAATTCGCAAACATGATTCGAAGATTTTTACTGTTTTAATTCTTGTAATGAGCGATATTTTCTTACTGAAATTTAGATTTGAGCTCGTCGTTGTATTGGATGTCGATAATCTCTATTTGAAACATATCGGATGCATTTTATAATTATAAAACGGTGTTGAAAAAATCATTGTGTTGAAAAATTGGATGTTTTATAGAACTGTGTTCTACAAAATCTACAATATGCGGGAAATGTACCAATTTTCAGCAACAAACTGTGCCAAAATGTTTCGTGCCAAATTCGTTTCAAAAGCTCAATGTACAAGCACTGATCTTAATTGTTTGGTCACACTGGCGCCTGTCACATCAGAATATAGTCAATGTGGGAAAAAGGTAGGAAATGATGATGCAGTCACTCGTGCACTGCAAGCCGTGTTTACCTTTGCACTTGCCACGAATTCACGCTGAATTTTCTTTTGGAATTTTGGGTTTCTATGGCAGATGGTCTGCTAATGCGATGGTAAAAAAAATGATAGAAAAATCTAATTGTAAGGAGAATCGAGCTTTATCACCCTTTTCCAATTCTAGCAGATTCTGATATAATAGTCTAGTTGAAGGTATAGGATTGAGATGGAAATGTTATGAAGTCCATTTCCAGTTCTAACGAACATGTCAAATATAGGAAAAGATACACATGGAAAGTTGAACGGGCCTGGGATTGAACCCATGACCTCCTGCTTATGAAGCAGAAGTTTTAGCCATATGACCACAAAGTCCGTTCGTAATCACTTGGATTATCGTAATAACTTATTAATAATAACTTATATGAACATGCAATCATGCAAACATGCAAGTAACTTCAATGCCGGTTATGCGAAAATCCTCTCCTACTTTGTGAATAAATAATCTCGGAATTTTCCCAATCAAATAACAAACCCCAGTAAATACTCAATTTTAGAGGTCGAGAACTACAAGTGCAACACATGAGCATTGCTAATACAAATTTACAGTTGACCGGGGAATCAATTGAACTTACTGCAATTTGCCGTGAATATCAGGTACAATGCTTCATCTAATTATCGATATCAAGACGGCATACCACATTATGGACAAGAACAGCTTTCGCAGGCCTGTGTTGAACTTAATATAAAATTTAAATAAGCTCATTAATAAAACACATTAAAAGCTTTCCCGGAAAAGCTTACAAAACTGATACCAGCTTCCGTGATGCTTCCGGGCGAGCACTTCAATACGTTCCAATCCCGCCGGGAACTACGATGAGGAGATGGACTATCTTGCCTTTTGGGCCAAATATATTCTGTATAGAACGATCATGAGAACGCTTTGACAGACAGGTGTTTAGGACCATCTTTGGCAACGCTACAAAGATGGTGTACGCGTCAGAGCCGGTCGGAACAAGAAGGTGTAGAGCGCAGCGAGTGAAGTCAGACCAGCTACAGAACGACTTGGCGATGCCGGAGAGATGTGTCCTTGATCCATGTATTTTGGTGTCAAATGATTGATTCAGTGTTACCTGTTTAGATGTAAGCTAAGAAAATAAAGACTGTTGTATTTGAGCGGTTGCTCAAACGATTGTTTCTTTATGAAACCAACAGAGATCAAGGTGATCAATTCCTTCTAATTATATTTAAGAACAATCGTAATCACGGGGAATTACATTTCCGTATGGGAAAATATGATTCACAGAAGTATTCCATTTTGCTAGCTATAATCCATTTTTTTATAAGTCGGCTAAACAATTATTTCATTAGCTAATTGTAGTAGTCAGCATTGTTTTATAAGCATAATGCTGCACTAATCCAATAATCCCCCAATGTTTAGAATGCTGATTCTCTGAAGCTATAAATTACTATACCATACCAGCTTTTCAGCCATTCAAGGCGTTATGTCAGGAAACACTAATTGCTTGCTAATGATTCTTGTTTGCACCCGTTGCGTTTGTTACTTTCTCTTGATTTAATTTAATTAGTACCCCCTCTGCTCACATCCGAGCATGTAAATTGTACCTCTACGAGTGTAAACACTAACTCACATGAGGCACCCACTTGTTCATGTTGAAAGTAGGTAGCCGTTTATGAATATTTATGTGATCCTGGTAATTAGTTATTTCAGACTCCCGAGAGTTGCACTTCTGGGCCGTTTCGTTGTTTAGCCAGACTATGTTGAATGAAGTTGCTCCGCTGTAAACGAACTATTTTTAGCAATTTAAATCTAAGTTTGTCGCCGAAAGAATCAGTATGGAAATTCATCCCGTTTGAAATGTAGATAAAATCAAACTGAGAAAAGTAATTGTTAGTACAAAACTACATGAAGAAATTGAATCACCGGCCATTAAAGCACAAGTGATGTTTTTCATCTTGAAGCAAGCCAAGCTGATACAAGTAAGTCAGCGAGAAAAAAAACTGAATCGTTATATATTCCAGTTGACCGAATCCCCACACAGATTGGGGTCCACGGTGCTTCGGTAGCAGCCATAAAACGCAACATCCAGGTGTTATCTGTGGACACCTTTCATCAAATTTAAATGAGTTTTTTATCCTTTCTCCCTGCTTGGTCTCATCGCTGCGAACCACCCACCAGCAGTATCTGCACGTACCCATTTCGTACAATAGAGCCTGGGACGCTGTCAGCACTTTTTCTGGCAATTATGATTTTTTGCCGTTACCCGGCTACAAACCTTGGGTGTGTTTATTTTATTTGCATTTGCTCGTTTTATGTTCGAGCATGAGCCAAACAGCTGGCAAAATATATGAATGTGCTTTAATTTTGTCGGTTTCTAATTCAGCGTCGCCACGGTTGAAGGAATCGCTGATTTTGTTTATGATGCCGCATGCAGTATCAGGTCATAAATTGCTCTTGCAGTAATTAAAAATTTATAAAGTTTATAAAATCGATACCTTTCAGCTTCTAGACATGGCGTTTCTATGGTTTCACTTCTGATCTCACTGAGCAAATATGATTTATTTTTGCTTCTGTATGAGGCTTTTTTTTAAATAATATTCGCCAACCTGTGCCTTAACTCATCAAATTCAAAATAAAAGAACACCAGGATATTGTTGCATACTGATCTTTTGGAGTGTTTTAGACGTATTCCAATAATATCTTAATCGTTCTTCATTGTGTTGATAAGCAACAAAAATAAGCCTATGATGCAAAATTATGCCCATGTTGTCGCTTATTTTTACCCTCTAAGAACTGTCGCAACGCTATCCGCTTTTCATTTCAAATGCCACAAGATTCTTAGCTGACCTGAAACGTGTTAATGCACCATTCTGGTGACATTCCCTCTAGCTGTACATGCTGGATCATCCAAGGGATTACATTACAGTGACAAAACCGCTCATTCAGCTTCGCTTTAACACGAAAGGATATGTGTTGATGTCATTCGTTTGATGGGAATGTGCATGTTCGTTTGTCCATGGTGCTGTGACCCTTGAAGATGGCAAAACGATTCCTCCGGATAAGGGCCACATTATTCTTGTGTTGTCGACGTTCGCGTGGGAGGCAGCAGGGCTGCGGATGACAACCACATCTATCTCTGAGCCGGGAAGAAAAACAACCAATCCGTTGCAGGCGCGTGTAGCCAGTTACCCACCCACCGGGTGATGTCTCCATTCCGTACACGTTGGCAGCTCGATACAAACAGAGAGGTAGATGTGGTTTTGTTACGCAACGAACGATTGATCGATTGTACATTCCTAATCCGACTGATGGTGGAGGTTAGCCCGGGGAGGTTTTTAGGCGTGGGAGCTTACGCGTCAGTTGAAAGCCATTACATATTACATGCTTGGAATGATTGTAGAACAAGCGTCGTACGTTGCTGAACATTCGATACTTAGGCAACACCAGAAACGTCGAATTAATTACATTTTGAATGTTATTTGACGTACATTTGTTACTTACTCAAAATTATAACCCGAGTGCAGTGACGCTATGCCACAAGCATTTCAGATTGCAGATGCTTTTAGTTATACGCTAATTTCTTTTGAACAGGGTTCAAGGGGAATCTTGTTTTTTTTGCAGTGAGATGCTTCGCTTAAGACCTTCCTTAGCCTAGTGGTAGATGTGTGACTTCAAAGCAAGATCATGTCAAACAAGATCTGAATGCCGGTCTGGTTTACCAAATTTCGGGTTTGTAAATCTTTTCAGCCTTTCTGAACCTACGAGTACCATCGTGTTAGGTTTGTGATTACCTAATGCAAAAATGGTAACTTGTCTATGAACCCTGTTGAGGTGCTTGATAAACATTGCATAAACTTAAAGTTGGGGATATAATGCCTGCAAAGAAAGAAACAAGAAGATGAAGCAAAGCATCTGGAATGAACACACAACTTCTCGTCTTCTTAAAAAGGTGTGGCACTTGAATATAAAATCTTGATCTACATTATTGATTTGTTGAAAACTGGAACTTAGAAATTGCTTATGCTGACGAAGAGCAATTAATTGAGACAATAATGTACATATAAAGTAATATTGTCATTAGCAAAACATCGTGTTCTGGCGGTACATATAAATATTACGACAACGCAGAGTCCTAGATGAATTTGACATCTCTTGTCAGAGGGAAAGATTGAGTGAACAACCCGCTCTTTTTCCACGAAGTATTGTTTCATTATATCAGTTATTGGGCTGTATTTCATCAATTTTTCGTTCTATCTCAACTTCCACAATTCTTCTTTCTTCCTTTTTTGAGGATATTTGCGTGAGGTCAACTCAATGTGGTAAAAATATGAGACGTCTCACTACTCACTTTGCGGTTCTCACTTTTTACACTGAGAAGTAAGAAATGAGGAGTGAGAATGGAGACATCTCACTTCTCACTCCTATTTCTCACTTTTCAAATGACCTATTCGGCCAAATGTCCTATTCGACCATCGGGTCATCCTTTCGGCCAAATTACGCTTTCGGCCAAATAAATTCGGCCTAACGGTATATTCGGCCAAACAACTTTCGGCCTAGTGGCTTTCGTCCAAATGGCATTCGGCCAAATGGCCGATCCCCATAATCGCATGAGTCTAGGGCTGGATTTCTTATTCTTGTGGGACAGGAATTCGAAGCATTTCCAAACACTATATGTACTTTTTTTAGGTATTATTCTTAACCCTTTTGTTAGGGGTAATTCAATAATGACGTCACAGGTTTTAGGGGTGGTGGGGGTCCAAAATTTTGTAACAGTACATGTACTAGGTATACAAAAAAAACGTGACAGAGGGGGAGAGGGGGTTCTAGAAATTCCAAAAAGTAGTGGACGTCATATTTCAATCACCCCTTACTGACAAAAAATCACCCTTACGATACCGACAGGGTACCCGGGTACCCACGGACTTAAAATGATTATATCATTGTCAATCTTTCATAGATTTTAACGATTTTAGTTGCTACGGATTCAGGAACTTAAACGCTTTGGATTATCTGGTTACCGGAAATCCGGATTTATTGCGCCATGTCCCAAAGTTTGTATACATTGAAGTTATATATTCAATCATCTAAGACGAGCTTAGTACTTTTCATTTAATTCCACTAAGATTTGTTATCTTTGCAGATACATATTTTGACCTCAACTGTGAGCTGTTATATATTTAACCAAATAAAGATTTCTTGCGCCATGACTGACGAATTTCGTTGAAAATTAAAAGAATATAACTTAACCACGTTACAGGACCATCTAATGATTTGATCCCGGAACGGGGCCCAAAGTGGCCACAAACTCTTTCTAGAGGAACCCCGGGCAAAATGGGTATCAAAATTCATGAAATTGTTTCGGAAGCATGATCTTATGTGTAATTAGGCTTTTCGATGGTTTGACAACGGACCGATCGAGAATCGAGCTTGGCATCTGCGGATTGGTAATCCTACGCTTATGCTCACAAGGATAACGGGGCCCTGTCAACAAAATCAAGGAATTGTATAGGAAACATGTGTCCATAATTAGTGGGGCAATCATATGTTTTCCCACATGAATGAAACAGATTTCCGTGGAATCTAAATTTTCTGTAATCACTAGTATAGTGCTCTTTAGCTCAATGCGGGCTCCTTATTCGATGTTGAAGATATCGAGTAAGAGAGGTAAAATCTACCTGTTCGACTATTTTTAATTTTTTTTTTGCTGGTTTACCGTTGTTGGTTTTTGGACCACCCTAATGATTTTCAAAGCAGTGCTCGATGTATGGTTTGCAACAGCTCAAAACTATTGTATTTAATTTGTAGTTCTTATTCTTATTATTAAAATATGTGTTACATTATTCGCTTCTTTTCAGTATTACTAACTACATACATTTATATTTTCTTCCCGTACTTTCCTCTTTCTAAAAGTGTATTTACCGACAGCTTATTTCGTTTAATCCTTCTACAAACATTGTTAGATTTTAGCAATAATACAATATAATAAACCACATTTATCACCTTTAACAGATCTCAGAATTCACTATCCACTTCACTTTAAATATTCTACGAATTCAACTTTTACAATCAACTTTTCTGCTGCAATAAACTTTTAATCCACTTCTATCTAGCTGTATTTTCCCAATTTGTTTTGTTTATTTACTTTCCTCCTCTCTTGCTCTCGTCATACTCACACATACTAACGTCCACGCTGATTCCACGCTCCTCAACTTTCCCTTAACCGTCTTTATCATTTTTTTTGGAGCATCGTCCAGGTCTCGTGTCCGTAGAGAACTACCGGTCTTATAAGCGTTTTGTAGATAGTCAGTTTGGCACGGCGGCGAACTCTATTCGATCAGAGCGTCTTGCGGAGTCCAAAGTACGTACGATTTCCAGCCACTATGCGTCTCCGAATATCTCTGCTACCGTCTTCACCATCGCTTGCCGAATTCGGCCGTCGCCCCCGGATAGACCTCCATCACGATGCCACGAATCCAGCTCTTTCGCGCCACGTCATCCGCGATGCATAGCGATAATAGTGACAATCCTTTATGCCATTTTGTCCGCTGGTCATTCGATGGCCAATATTCAGACATCCACCGTGTCCACAGTTTGTCCGCCAACAATGCCAACCGCTTCAAACGGTCCCGCAATAATTCGCCTTCGCTTGTTTGTGAAACGGGATGTTTCATATTCATCGTTCCATCGCCGCGGATGAAATGATTCTGCGTCAACGTGTCTCCTGCCTTTGATTCCATGACAATGTATATCAACGGCCGTGAGTTGATGAGGTCTTCGGCATCCGAAATAGTTACCAGAGCTTGGGTAATAGACTGTAGATCGTGAAATACCATCAACGCTATATTAACTGTGCATACCAGCCATTTCCAGATGCAGCCCATGTGCGGAATACTAAGCTGATCGATATCCTGGTAGACTCTATAATCCTCTAATTTTTCCTCATATTGTTTGCCGATGTGTAGAGGAGCGAACCGATGGTGACCGCAGATAAGAAATCTCAAAACTCTGCTACTGAAGTTCAAACTTCTGCTACTGAAATTTCTTCCTTCTTCAGACGACTCTTCTTCCTTCAATTCTTCATTTCCCTCCGACTCCACTACCTTTACCATCTCGCGCACTGATTTACTCTTCTTCTTTTTCCGGAACCTCCGGATGTCCAAATGGCGTCCGATGTCCAAATGGCCGGATGTCCGACGCGCCCGATCATGAAACTCTCAGGCAGACACGAAGGACCTCCGATTAACTTCTTTGTGAGCTTTTCAGTCGCCAAATGCTTACGGTAGGCTCCTCTAGCATCGCTCACCACCAAGCTTTCCCAGGCTTTCCATTCCTCGACTTTTTTCTCGAGCTTTTGCCCTGGCTTTTCTCGTCCCGGTTTCTTTGTCTTCAGTGCTACGTTTTTTAGCTTTCCTCGTCTTCACCACCCACGGCACCTTCTTTCTCAGCTTCTCTACCATTCAACTCCTTCTTCCGCTTCAACTTCAACTGCTTCAGCTTTCCTTTCATCTCTTCTCGCATCTTGTTCAGTTTCGTCTGATGGGCCTCTTCTGTGGCGATTTTCTTCTCCATTTGTGCGGTCTCGATCTCCAGTTCCATATCCCGCTTCTCCTTCTCTAGCTGCTGGCGCATCTCAAACAGCTCTTGCTGAATCTCCATCCGCTTCTGGTATAGGATCCTCTCCTTCTCCTCTCCTTTTGAAGCTCGCTCGATGAACCGGACTCTTCACTTTCACCTTTTCTGCCACTACACTCCTGGCAGCACCAAGAAACGTCTTTGATGACAGCCGGATTCGAACCACTGCTCACACTGGTCACAAAATATCATTTGCGACTCTTCGTCATCAGGACGGTCGCAAGGCGCAAGTGTTTTCAGGATTTTCCGGGTTAGGATTTGGTCGAACCATTAGAAATTTTCAAGTTGCGGATGCTCCATCGGTCTCGTCGGGTGCGCGAAGCTCTCGATTTCTCAATGCTGGGTGGTAGCGGTGCCAACAACCGTTTCGGTGGCAAACCTTCTTGAAGGCCCTTTTGCTTATAAAAAGAATGCTTCCGGAACAATTTCAAAAATGTTGATAGTTATCCAGTTTTCCGCGAACGATAACGTCCACCAACTTGCCTCTGGATAGCTTTGAATTTGACGTTCCTGTAGGTCAACCGCACCCACTGTTCTGAGCATTCTGAGCTATGTGGTAAATAAGAAGCTGTGGATTCAATAGATCCACACTTTCTTACTTGCTGCATTGTTCAGATTGCTCCTTCTCAATTCTTTCTTCTTCCTTTTTCCTTTTTCCTATTTTCATTCCAGCTTCTTTCTTCTTTTTCCCTTTCTCGTATACAAATTATACGTAAAGGCTATATGTTCGCTCCAAAAACGACATTTTTATAGGAGGTCCGGAGACCCATAGTGTTATATACCGATCGACTCAGCTCGACGAATTGGAGTGATGTCTGTGTGTGTGTGCGCAAAAAGTCTAGCTCATTTTTCAGGCATTTATCCTTAACCGAAATTGCATTCGACGCAGAATCTTGTCCCATTGTTTCCTATTTAAAATTGACCCGATCGGACTATGGGCTTAGAAGTTATGGCCAAAATACTTTTTTTCATATTAAAGCACGTTAAAAAGTCTAACTCTTTTTTAAGCATTTATCCTCAACCGATTTGCTCGCAACAAGTTGCATTCGACACAGAATCTTGTCCCAAAATTTACCCGATCGGACTATAAGCTTAGTAGTTATGGCCAAAATACTTTTTTTTTTCATATTTTTCAAATAAAAGCATACTAAAAAGTTTAGCTCATTTCTTAGGTATTTATACTCAACCGGAATCTTGCCCCATTGTTTCGTATCGAAAATCGGCCCAATCGGACTATGGGCTTCGGAGTTATGGCCAGTTTTTACAAGAAAAAATCTCACTCTCTTTTTAGGCACTTACTCTCGGCGAATTCGACGCAGAATCATGTCCCATTGTTTCCTATTAAAATTGGCCGGATCGGACTAAGGGCTCAGAAGTTATGGCCAAAATACTTTTTTTCATACCAAAAATGCGAAGAAATTACTTACTCGCAAGAAGAAACGAGAAAGGCACTATCACCGCTAGGTGGATTAACCTGCGTTTTTCTTTAAACTTCTTGCATTTCGCTGCAGGTTACTCCTTCTGATTTCTTTCTTTTTTTTTCTTTTTCTTTTTCCTCTTTTCCTTCCAGCTTCTCCCTTCTTCTGCCTTTAAACTTTTCCCTTTAAACTTCTCACTTCTCACTCTTCATTTCCCACTTCTTACTCTTCATTCCACTTTTTACTTTTAACTTCTGCTTCTGAAACAATTTATAGAATTTTGAATCCCATATTGGCAGGGATTCTCCTGAATTAGTTTGTTGCAACTTTAGGCTCCACAGGAACCTGTTCCAGGATGACCGTTTCGGTTGATATTCATCCTATGGTCTCCACTATTTGTAAAACGGAAACATAAACAATGCTAAAAATTTGATACCTATATTGCCAGGGTTTCTTCTAAATTAATTTTTATGGCCACTTTAGGCCCTCCGGGAACCTGTTCCCGGATAATCGTCCCGGTTATCCTATGGTCTCAACTACATGGAAAACATTTGTCCGAAAAAATTCCAAGAATTTTGATACTCATATTGCCAGGGTTTCTTCTAAATATTTTTGCGGCCACTATATGATCAACGAGAACCTATTCCGGAATGCCCGTTCTTAGACCAAATGATCAGGTAGTCCTAATAATAATCCTCAAATTTCCTACGAAACTGGTAATTCAGGATACAATAAGTCATCATTTGGTTTCTATAACATCAAATTAATTCATTTTTGAGACATGGTCTGGCAAATATTGACATCCGGTTACCAGGTAGACCGAATCGCTTCTATGTGGCATGGATCGAAATGAATGGAATTTTTTAATCCATAGCTAGCGGAATCGTTGAAATCGGTTGAAAACTGAAGTTATGGTCATACCTGGGTACCCTGTCAGTACGTTGCGAGGTAAAAATATTCAGAACTCCATACGATTATCAATTGCGTTTTTAATGTGCAGTTCATTTGAATTAACGGTTTCGGATATTTATACACGTTTCGGATACCAGCCGAAATATTTGTTATCTGTGGTAATACTTTTGTGATACAGTGTCCTTATTTTGCTCCTGTAACTTTGAATTTCTCTCATGTACCTTTGATATATGAGAATAAAAAAAATACATTTGAACGGATATTGATGAGTGATGTTTAAAGTGCGCTACTATATGCCAGTGTCCTTGTCATGCATAGCGAATAGGGTTGCGTGGCTGCGTGATTGCAACTTAGATCTTCTGACTGGAATACTATCGCTGCCTTCCAAGCTAGCATCCCATCTCTGTCCCGGGTTGAAGCTACTGAAATACTATCAAACCAGTCAAATAATGGTCTCAGTCTGACGTAAAAAAATCAAGAAAACACAAATAGTTGGCGCCATTTATTTTATCAGAACTACTAAACTAGAGGTTTCTTCTGCCTACGCTGCCATAAAATGTCTTTTTGCTAAAATATAACTTCCGGGAGAGATATAAACATTTTATTTTTTTTTCAACTAATTCTAAAATGCAAATCATTTTTCGAGTGCGCGATCGAACGTGTTTGAAAGCGCAGAACGAGCTCGAGATCCGCATTATTTTGTTCTACTGGGGGGCCGCCCACAAAGTACGCCCCGCCTCGGGGGGGGGGGGGGGGTTCAGAGCAGCGTGACGATCCATACAAAAATTTAGAGGTTCATTACAAAATTGTGTCACAGGGGAGGGGGTCGAAAATCGCCGATTTTTGCGTGACGTACTTTATGGATCTTCCCTTTGTGCGTATAACCACAGGTTACACCGGCTTACTGTTTGCCAAAAATAAACCTAGCTAAACTACCTACCCTAATTGACTTGTATTCGAACACGGCTGGCGCCGATATTGCATGAGTTTTTGCCAGCAGTTTTTACACATTGAGAATTATGTTAGTCTCAAATATTTAAATTCAGCAGTCCAGGCAATAACGGAGTAGCAACTGTGGGCGATCAATCATATTCAGGGCCATGCTCCTGGAAATATAGATAAAGATAATTAATTTTTCGAAAATTTTCTTCTATTTATTTATTAACATTACCACAGATGTGACATTACTATACGACTGGAAGCAAAATTTAAAAAAAATGACAGCCTGGCTATGAAGAGTTTGTTGGAAAAACTTTTTCTCCTAAATATGTTCATTTTATGTTTTTTTTTTATTCATTTATTCATTTGTTAAGGCATTCTGTGTTACTTAACTGCTACTGTGCCGAGATCTACTGTGGTATTCTGCTGTGCATAATGGTCGTTGGATTGTTCGTTTGCCATTTTAGCCGGGTACGTTGGAGGAATGCCTCCGAGATGAACAAGGTGTCAGTCGTCATCAGGCAGTCATGACGATAGGCGCGTCTCCCAATACGCCACTGCATGGGCTGCGCATCCGGCGACTGACGAGGGTTTGGTGGAGGGGCCGGGAATCGAACCCATGACCATTCGCTTATAAGGCGAACGTGTAGCCAACTAGTTTACGGGTCCCCCCCCTTCCATTTTATAATGTGAGGACGACTTTAATGAAACTAATATTTTTACCTTTTGAAAAATAAATCATACATACTACAGAACAACCTTATTTAGAAAATTGACAGATTTTTTTTCACATTTTTGAGTTATTTTTTTTGTAAATTCTCCAATTAGCAATTTTAGTTGATTTTGTGTGAATTTAATATATAAAGTTTTTGTTCTGGTCTTATTCTTAAAGTGAGCGGACGGTAATGGAGGATCTCCTTCTCGACTTTATTTTCCTGTGCCGCTCTGCTTCCCATATGTCAAAAACATTGTCGGAAAGTTCGTCTGACTCTGATTATTTCCCAATCGCAATCAGCGAGAGGCATGGACCCAAGAGTAACCGTTTTTCCTCCGGCATGATATTCGTGCGTGAGAACGTGATTTGGAATACAATCATCTCATCGTGTCGTACGTGTGGGCCCAGTATCGGTACCATTAAATGTTCGTCAGCTTATTCTAGAAGATGTTGTTGCGAGTCCTGCTTTTCATCACTACGCTGATGCTGAAAATATGCTGGGATGTTTCCCTACCCACTAGTCCACAATTTGTAACGTCTGTGCCATCTACATGCATACGATGGAGAAAACCTCAAGGTGACTTTAAAAATGTGTCTTAATAACGATGAAAACATTATCCACTGCACACTGAAGGTTATCTTGCACTGTATGCCGGAAGGATGTGAGAAGAAAATTGTCTCTGTAGGAAGGGAGCGACTAAACATAAGTACCCAGAAACGAGGTCATCTTCATCGAGACGGTTTGTGCAATGTTGCCGTTTAGTTCAACTAGAGAACTGTGAAAGACAACATTTCAGGGGCAAGGATACGATGCGTGAAATGAAATGCGTACTGATGTGTTTACTATGGGTTGGTATGGGTTGGCAAGTCAGCTGCTCTCTATTTGGCCGCAATTATTCAAATCGTTGGAGTATTTGGGTGAACACGAGAATGTATCGTTTGAATAAATCTGAATTTCGCGATTACCCGAATAGTATTCTCAGCCCCAAACGCGATTTGACTTGGAATTAATCGTTGAGTATAAAACTCGACCGACAACAATGACGTGCGCACAATGGAGGCAGCACAAATGACTGACCAGAAACCACGGTGACCTAGTTTGGCGATTGCTTGCCAGTTGGATTCGAAAAAAATTCCGAGTCATCCTAGGTTGGACGGCTTCTTTTCTGGTGGAGTTTGAGCTAAAACCGACGTACATATATAATAGTTAGTCGTGTGCTACAACCTACGGCCGGTAGCGAAAACGGAAATGTTTGCACATAAATCTTCTCTCATTGGTGAACATATACAGGAAAGAAAAGAATCAGAAAAAGGTAGATACAGTGAAACTCCGAAGGGTAGAAATAAAGACGATTCCAAAAGCAATTTAGCTGAAGAAGCTTTATTACGAAGCAATAATGGCTTGTACAAGTGATGATTGAAGTCACATAGGTTCAAAGGGCCTAACTTATCACCTCATAACATAACCTCATATCATATCTAACATTTTTCACAAGCTGGATCATTGGATTGGTCAAATGATCTGAGCTCCAGAATGAAGAACCAAAAAGGGTCTGTAATGTGGAACAGAAGTTCCTTGGGAAATTGTTCGAAAGAACTATCAGAGTAACCGAGAAAATATTTTAGAATGGCTTCATTTGCTTCCACGAGTTGACATTGAGTCTTAGAACATCGACTCATGGCAAACTAAGGAAGTAGAATGTAAAAAACATTTTGGGACAAATAGTGTTAACTTCTAAGGTTTACTGACGCTACTAGTTTGAAATGATGGCAAGATTGATTCTATTTACCTAAAATGAAGCAAAAAACGATGCGTGAAGCTGCATGAGTTACTTGTCATTAGACGAGTTTGTTCAATTCCACTCAGTCGAGTGAAGTACGAGACACTGAAGACGGCCTTACTTTTGAGGTCAAAATACGTACCTGTCAAAGGTACAATCAAGGGGTGGAATTAAAATAAATTGTACAAACGGGTTTAATGACAAGCAAAAACATTCCACTAAAAGCTAAAAATAATTGTCTTATCAAAATTGCATGAGTTGTAATCTAAGCTGATGCACGAATTTTGAAAATAAAAACACACAACTAGCAAGGTATAGCTGAACATTAGATCTAGATCAGTTTCTGATCAGTTTTGAACGTTGATACAAGTGACAAGTCTTATAGTAATTAAAATATCATCGTTCAATAGTTGATCATAAAGCAAATATGAGTGGATTCCGTACAGCTGAGTTATTGTTAAAACTAGAATATGCTTCAAATAGATTTCGAAAAGACAATTGCAAAAGTTTTAGTTTCTTCAGACGGTCCTTTGCGCAATAGTATTTGTTTAATCTAGTGATTATTTGGGGTAGAGTTTTTACTCGCCATCGAGCTAGAAACCGCTTGCACTCCTCTGGATCATTGAAAGTTTTTCTACTTCTGGAAAGAGTCATTTAGATTGAGCACTTCGGCCTTGAAGGGAACTTCCCCGGGATCTACAAGATCCCGACTACACTAAGTAAGTCCACGTCATATCCACCTGTAGGCCAAGCGATGATCAGCGAATTCTGGCGTTGTAATGGTCAATGTATTCGTTGAGTCAAGGCACCGATATCCAGACGAGAACCGGGGAAATCTATATGCACTTAGTTTTCGGTTACGGTTTGACAAATCCGGATAAAGATTTGATTTATATTTGTTCCTGCAAACAAACGCGTAAGCTCAACTTGGCAATTGGTCTATCACGACCCATCCCTAGGAACATTTTGGTTTTATGGTTTACAGTCATACCTCGATATAACGTTATTTTTTGCCCTATTTTTTGGCAGCTTTAATTATAAACATAATTTATTGACTATAAAAATGTTTTTCAACAATCATATGGATTTTTTTTAGAAGTTTTAAACACTATAAGTTTAACCCTTAAACGGCCGGGACGGCACTCACCTTGCTCAAATTGCTTGTTCTCAGTAATTGCTGACCGATTTTCATAAGCTCGGGATTTTCTCAAAGGGGATTAGTAGTGCTTTCTAGGCGGGACTTAGGTACCGCCCCGCTAGACCCCTCCCCGCGTTCATGAGCTTTGGAAACGTCTGTGTTACGGTAATACGCACATCAAAATATGCTGAGTACATCCTACGCTGTTCACAGAAATCTAATAATTCATGTGATATCGTGAGATCGTTCTTGAGTTCAGGTCTTCTTCTTCTTCTTTTTATTGGCATTACATCCCCACACTGGGACAGAGCCGCATCGCAGCTTGTTCATTAAGCACTTCCACAGTTATTAACTGCGAGGTTTCTAAGCCAGGTTACCATTTTTGCATTCGTATATCATGAGGCTAGCACGATGATACTTTTATGCCCAGGGAAGTCGAGACAGTTTCCAATCCGAAAATTGTGCAGACCGGCACCGGGAATCGAACCCAGCCACCCTCAGCATGGTCTTGCTTTGTAGCTGCGCGTCTTACCGCATGGCTAAGGAGGGCCCCAGCTAATGAGTTCAGGTCATCAGATCTATAATCATGAAGAAGACACCAAACTAAAGTCCTCCTGCTCAGTTCAAGAATATCAGTTGATTATATGTAAATATTTGGCATGCCCCACAGTGATATTCTTGAATTCACGAAACGTTCCGAACATTAGGTCATAAGGCCTACGCAGTAACGGTCGTCGAAATGTTAATGGCATATCTCAAAACTCAAAACTCAAAACTATATCCTTCGGTGCCTGTGAGAATATGTGATACCAATTTTACTGCGTTCCAACACACCGTAGACTATCCAAAATGTTCTTGAGTTCAGGTCGTCAGATATACAATCATGTAGAAGCGTAATGCGTGTTTCAAACTAAGCTTAGGTCATTCTGCTCAGTATACATCAAATGGTATATGTGAAGATTTTTGGTATTCCTCATAGTGACATTCCGGAATTCACGAAGCTTCTGATATTTAGGTGGTAGGGCATACACAGTAACGGTCTCCAAATAGTTCATAACATCTATGTAAAATCAGGTTAACAGATCTTTACATTCGAAAATCATATCGCCTTTCTGCGTCTTACGAATGCAGTTGCCGTTTTATCCCAAACCAGAGAGTTTTTGATCTCCTCTCATGGCCTTCAGGACATCTACTTATCTCTTTCCGTCAGATTTGACGATATTTTACTCTCCTTTGTCCCATCCTTACTTCAAATAGCAGCTCTGCAGCTTAGCTTACTTGCTGTAGATCTTGCAACCTCCCATAAACGACAAGGCTATGTCCATAATGTCCGTGACCACGTAAATTTTTGGGTGCGCTCCCCTCTCATGGTCAGCACGTTTTATATGATCTTAGGCAGAGTCACCCCGCCCATTTTTCACTCTGCGCGAACCTCCTCCGATCTACCGTATTCTTCTCTACCGTTCATCTGTGGACCATCTTATCCCGAGCTTCTTAAAATGAGGCTTCCGAGCCTCTTGAAAGGAGGCTTCCAAGCATCTTGAATGGACGATTCTGATCCTCTTAAAATGTGGCTTCCGAGCCTTTCGAAAGCTGGCTTCCGAGCCTGTTGAAAGGAGGCTTCCGAGCCTCTTGAAAGGAGGCTTCCGAGCCTCTTGAAGGAGGCTTCCGAGCCTCTTGAAAGGAGGCTTCCGAGCCTCTTGAAAGGAGGCTTCCGAGCCTCTTGAAATGAGGCTTCCAAGCCTCTTGAAAGAAGGCTTCCGAGCCTCTTGGAAGGAGGCTTCCAGGCCTCTTGAAAGGAGGCTTGAGCCTCTTGAAAGGAGGCTTCCAGGCCTCTTGAAAGGAGGCTTGAGCCTCTTGAAAGGAGGCTTCCGAGCCTCTTGAAAGGAGGCTTCCGAGCCTCTTGAAAGGAGGCTTCCGAGCTTCTTGAAAGGAGGCTTCCAAGCCTCTTGAAAGGAAGCTTCCAGGCCTCTTGAAAGGAGGCTTCCGGGCCTCTTGAAAGGGGGCTTCCAAGCCTCTTGAAAGGAGGTTTCCAGGCCCCTTTAAAGGAGGCTTCCCGGCCCCCTTAAAGGAGGCTTCGAGCCTCTTGAAGGAGGCTTCCAGGCCTCTTGAAAGGAGGCTTCCGAGCCTCTTGAAAGGAGGCTTCTGAGCCTCTTGAAGGAGGCTTCCGAGGCCTCTTGAAAGGAGGCTTCCTGAGCCTCTTGAAAGGAGGCTTCTGAGCCTCTTGAAGGAGGCTTCTGAGCCTCTTGAAAGGAGGCTTCCTGAGCCCCTTGAAAGGAGGCTTCCTGAGCCCTTGAAAGGAGGCTCTGAGCCCCTTGAAAGGAGGCTTCCAGGCCTTGAAAGGAGGCTTGAGCCCCTTGAAAGGAGGCTTCCAGGCCTCTTGAAAGGAGGCTTCGAGCCTCTTGAAACGAGGATTCCGAGCCTCTTGAATGAAGAATTCTGAGCCTCTTGAAAGGAGGCTTCCAAGCCTCTTGAAAGGAGGCTTCCGAGCCTCTTGAAAGGAGGCTTCCGAGCCTCTTGAAAGGAGGCTTCCGAGCCTCTTGAAAGGAGGCTTCCGAGCCTCTTGAAAGGAGGCTTCCGAGCCTCTTGAAAGGAGGCTTCCGAGCCTCTTGAAAGGAGGCTTTCGAGCCTCTTGAAAGGAGGCTTTCGAGCCTCTTGAAAGGAGGCTTTCGAGCCTCTTGAAAGGAGGCTTTCGAGCCTCTTGAAAGGAGGCTTTCGAGCCTCTTGAAAGGAGGCTTCCGAGCCTCTTGAAAGGAGGCTTCCGAGCCTCTTGAAAGGAGGCTTCCGAGCCTCTTGAAAGGAGGTTTCTGAGCCTCTTGAAAGGAGGCTTCCAGGCCTCTTGGAAGGAGGCTTCCAGTCCTCTTGAAAGCAGGCTTCCAGGCCTCTTGAAAGCAGGCTTCCGTGCCTTTTGAAAGGTGGCTTCCGAGACTCTTGAAAGGAGGCTTCCGAGCCTCTGGAAAGGAGGCTTCCGAGCCTCTTGAAAGGAGGCTTCCGAGCCTCTTGAAAGGAGGCTTCCGAGCCTCTTGAAAAGAGGATTCCGAGCCTCTTGAAAGGAGGCTTCTAAGTTACTTGAAAGGAGGCTTCCGAGCCTCTTGAAAGGAGGCTTCTAAGCCACTTGAAAGGAGGATTCCGAGCCTCTTGAAAGGAGGCTTCGGAGCCACTTGAAAGGAGGCTTCCGAGCCTCTTGAAAGGAGGCCTCTTGAAAGGAGGCTTCAGGCCTCTTGAAAGGAGGCTTCCAGCCTCTTGAAAGGAGGCTTCGAGCCTCTTGAAAGGAGGCTTGGAGCCTCTTGAAAGGAGGCTTCCAGGCCTCTTGAAGGAGGCTTCCGAGCCTCTTGAAAGGAGGCTTCTGAGCCACTTGAAAGGAGGCTTCCAGGCCTCTTGAAATGAGGCTTCCAGGCCTCTTGAAAGGAGGCTTCTGAGCCTCTTGAAAGGAGGCTTCCAGGCCTCTTGAAAGGAGGCTTCCAGAGCCTCTTGAAAGGAGGCTTCCGGGCCTCTTGAAAGGAGGCTTCTGAGCCTCTTGAAAGGAGGCTTCCGGGCCTCTTGAAAGGAGGCTTCCAGGCCTCTTGAAAGGAGGCTTCCGAGCCTCTTGGAAAGGAGGCTTCCGAGCCTCTTGAAAGGAGGCTTCCGAGCCTCTTGAAAGGAGGCTTCTGAGCCTCTTGAAAGGAGGCTTGAGCCTCTTGAAAGGAGGCTTCTGAGCCTCTTGAAAGGTGGCTTCCAAACCGCTTGAAAGGAGGCTTCCGAGTTTCTTGAAAGGAGGCTTCCAGGCCTCTTGAAAGGAGGCTTCCTGAGCCTCTTGACAGGCGGCTTCCGAGCCTCTTGACAGGAGGCTTCCGAGACTCGTGAAAGGAGGCTTCCACGCCTGTTGAAAGGAGCCTTCCGAGCCTCTTGAAGGATGCTTCCGAGCCTCTTGAAAGGAGGCTTTCGAGCCTCTTGAAAGGAGGCTTCCGAACCTCTTGAAAGGAGGATTCCGAGCCTTTTGAAAGGAGGCTTCCGAGCCTCTTGAAAGGAAGCTTCCGACAATTTTGAAAGGAGGCTTCCGAGGCTCTTGAAAGGAGGCTTCCGAGCCTCTTGAAAGGAGGCTTCCGAGCTTCTTGAAAGGAGGCTTCCAGGCCTCTTGAAAGGAGGCTTCCAGGCCTCTTGAAAGAGGATTCTGAGCCTCTTGAAAGGAGGCTTCTAAGTTACTTGAAAGGAGGCTTCCTGAGCCTCTTGAAAGGAGGCTTCTAAGCCACTTGAAAGGAGGCTTCCAGGCCTCTTGAAAGAGTCTTCCAGGCCTCTTGAAAGGAGGCTTCCGAGCCTCTGGGAAGGGGGCTTCCCGGCCTCTTGAAAGTAGCGTCTTGGAAGCCTCTTGAAAGGAGGCTTCCGAGCCTCTTGAAAGGAGGCTTCCGAGCCTCTTGAAAGGAGGCTTCCGAGCCTCTTGAAAGGAGGCTTCCGAGCCTCTTGAAAGAAGGCTTCCGAGCCTCTTGAAAGGAGGTTTCCCAGCCTCTTGAAAGGATGCTTCCCAGCCTCTTGAAAGGAGGCTTCCCAGCCTCTTGAAAGGAGGCTTCCCAGCCTCTTGAAAGGAGGCTTCCCAGCCTCTTGAAAGGAGGCTTCCCAGCCTCCTGAAAGGAGGCTTCCCAGCATCTTGAAAGGAGGCTTCCCAGCCTCTTGAAAGGAAACTTCCCAGCTTCTTGAAAGGAGGCTTCCCAGCCTCTTGAAAGGAGGCTTCCGAGCCTCTTGAAAGGAGGCTTCCGAGCTTTTGAAAGAAGGCTTCCGAGCCTCTTGAAATAGGTTTCCGAGCCTCTTGAAAGGAGGCTTCCGAGCCTCTTGAAAGGAGGCTTTGGAGCCTCTCAAAGAGAAGTTTACGAGCTGTCGGTGGCTGAAAGTAGGCTTCCAAGCCTCATGCAACAAACTACTAAGCTTCTCTAAAAAAACTTTCATGTCTCTCAAATGGAGGCTTCCGAACCAGGGACGAGAAAAATTGAAACTTTAAAATCAATCTGGGCATTAATTGTAAGCATATTTTCTGAGTTTTTAATTTTTTTATTCCCAATCCCTGAGCAGACGAGAGAGACCTTGGACGTATGCTCTGCAAATTTCTATGCAATAATATGTTTAATTTGATAACTGTTGTCGGTAGTCATCAACAGAAATGCTGTTCTTAGGTTTGCCCCAGTGAAACATCGCTGAATTGGTGGTTTCAGTGCTAAAATTGCCTTTTTACTTACCTCCAGTTCTTCTACGCTCAATCGCTGAATGGGAAGTTGAGTTACTTTTTAATTCACTTTTTCACCGTATTTGTGGAATGTGATGAATTAATATTGTAGAAAAAAATAAGAAGGTGTCAATGTATCACTGATAAATCATTAATAAACAAACAAACAACAAACAAACTTATTAAATCAAAAAGATTTTTAGGTAGTTCAATTCGGAAAAAAAATTCAATTCAAACGTTTTTGAGCTACACCAATTTTGTCATATTCATTTTGATTTCGATTTAATTTTCTGGCCTTCTGCAAATCAGTAGTTCTCTTTAACATAGTCAAATGACAACGGACACGACCGTTGGAACTCTGTTAGTCAGTCGTTAGATGGAAGTAAACGCAACCTACGCAACCCACGTGAATTCAAAGAATATCACGCGACAAAATGGGTCACGTGGGGGTGTTCCCGAGTAGGATAAGCCCTTACGAGGACAGAAAAAGCAAATAATGCTGAATGTATTTTATTGCTTGCTTCCGCAGATTTACTGAAAGTGTTGATGTCTTTCCGACGACATAAAGTTGGGAAGAATACAGTGGTATAGGTAGTTCATTACTTTTCTATGCGATGACAACGCTTATGAACTCCCTCGCAACAAAATTACACTGGTGATGATAATTGATGATAATGGTGATGATAATTCTTCGAAAAACATGAACGATGTTACATTCATTAATATAAACTGACTGATGGATGACTATTATTGTCATTGTCATTCCTACTAGGTGAATTAATCGGATTTTTCTTTTATGTTTGAAATTGATTGCTTCCCACGACGTGGTAAGGCCGGCAGCTGTGTTTTCAATGATTTCATTGCTGCTGCGTTGCGTTGCTGGAAAGGTCGGTGGAAACTGAGAAAAATTGTGTTAACAATGTGTCTGTGTGTGTGTTATCTTTAATCTCTGTAATCTGTTTAGCATAATTTGAAATTTGGAATCACTCGACCGTGATTCGAACCAAGAGACACGAAAAGGCCGAGGGTTGTGACTTTCCCTACGGGAGTGGTCTGCCTGTTTTAAATTCCGAAATTCCAACCGTATGATTCGCATGCTTCAAGCAGCAACGCCAACTAGGATCGGAACCAGATACTGATTAGCCATGCCTGCCTTTGGCTACCAAATTTGTTGATGGTTAGGTACCAAGTTTCCGCATTTACTCAACAACGCACGGAAACCGTCTAATGCTGGTTTGGATAGCATTTTACGATTTAAGACTCCAGCGACAATGGCGCTTCTGGACTGTCATTCCGGCTTCGCACTATATGTATGGCAACAAGAACACAGAAGACCGTTTGTTTCTGGGAGGACCGAATTCCTTGGTGGGCGTTCGCAATAGATGTTCGTCAAAAATACCTCCAAGTTTTTTCCCATTATATGGAGAACCGTTGTCATAGCCGACCAATCTGCCATTATCTGGTAAATATGTAAATTGAACCAGAAATGCTGCCGATCTTTGCCGTTGTGTGCTATGGAAATAAAAGTGAAATCCAACCAGTCTCGGTTTGGCGAACCGAAAGTTTTCAGAACGTTTGAAGATGGATGACAGAAAACGAGAAATGATAATTGAAATTAATAAAATAGTATCAGAACGAACATTTTCAATCAAAAGTTTTCCCGGAATGTGTGAAATAATGCGATGTCGCTATTAAGCTTGAGAATCTTAATAAAAGTAATATGCATTGCTTTCGATGCTTACTAGACCGTTCACATTCTTAACAATTCACAACGCAGATAATAAAATATGATACTTTTTTTGCATTAGGGTAGATGTTACTCGAATGGTTGGATAGCTGCAGCGTCGTTTATACCTCGACAATGTGTACGGCTTTGAAGTTTTGATTTAGTAGCTGCTAAATTGCGGTGGATATCGGAGATCCTTCCTAGCTTAAGTAGTTGGCAAAAGTACTGGTCTGGTGTACCAAAGACTTTATATGCTGTGCATGTGCAAATCGAGTTCTCAATCATTGTAATATAATTTTTTTTTTTTTTTTTTTTTTTTTTTTTTTTAACTAATTTTATTTGCTAATTATCTAATACATGCATTCATCTCTTAGACTAGGTGTTCCGTGTTTTCTTAACACTATCATCCTTATTTGCTATGTTACGCTTTTAGTTATTATTAATACATTTCAATTGCCTCTGGCAGTTAGAATTTTTCCTCTGGTTGAATTGAACCATGTAGGAATTACAATGTTTTCAACTTAAACTAAACTTAACCTATTTTATACTAAGGGTACAAGGAGTTAATCGTTGCAATAGAAGATTGCAACGATTTTTGTCTAAAATTGGAAATTATTTTGTTGGACATTTGTTGCAATGTCTCAATATTAGAAATTCTATGAAGTTCATTGGTACTATACCACGGAGGCAACTTCAGAATCATTTTCAAAATTTTATTTTGAATCCTCTGGAGTGCCTTCTTTCTGGTATTGCAGCAACTAGCCCATATTGGCACAGCATACAACATGACAGGTCTAAAATTTGTTTGTAAATCAAAAGTTTGTTCTTAAGACAAAGTTTTGATTTTCTGTTTATAAGTGGATATAGGCACTTAATATATTTGTTACATTTGGCTTGAAGGCCTTCAATGTGATTTTTAAAAGTTAATTTTTGATCTAGCAGAAGTCCTAAATATCAGGCTTGACAGAACTCCTCACCCTCGCTAGAGTCAAAAAAAACCATCATCAGCAAAATGCTGCCTTCGCATCCTCACAATTGAGTGGAAGCATAAAAAAGCAGAGGTACAAAAAAACAGAGTGAGGAAAAGCAAAATAAAAACACATGTGAGTGAGGCGTCGGGCGAAAGAGCTCTCATTGAGCCTCCGGAGCGACGCTTTGTATGTGAAAAAAATCTTGGGGGCTGTTTTGAGTGTGAGTGTAAGTGAGTGACACACCAAAAGAAAAAGATGAATAGATAGACTCGCTCTTGTTTTGCGACGCACAAGCTCGGGTTTAATGATGCACAATGTTGTGAGTTTTGATGCTTATTTCTGCTCCTCAAAAAAACTCTTGCTCTTGCTCATTTTCTACTCGGCGAGGAGTTTTTGGCAAGCCTGCTAAATATTTAGCTTCGCTAGACCAATTAATTGGAACCCCATTCATAGTGACAATAGGGTTTCTTACCCCATTCCCGGCCTAACATGCGTACGTCTGCATTATTTAATTGATATTTATGACAGGAAGCAACTTTTTCTGAAATTTGTAGGCTGTATAATACTGCATTGGGGTTCACTTCTGCTTAAAAAATAGCTATTCGTGCTAAATATCGTTCAAATAAGCTTTTATTTGATTTAAATTAACGAGGTGCAGCACTCATTTCAGTCTTAGCGATTCCCAATCCGGCATACAAAAAACCAGTTCCCGGCCCAAGCAAAATTTCACTCAATCTCTCAACATTTTACTCTCATTCTCTCTCGGGACGGTAGAAAATGCAATGTAAACAAAAATATGCACGTTCCACGACAACAAGATGCCAGATGGTATTATTCATAATCATTTTTATTTGGTTGAGAAGATATATAAACTCATCCAAAATTCTTCCAAATACTTTTAAACAATATTTATTTCACCTTTTCAAATCGAGAAAACTATAAATAACATGATAACGTCAACGTATTAGACAATTTTCCTATTAACGATGAAGGATCATTTTTATAATCCTGGCCTTTTGGCAGCACGGTGCGGCTAGAAGTTCTTGGGCCGAGGTGAATTTTCGTTCGGTTTGTGAATACATTTTAAAATGTATTCTAGTATGTTTAAATAAGTTCTAGTGAAACGAACAAATAAGAATAATTGAAGTGCGGGTGTTTAGAATTATGGTGTGGTGATTAACAGCTTCATGCAATGGTTGTATCGAGCACTGTGACGATTTTCAGGTAGGTGGTTAATCGATAATACCGTTTTGTAAAGGTGGAAAGAATCACTCCGGCTCAGTGGTGAGGCATCGGAGAGTGAAATTTTGAATTCTACATTTTTATTTTCTACAATTGAATCAATTAGGAGTAAAACAAGTGATAGAAAAATATTGAGTATTGTGAAAAATAAATGGGAGACTTTTTAAAAATTATCAACCATACACCTACGACTTCCAAACAGTTTAAATCATTAGTTTTCTGTGCAGTGAGCCGGGAACCGGGTCCATAGGCCCAAGTAGTGATTTACCCTATGTCTGCTAGAAGGTTTCAAATAAGAAGCTCTCGGCTTATGTGGGAAAATTATAAGCTGAGTTTTGGAAGCATTCGGGGAAATTTTCCATTTTTGCAAGTAAGTGGAGAAAATATCCAAACTTTTTTGCAATCTACTACAAATGACACGAAGGCTACGCCCTTTGGCTGAGAGACCTGTGTCATCTGCAAACAAAGATTTTTGACACCCTGGTGGTAAATCAGGTAAGTCAGAAGTAAAAATGTTATACAAAATGGGCCCCAGTATGCTGCCTTGGGGGACACCAGCCCTTACAGGTAATCTATCAGATTTAGAATTCTGATAGTTTACCTGCAGTGAGCGATCTAATAAATAATTTTGGATCAGTTTAATAATGTACAGAGGAAAATTAAAATTCATCAATTTTACAATCAAACCTGTCACCAAACACTGTCAAATGCTTTCTCTATATCAAGAAGAGCAACTCCAGTCGAATATCCTTCAGATTTGTTGAGCCGAATTAAGTTCGTAACTCTTAATAACTGATGAGTGGTTGAATGCCCATGGCGAAAACCAAATTGCTCATCAGCAAAAATAGAATTGTCATTAATATGAACCATCATTCTATTTAAAATAATCTTTTCAAACAGTTTGCTTATTGAAGAAAGCAAACTGATTGAGCGATAACTAGAAGCCTCAGCTGGATTTTGTCCGGCTTCAAAATTGGAACAACTTTGGCGTTTTTCCATTTATCTGGAAAGTATGCCAATTGAAAACATTTGTTAAATAAATTAACCAAAAGGATAAAGAGCTCTCAGGAAGTTTTTGATAAGTATGTAGAAAATACCATCATCACCCAGGGCTTTCATATTTTTAAATTTTCTAGTAATAGATATCACTTCATCCAAATTGGTTCCCAACGAAGGGTCAAAAACATTATCTTGATTGAGAATGTCTTCGAAGCTCCGTGTAATCTGATCCTCAATTGGACTAGTGAGACCTAGACTAAAATTATGGGCACTCTCGAACTGCTGAGCAAGTTTTTGAGCCTTTTCGCCATTTGTTAATAAAATTTTATTTCCCTCTTTAAGCGCTGGAATTGGCTTTTGAGGTTTTTAAGAATTTTGTTAATTTCAAAAGGGTTTCGAACTGGGATCCAACTTCGAGACATTATTCTCAAAGTTGGTATTTCTCAGAATAGCGAAACGTTTTTAATTTCATTTTGCAAATCTCGCCAAATAACTTTCAACGCGGGATCGCGAGTTCTTTAGTATTGCCTTCGCCTCACATTTTTAAGACGGATCAGTAGCTGAAGATCGTCGTCAATAATAATGGAGTTGAATTTAACTTCACATTTCGGAATTGCAATGCCTCTGGCTTCGACAATTAAATTTGTCAAAGATACGAGAGCATTATCAATATCACTTTTGGTATCGAGAGGAATATCAACATCAAAATTCCTATCGATATACGTTTTATATAAATCCCAATCAGCTCTATGATAATTAAAAGTAGAGCTGATTGGATTATAAATGGCTTCTTGTGAGATTTCAAATGTCACAGGAAGGTGATCAGAGTCAAAGTCAGCATGAGTTACCAATTGGCCACACAGCTGACTTGAATCCGTTAAAACTAAATCAATTGTAGAAGGATTTCGACTGGAAGAAAAACAAGTTGGTCCATTGGGATATTGAATAGTATAATATCCCGCAGAACAATCTTCAAATAAAATTTTACCATTGGAATTGCTTTTGAGCATTATTCCATGAACGGTGTTTGGCATTGAAGTCACCAATTACGAAGAATTTTGATTTGTTGCGAGTCAGAATTTGAAGATCAGCTTTCAACAAATTCTTTTGCTGCCCATTGCATTGAAAAGGCAAGTAGGCTGCAATGAAGGAAAATTGTCCAAAATTTGTTTCAACAGAAACTCCCAAGGTTTCAAAAACTTTGGTTTCAAACGAAGAAAATAATTTATGTTTGATACGTCTATTAATGACAATGGCGACCCCACCACAGGCGCTGTCAAGACGATCATTTCTGTAGATAAAATAGTTTGGATCTCTTTTAATGGAGAGTCCTGGTTTTAAATACGTTTCAGTTATAATGGCAATATGCACATTATGAACTGAAAGGAAGTTGAATAATTCATCTTCCTTACCCTTTAGAGAGCGGGCATTCCAATTTAGAACTTTCACACAATTATTTGGATCCATTGAAACGGAGTCCGATAACAATTTTTTGTGTGTACTTTATACCAACCTGAACAGCTTCAGGAATGGTATTTGCTTTGAACATTGCATCAATCATGTGATGCAATTGTTCAGTTAAAAAATCAAAATCGGAAGCAGTCATTCTACCTGAATCGGCAACATGACCATTATTTTCCGTTGGGACATGGGTATAAACCTCATTTTGAGAAGAGAAATTTGGTCTACCAGCAGCGATGTTTGCATACGTAGGTACATTGGAAAAATTTGAATTTACTGAAGTGCTTGCTACCCGTTGACGAGCGGCAAAATTTGTTTGTGAATTGTGGTGGGTATGAATTGCTCGACCGGTAACCGGTTTCGAAATTTGAGCGTTTGAAAAATTTCTACCCGTCGAATCTGGGATCCGATTGGAATTTCCCGTCATCAATTTTGCACGGGAATTCAAAACTTTTTTGCGTGAAGGGCATTCCCAGAAATTGGATTTATGATTGCCCCCACAGTTTGCGCACTTAAATTTATTGGAATCTTCTCTCACAGGACATGCGTCCTTGGCGTGAGAGGTTCCACCACAAATCATGCATTTAGCATCCATGTGACAATGTTTGGTTCCATGACCCCACTTTTGGCACTTACGGCACTGGGTAGGGTTTTGGAAGTTTCCCCAAGGCCTGCGGAAATGTTCCCATGTAACACGGACATGAGACATAATACAGGCCTTTTCCAAACTTTTCATATTATTTAGTTCACTTTTGTTAAAATGAACTAAATAAAATTCTTGAGAAATGCCCCTCTGGGAAGTACCAGAGTGGGATTTCTTTTCATCTTAATTACTTGGACTGGTGAAAATCCAAGTAATTGAGAAATTTCAATTTAATCTCATCCAGTGATTTGTCATCACTGGGGAGACCTTTCAAGACGACTTTGAACAATCGCTCAGTTTTGTCGTCGTATGTGAAGAATTTATGGCGCTTCTCAGTTAAATAGTGAAGAAGACGTTTGCGATCGTCAAAGGATCCCGGCAAAACGCGGCAGTCACCCTTCCTAGCAATCTGAAATGAAACCTTGATCCCCTGAAGGTTACTCAAAATCTCATTCCGGAAGCCAGAAAACTCGGCAACAGATACCACAATTGGCGGAATCCTTTGCTTCTTCGCATGAATCGAATCACCTGGGCTAGAGGTAGATTCGATTTGCTCAATTTCATCATTAATCAAATCGAACTGATTGCTCAGTTCGATTGGAGAAGAATTATTTCCGATATTAGAGTTAGAAGGAATATCTGAATTCTCCAGCTTCCTTCTATTTTTTCCGCGCTTGGGCAGGACGGTCTTGAAACCTTGTTTCTTTGAAGGAAGTGGAGAATTCAGAGACTCCCACTTCCTCTTGTTTTTGTTAATACTCATTGCTGAGCGTGGAGACGTGACCTTCTAACAGGTTTTTTCCCAGAACGGTGTCCCTGCAGGATTACCACCGCTTGTCGGAATTTTACTTCCGCAAACGGGTCCAACGTAAAACGAAGGCACGGGTCCTTGCAAAGATCGTAACGGGATCAGTGGGTACAAATAGCGCTAAGAAGCACCGTTGAAATTAAAATAGCTTCGGATACTACGGATACTAAAACTTCCTTCCGCAAAGAGAGAAAGAACCGCACAGCACGAAAGCACGATGCGGTCTGATTGTAATATAATGATACTTTTCATCATACCTCGCTTATTTTCTTACACAGCCAAAACTTAACAACTTCTTCTTGAGCAATGCTGCCATTTGGGATTAATCGATTTGCCATAAAAACACATCATCCAACCGTGTATGTCCTCGAGTGTGTATGTTATTATTCCTTTTCTTCATCCGCAGTGAGGGGAGAATGGGACAAATGATTTATTACATACATACATCCGACCAGCGAATGTTACAATTCCTTGCAATTCTGTATAAGAACTAAACTAAAATAACACCTCCCATAAAAAATAGAAATTTTCATAAAGAAATCGAAATGTTCCACAGAAAAAATGCAAAATTTCCATTAATAAATTAATATTAGCAATAAACAATTACAAAGTTTTTCACAACATAATTTTTTTCTACGAAAAATTAAAACTTTCCAAAAAATAATAAATAAAGAACAATAAAAAATATGAAATATGAAAGAGCGCTTGAAGTTCATGGATTCAATTTAATCAATTTTATTGCTTTTTTGTAGTTTGTATGAAAATTTTCTTGCGGGCCCTCCTTAGCCGTGCGGTAAGATGCACGGCTACAAAGCAAGACCATGCTGAGGGTGGTTGGGTTCGATTCCCGGTGCACTCAAGGTCGAGGCACTCAATCGGCTAGCACTAGTGTGTCACATGAAGATTGCGTGACTGTTTTATTGCTTTCATGACTGATCTAAATTAGATTGTTTTTCTTTTACTTTATCGAAAATTAAAAATATAACACAAAATTCTTCACCGGTTTTTATTTCAGAATTGAAAATCTAAACATAAATATGTACATCTTTGTGGTAATCAAGGGGAATGACACAAGTTTTTCTGAACCAAGAAATCCCGAAACAGCATATTCCGCTAAAAGACAATAATCTTGTGCGGGTTTCATGTTTTTTCCGGGATTTTTGGGTTTGAAAAACTTGTGTCGTAACTTCCCGTAACAGTTTTGTCGGAAAGATTTGTTGGTACAATAAATTTGGTGGACACTTCTGATGCTCGCAAACCGAATCTGAAAGCCGGAGGAAATCATGTACATCGTGCGAACATAACATGGAATGAGCAGTTGAGGTTAGGATTTAGTTGCAAAACTTTTCGGTATTAAGTAAAGCAAGTATTTTGGTTCTATAATAGAGTAACAGTGACATATAGAAAAGTTGGAATGCTGATCATGTTCACTCCATTCCATTGAAAGAAAGAAACAACTATGATGTTTCTAAGAGGATCTCTATGTGTACCGTCTCAGGTAACTTTTAGCACTTTTTTTCACCATTTCGGTTATGTAAGGCTAATATAGAGTCAGTAAGTTCATCATAGATCTGTGACATATATAGATTTATAATAAACATTGCGAAAAAAAATGTCACTCATTTTTCTGGCACTTATCCTTAATCGATTTGATGGTAACAAGTTGCATTCAATGCAGAATACTCTCCCATTGTTTCATATTGAAAATATAATGGACTAGAAAAGTCAGTTTTTTAAGCAGAAAATAAGTTTTATGTGGTTTATAAACAACACCACAAAAAAAAATAGAAAAAAATGTTGTCAAAATTGAATGTAGGTATATATAAAGACACATAGAAGATCATTTTCTTGCAACTGAGAATTTATTCCATATCAAGTGAACAATAAATGTAGTAACACGTTCAGTTTCTTAAGAATTAATATTCAGTTTCCTACGCTTCACAAGGATTTTCTTATCTTTATTACTCTTTCGTTTGATTTGATTTTTTACCCTAATATTTCTATTTATTACCTGCAACTTGGCTTTAATCAACATATTGATGTACTTGTCTGCAAGGAGTTTAGCACATGGTATACACAAAGAACATTGTATACTAGTTCATCATTGTTTCCATGATATGGCCAAAAAATAACCTCAAGAATTTTTTTCTTAACGCCAATTGCTGAATTCTTGATAAATATTTCAAAATTCTTTTCAAATACAGCAACAATTTTTTTACAAAATTTAAACATGTTAAGTCCTGGAGAGTATAATTTAGATTGAGGTTTGAATTTTTTTAAATTTAGCAGAATTGATGCTTCGCTAGGAACTTTTTGTTGATCCGCATGCATGCGATCTATGCACTCTAAATGTTTAAGCTTCGTTGAAACCCAACCTGAAGTGTAGTGTACCGTGTTGGCCTGATTTACATTCATTTTAATGTTTCTTTCAGTCATATGAGTTCTTTTTGATACTCTTTGCGCATCCAAAATTTGTACCTTAGTCATTTCCTTCATATTAACGAAATATTTGTTAAGATCAGCTTCCACGTTTCCAAGTTTTTTCGGTGCCATGAGTTGATTGATAACAATTGCCTTATAAGCAGAGGAAAATTTACCTGGATCAGGATGGTTGTTGTTACAATTTTTCCATCTGATTATGGAAAAAAATGCTCAAGGCAATCCTGAGATAAGTTGCGTGTTCGAAGAAATGCTAGACCATGGTTGTCATGAACGTCTTTCCATAATGCTTCTATAGCAGCGATATCCACAAAATATGGCCGTCGAGATTTGGCTGGTAACTTGGGATATAACTGTTCCTAGAATTCAATAAATATACTATAGAAGTGTTTTATAGCAACTTATTATAGGAAACTAGTGTAAATGCGTAGAGTTAGTAGGTCCAGGCCTAATGTTATTTAGATGCAGTGACTTGAGCTTGAGCTTGATTGACTGCTCGTAGTTGCTACTCCATTATGACCAGATCAGCTGTTCTTGCACAGGGAACCAACAGATGTTTGCTTGGGACTAGCACACATCTTCAATGTACAAGTACTAGTGATCTCATTTGTTAGGTCATACTGGCGCCTGCCACGTCAGAATGCAAGTCAATGTAGGGAAGGGGAGGAAATGATGATGCAATCACTCGCCCACTGCAAGCCGAATATACCTCTGCACTTGTCATGAGTTCATGCGGAATTTGTTGAAATTTCTGGGTTAGGTTGGAGAGGCAGAGGTCCGTCTTGGTTAACGAGCTGCCAATGTGATAGGTAGGAGAAGGTAACTGATGGAATTTCTAATTGGATGTAGGAAACGAGCTCTATAGTTCATTTCCAATTCTAGCAGATTACTGTTAGAATACTCAAGTTGAAGGTATGGAAACGGTATGGAAGTCCATTTCCAGTTCTAGCGATTGCTAGAACATGAGAAATAAAGAGAAAGATACAAAGTAGGAGAATGGAACGGACCTGGGATTGAACCCACGACCTCCTGCGTATGAGGCAGAAGCAGTAGCCATATGACTACCAAGCCCGCTATTATTTAGATGCAGTGACTTCACAGTAGTAGATGCACTTCACAGTAGTAGATGCAGTGACTTCACAAAAACTAAATTGTGTTTTATACACAAATATGTAAATCTGCATGTGCAATAATGCTTCCACATGAGAATTCAAGCACGTTCTATCTACGTGTATTACAGGTGAAATCAATGTGCAGATTATTTTGAGTGTAATTTTATTTGTTTCACTAGTCTCCTCTAATAATTTCCTTATTTACTTCAAGTCTTAATCAAATACTTACTTTCTTGAGATCAAAGCATTCTTTTGAGATGAATCACAGAGTTTTCAACTTCTCCTTCATTCTGTTCAAAAAGCTCCAGTGCGTTGAATTTTCCATTAAAGGTCTTTTGAGGTCCTATAATTGAAATTGTTAATATGTGTATAGTATTATTCCAAGTTTTGAATAAATTAATAAAACACATTAAAACAAAACCTTACCTTTGTTTCATTAAACGTAGTAGAATTAGCACAATCGAATAGTTTGTCAAAATTTTCACAGTATGATGCAGTATTTAAACAGTTTTGTGCCATTTTTTTGGTGTGAACGTATGTTTTGATTCCTGCACACACCGATTCACTCAAAGTTTGTGTGGCCAGTCCTACTCGCATTTCCGCATACGGAGCTAGCTCAATATGATTATGAGTCAACTTCGGCACAGCTCGTGGGATGTGTTTTATATCTTCGTTGTATAGACTGATTATATGTTGAAAACTACTGATCTTACCATCCATAACGGCGTTATGGCAAATTGTTTCGGCTTGACTTAACTAAATGAGGTGCATCATAGGCACAAAACACTTTCTGACCCCTTAAAACGAACCATGGTTGCTCCACTGTCACACCGTAAGTTTTAAACAGTTATCTGTTAGTTGAATTTTGGTCACAGACCAGCAGTTTAGGAATGAATCCAGCAGCAATCACCTGAAAATTATTATTTGGTAAAATGTATAAGTAAAAAATGTCGTTATTATTTACCAGCTTGATCCCCTCTTCTACAATTGACCGGAGCCTTGATGTGGTGAGAGAAGAGTTAAAAAAATATCCAATAGGTTGCTTAAATCCCGACTTAATAGATTTAATCATCACTGTCAACGCTGATGATGCTCTTTGTTTAATGTCAATTTCTTCATTACCAACCTTCGTTGGAAACCCAGAAAAATAATCCGGTTTTGCATTTGCACAATAGGATAACCGTTGTGCAACACTCATCTCGTCTACAAAAACAGTAACGATCTTCTCATCATGTGACAGTCCGGCCGCTTTAAATTCGAGTAGTTTTAGTACAACTGACGAATAACCTTCTTTTATTTCCACTTTAGAAAGCCAACGTTTGATGCTTTCCACTGAAGGCAGTGTAAAATATTTCCTCATCTGCCGATATGCCTTCGTTGAACAATAGTGTAATATAATGGACATGTTCCGCATCTCAGCTGAATATCGTGCTCCATGTAATTTTCGTGTCTTATTACGTTGCAATTCTAGGAGAACAGGATCGTGTAACTTTGACATTTGGCTTTTCAATAACGATTTCAGTTTCTTAATCTCTGTCGTCAATATTCGGTTCCGAGTTTTAAGCTTCGATTGATATTTGTTTTTACTCCTCAACTTATTTCTCAGATCCACGTTTTCTTTTTCGAGTTGAGTGCAGCGTTCCATTGTTTTCATAACTCGATCCATATCCAGAAAATAATTATGGTCATGAGCAATACGTTCAGCATTTTCTTTCTTTTCAATGTTTTGAGTAGTGGGTATGAAGATATTATCACTTGTAGAGCCTAATTCAACTTCCCCTCCAATCTCCATGTCTTCAGGAGCATAGAGAACGTCATCGTCATTTTCCAACATTGCATATGCAACTGAAGAAACAGTTTCGTCTTGACATGGATTAGATGCAGGCGGAAACAGTGTTGGTCGTGCATGTAAGTATAATCTTAAAATATGCAATAAACAATAAATGTTTGATTGAAAAAACAGAGTTATTGCAAAGCAATCTGGAAAAAAAACCTAGATTAATCCACCTAGCGGTGTTGGAGCCTTTCTCGTGTGTTATAAAAATAGTATGTTGGCCATATGTCTCGAGCCCACACACTTAACTCATTTCACAGTATTCGGTAAATTTTACCGAAATCTCATCAGCTCATCAGCGGTAATTATTTTACACATTTTTTGTATTTTTTTCCATTGTTCAACTGTCAAAATCACCGGAGTCTCGTTTCGACCGTCATCCAGTGCGGTTGGTTTTCGCGCTCTACTTTTATACGGTGATTCGCACAAATAGAATAATAGAACCAGTGCAGTGACCGCGGTTGAAACAAATGTTTATGGTGCAATAAAATTAGATAAAAAGTGCTACAGCTACTGAAGACGCGCGCATGTTCGAGCATGCCAGGGCTGATCAATTGTTATCAAGGACAATTCTTTTGCTAATATTGCGATCAAGCCTTTGTAAATGCTCAAACATGTTCAGCGTCAGAATAATTGAGGAAAAGAGGTAAGACTTTGATTTTAAACACGCATCCACACAAACGCACACACATTCACATATACAAATACACAAATACACATATGCATACATACACTGATGGCCATAGGTATTCGTCATATTTTCATTGTAATCTATATGAAAACATGGCGAATACTTTTGTCTATCAGTGTACACTTATAAACACACATGCACCCATACATACATACTCATATACATGCATACATAAACACGCACACACCTTTTATTATAAATATTAGGTATCTATATTCTTGGAAGCGTTTGGTACGGGAGGTCCAAGCTTTCTTCCTTTCCTCTCGATTCCAAGCTATTGAGTTACTTTAGGTATTCCTGAAGTCGCTCAATATCTAGGAGTTATCTTTGCGGTACATACTACGTAGTTGGCCTGGCCATATGAAAAGAAAAATGACAGAATTCAGAAACCGTCAAGTATTGGCTACCAAGTATGAGATCAAATTAGATTAGATTGTTCAACTGTCAAAGTCACCGCAAATCAGTAAAATTATTTACCGAACAGTTCTGCTGTTGAGATTTCGGTAAAATTTTACCGAATTCGACGATTTATTTTAAGTGTGAGTCCGATATGACTAATTTTCAATAGGAAACAAAGTGAAAGGATTCCGCGTCGAATGCAATCTGTTACGAGCAAATTTGTTAAGAATAAATGCAAAAAATAAGTGAGAAATTTTTACGCACCCGTTGGTATAAAAAAATTGTATTTTGGCTATAACTATTACAGCTCGGGTATGGGTCTCCGGGCCTCCTATAAAAAGTTCGTTTTTGGAGCGATCATATACTGCCGTTCTACGCATAATTGTCCCATGTACATAGGGAATCCCAGCAAACATGGGACAAATATGCGTATGAAGGCAGTATAGCCTTTACGTATAATTTGTATACGAGAAAGGAAAAACGTGATTTTATAAATTTAAGTCCGCAATTCAAAAGGTGCATAATAATTCGCTACTCGTTTCAAACCCGGAATGGGGGACTATCTAAGTTGGCTTTTTCTCAGCCGTACGTAAAACCAGAGGTGGCATTGTGCATCTCGAATCGAATTACTCGATTCGTACGATTTTGCACTCGTTTCGAAAAAAATGCGGCATTATGTATTTCGTTCGACTTCATTCAGTCGCAGTACAAGATTTCGAATGGTGCTGTACTAGCTTAATCGAGTATGTTCTGTCAAGCGAAATGTAAACAGAGAGAATAAGAGATAGCTGTCTCCGTGTTTATTATACCGCCCGCTGGAGAGACAACCTTCAGCGCATGGCAAATGTGAGTAAACAGAGAGAATAAGAGTAATTTCATCTGCGTGTTGCAACCGATTAAAACATTATGCCGATACGATATGTTTTGTAAATTGAGATATTGTTACGACACAAATTATAAGTTTTATGTTTATTCGAGTTTATGCGACAGATCCAATTTTGAGCTTAAGAATTTAAAGCTAAAGAAGGGTTCCATAATAAATTATTTTGATGTTTCCATGCGTTTTAGTTAAATGCACTTGGGTTATCTCTTGGACGTTTTTTTATTAATTATTAAACGCGGTTTATCAAAATCGTCATGAAATACGTGAAAACTGCAAAAAAAATTCAACCAACCAAGATTTTAGTTGAAGTCGTTTTTACGCGGATTTCGGGATAACGGCAACATAAATTTTCATATAAACCGGCAACAAGATTGATGCTCACCAGACAAATTTATTTGCTAAACTAATAACCAATTTCCAAGCAGGGAGAAGGATCATTTTGGGCAGCGCTTCCAAATTTCTGATGCTAATCATGTACTCAAAACCAACTAATTCTGTTCTCATACGCCCGAGTAATAAACGCTGCGGACATAAAACGCAACAATAAAAAAGAGCACCTGACAACCACCTAACATCACACGCAGTCAGTTTCATGGCATACATTGCGTATTTGCATAAAATTCTCCACACTTTGTTTTCAATTTTTAGGTAATATTTGTTCTTTAGGAAAATTTCCTAGATATACATATATACATACAGAAAGTTAGTTCAACACGCTAAATTTTAATAAAAATAGTTAATACACTTTTGATCCATACGCTTTGCAACAACTCTGAAATTTGTTTCTTACTAACCCCTGAGACTTGTTTCCTGGATTATGGAAATCACTTTCCTTGAAATGCCGCGAACAAATCATGCTGGCCTTTGTAATCAAAGAATTTCCACAAAACTTTAACCAACTTTCAACACATCTGAAATGTTCGAATATCAATTGTGCAAATTGAACATCCTAATTGCCGCATATCACTCACCTGTTTCCAGCAAATATACGGAAGAAACTTGATGAAGACACACCATTTTTGAAATTCGAACATCCTTCTACAGCACATGTCACACGTCCCATTTCTACTGGTTTATCGTTAATTTTGATTTAATGTTAACTTTAATAGCTTTTAAACAACTGAAATCCAGCTTGCACTGATCAACGTGTAGTAAATAATCACCAAACGATATTGACATTTGCATTAGACAAGTGATGAAGGCGAGACAGAGCATGTCATTTGTAGTCAAGCGTAAAATAAGCACAAGGAAGAATGGCAAAAAGTTGCAGTAAACTTTATGCGTCAAACAAATACATTTGGTTTTTAGATGCGTGACCGAAAAATAATTACATATTTTATGTTTTGCAGTCTAAATTTTTTTACAATATTTACACATTTCAATTAAAGCTAGCTCAAGTCAATATTTACCACAATTACCATTAGAATATTTAGATTACGCCATTTATTATATGATAATTGGTATTTCCGTTGGTATTGGCCGTTTGCAATATGATATTCAATTCATTTTGGGTTGTCAAAAGAAATCTTTTCAAACAATATAATGAAGATTTTAGTATACTAATTATTGTAAGATAAGTTTTTCTGATAGGAAACCGAGCTAGAAACGCATGTGCAATGCAGAGAGAAATCCAGTAAGACTCGACTGTCAAGCACTTTGCTATCTCGTTCTCCCAGGGATTATATTCTCTCTATGTTAATTTTTTGTACCAAGCGGTCATGCTCTCTCTGTGCATAGATGGTAGAATTCATATTTGAAGACAAAGTCTTGTAAGTGTAAAGGAATTACTCTGATTGACATGGTTCTGTAGAAAACATTTCATGTTATATGATATAATGAATAGGAGATTCTTTACACTAATTCAATATGAATTGATAATATTTGAATTAAATTACTATATAAAGTCAATGTGGCGGACCACAACAAAATATTGTTCGAACATATTACATTAACGTAGTAAATAAATAAAATGAATAACAGTTAAGTTGAGTTTTAGTTTTTAAAACTATTATCAGTTATTACAATATTAATTAAAGAACATACTGTTGTGGAATTTTCAGGCGAACCAGAATAAATACACATAATCAAATGGTATAAATATTAGCAAAAGCATAGTCCAAACCAGTGTTTTTACGTTATTTGGCTACTAATGAAAGTGTGGTATCTCACAATGGTGTATATTAGAATCTATTATCTTCATTGACAAATTCTCCCAGAAGTACTTTAAGTATTTTCGATCTACGTTGGGTTCTTTTTGAGCCTATTGGAAAAAGCGGGTTAGCAGAAAATGTGACCTTCCAATTTCCATCTTGTATTTTTAATCCACCCTCGTTAGTTCCACAAACCCGTTTTTACGCAAAATTCTCAATAAGGTCTTCTACCCAACTGTCAAATATTAGCTGGAATAATTCCTCATTCTATGTCAATTTAAATGCATTCCAAATGTTATATTTAAGCTATTCTTCAACGTATCTTGTTAAATTTACTTTCATCCAGATTCAACCAAAAAAAAAAACTATGAAATGCGGATTAAATAGTGACAAAGGATATTGCACGTTGCATCAATTTAGACTCTGGCGCAACTTCATTTTGCATTGAATTTTCAGCGTGCACACCAAAACATTCAAGCTATCTTTGTAATTGTTTTTTTATTGTTGTTATTTATCGGACACACGTGTTTTTGTTTATTCAAACAAACAGCAAACAGTGTCAATTCATTTGTGTGACTGACACGGGGAAAATATTCACGCAAATAATTTTCGCGCAGGGGTCTTTAAGGCGGAATCTGCGCAATATCTCAACTAATTTTAGATACGTTTAATAAGCCATGCAGACAACTTGCTGTTTGTCTCAGAATTCATTGACTTCTTTAATGTCAAATTTCCCAAAGAATCATGATGCCTCTTTAAATCAAAAAAATCATAAAAGTGTTGCAGTCAAATTAGCAAACAGCAACATAGTGTGCGAAACAGAGAGCGAGTAGGTACAAAGCAACCTCGTATAGCTCTCCAACTGCTTCAGCGTGCGTCAATTTCGATATGGTGCACCGGCATGCTCCCGCCGGATACAGTTCAACGAGCTATATCAAATTTATTATACATTTCCGCAAAAAAAAAACCTACCACACTTCTGCTACAACATTTGATTTTTCGTTTGCATTCGATTAAACATAATCGATTAAGTTTGCAAAAAAAAACATTAAGCATCCCTATTTTTTTCATGATGACATTTTGAAGTGTGTGTAAAACGATCGTCATATTTTGGGTAGTTCGATTTTCGTGTGTATCGATCCTTTTGGACGCGAGTTGGCGCCACATGTGGTGTCGCCAAAATTTCGTGAGAGTGAATCATATTGTTAATATAGTATATTTGGTGTTAGCCTCATGATATACGAATGCAAAAATGGTAACCTGGCTTAGAAACCTCGCAGATAATAACTGTGGAAGTGTTTAATGAACACTAAGCTGCGAGGCGGCAATGTCACAGTGGGGGATGTAATGCCAATGAAGAAGAAGAAGATGAAATTTTTGATTATTTTGTGAATTTTTAATGGAAAATATTTTTTTTTTGGAAAATTTTGTAACAATTTATTGCTAATACTGAATTACTTATGAAAAGTTCATATTTTTTGTGGAACATTTCGATTTCTTTATGGAAATCGTGTTCTAACTCGTTACCAAACCATTATTCCAATATTATGTCTTCAGAAAAGATGTTCTCATTCACATTCTCTATAACACTTCAGAGGACTACTACTGGTTTTGTAAATCTACGTAATTTTTTTTATTCCATGCCGCCCTTCAAGGTGGAAAATCATTGATGTTTTCTTATCAAAAGAAAGAGATATATTCTTCAACTCTTCTGAAGACTCCATGTTTCTAAAATGTAGTTTTCAGGTCGAAAACTAAAAAACGCACGTTTTGAACAAGTGTGCAATGGGGCATTGCCGCCTTGCAGCTTACTGTACTTTCAGCACTTCTACAGTTATTAACTGCGAGGTTTCTAAGCCAAGTTAACCATTTTTGCATTCGTATATCATGAGGCAAACACGATGATATTCCGACTGTTATAGCAGTGCTGGTGTTGCTTCGCAGTGGTTGTGGTTTAACTGCGCAGCTTGCATGACCAAGCTCTTTTCGCGGACGGACAGGCATGTCCTCCGAATGGATGTTTGTTGTCTACGCCGGGGGTGCAGATCAAACACCTCGATGGCATCGAGTCGATGCGCCCTGACAGGTGTGAGCTTTGTGACGTTTGGCACAGCTTATTTCGATCGATGGCCTTTGCAGTCATACATGTGTCCGAAACCGAAGCACTTTTTAAAAGCAGATCTCAGGTTGTTGGTTTATGCCCATCGGGCATACGGACCAACCCACCTTCAGCTTGTATCCAGCATCTTCCTTGCATCAGCCATAGGTACCTGGAATGAGGCAACCTGCGTTTCAGCTTCGCCCTTCTGCAACCGAATCGCGGTATCTTGAATATCGGCACCACGCTGATTTCCCAGTGCGGCCACCATGTCTCCAGCTTCGGTTAATTCGTGCAGACCGCGGCACTAGACGACTTCTACTGGACATAGGGCTCTAATCTGAAACCCATCACCTAGCACCTCTTCTACCAACTTTTTATACGCAAAGCTCTTTTGTGCAGCATCCCGCTTCAGGACGAGGATCATCTCGCCCTTCTGCTGTATACGGATGCAATTAACATCCTCACCTAGACCAGTGAGCTTACACGATGTTAATCAGCGTCGAAATTGCACCGCTATGCGCTTTCGAAGTTCCGCGGTCTGGCTCTCCGCCAGCCGCTTTTCCTCAGTAAAGAGGCGAATCTTTAATTCGGCCTCCTCGCTGGCCTTCGCCACCTGATTCATAGCCAACTTCTTTTCTTCAATAAGGAGGCGAATCTTCCGTTCTGCCCTCTTACTGGCTCCCAGTAAAGACTTCCACTTCACCTTTGCCTCTACGACTAGTACGCAGGGGGTCAGCACGGCCTGTTTAAAGTCCTTATTGTATTAACAGCAAGGAAGGACATGATCACGTCCGAAATGTCCGTGAGCACCTCCAGTTTCTGGCCCCCGCTTTCCTCATGGTTGGTCATTACCGACTTGATGACCCTGGTTAGAGTAGGGCCGTCCATTTTTACCTCGACCGGCAGCTTCTGTATTCCACCACGAGCTTCACCATCGTCTGCCCCGGTGTTCGTTGGGGTGACCGATTAAGGCCATTTTATTTGGCGACCAGTTTACCAGCCGCTTCCCCACTGTTCCCACTGATTTTTTTTTTGTTGAATTTGAAGAGATCATTGCGATTGGGTCCTCCTTACGGCTGCTGTCGAATCTTTCAGTCGCCTTTATGATCCCATGGTTATTTATGCATGCCTTGCGGCATGCAGGGAGGCCATGCGAGGGTTAACACTTACGTGCTCAGAGCCAGATCAGCACTAGTCAGGAAAGAACATCTGAGCCTACTTCCATCCAGTTGGCAAGACTGTGTGGCAGAATTGTACAGTGGGCTACAAGGCCCGCCACGGTTTGACGGGACGGAAGACAGCTTGGCCATTAGCCCACTCGGCTTCTAGCCCACTCGGGTTTCTAGCACGTTTATTTAATAGTTCCTTCATTATAAAATTTAGAGTAATGGTGTCTTGGAGGCATTTTATCAGTGAGTTAATGCGCTTTTTGGAGATATTCAAATCCCCCTAAAAGTGAAGATGAAAAAAATATTTTTTTCCACTTCACAACATAAAAGGCTTGATTCTTCACAGCATTTGTAGCAAAAGTTCTCCCGGAAAACTTTGTCGAAGACACCAACAGTGTTGTCCTACACTCAGGGCAAAAAAGCCTCCTCTGTGATTTTACTCCATCTAAACGGTTTTATAGTCTTAACTAAGTAAGTTCAACTAATAGAGGGATATTTGAATTTTCTAAATGTCATGGCAAACTGTAAAAAAATGCATGCCAGAGCCACAGAAGCGCGCGCACTGAAAATACATTGGAGTGTATCCACTCTATATATACACTCTATATATATATATATATATATATATATATATAGATCGTAATGATAACTTATTCTTACGAGCAGAGGATGCTCACACATCCAGATTTTCACCGAGAAATCTTTTTGCAGGAAAGAAAAAAAAGGCCAGATGAGAGAGAGCTATTTGTCCCTTACTTTTCGAGCCGCGAAAAGTTCATTTGCTTGTTTTCTCACATCTTTTATCTTTTTCGTGCCTTAACCAATGCAAACAAGAGTAGCCCTCATGGAATAAATACCTATCCCAACAAGCAGTCAACGTGGAGGTATGGTTAGAGTGAGTGCAATCCAGTGCTATTTTTGTTGGTGTTCTAGGTTCGAATCCCATTGCGGACTTAATTTCTTTTATAAACGCAAACTGAAAATTTTCGTGAAAAATGAGTGAGGCGTATGATTAATGAACCAAATATAGAATTTCATCAAGAAGGCGCGATTTTGCAAATAATACATCAGAACAACAATATTCATGATTGTTTTTACTTACGAAATGTCTGCGAACTACTTTATCAACAATATGACGATATAAACAAAGTGGAAAAAGTTATTACAGCAGAAAGAGGAAAAAAGTGATTACAACAGAATCGAATTAGCTTTATGGCAAGTGAGAGTCGTCCACCGTATCTCATAAGTTATAAGAACAAAATTATTATTGTTTAAGTATAAGATGCAGGATTGAAAAAAACAATGAGGTTCGTTTGAATAAAGCAGTGGATCAGTGTTGACACAACAAATTTGATGATTGAAACAACAATGCCCTCGTCGATTGATGCAACAAACGAAACAGCTGTTTCAATCGTACAAGATTCTTCTGCGTGTATAGAAAACTTTCAAAAATTTCCATGAGGAATTTTCTGGCATTTTCACTAAACCAAATCAAAATTTAAATATTTAATTTTTAAATTTTTACGAAAAGATGTTTTGTTTTTCGGAATTTTAAACGAATTTCTTTGAATTTCTACGGAAGATTCTTTGTTTTGCTCATAGGAAATTCTTCGATAATTCTTCAGTAAATTACTTAAAAATGGGGAAGGGTCGTTTGGCTGAAAATCATTCGACGGAAAGACATTTCGTGCGAAACGGTTATAAATGAAAAACGGTTTGATAAAAAATTTCATTTGGCCAAAGCGACAATCGGCCGGAAAAACCGTTGTCTCTAACAGGTTGTTGGTCAAAATGGTCATTTGGCCGAAAGAGTCAACAGGCTGAAAATGCCGTTTGGTAGTAATGGTCGTTCGACAGAAAGGGCAAGGATCATACGACTAAATGGCCATTCAGCCAAATATTAATTTCGGTCAAATGGCCTTTTCGGCCAAACGACTTTTTCGGTCAAATAACCAAACGATATTTTCGGTCGTATATCCATTTCGTTAAGTCACATTTTCGGTCAGATGGGTCTAATAATTTATTTGGCCTAACACCTTTCGGCCAAATGGCCCTTCCTGTCGTTTGGTCGAAAGCCATTTGGCAAAAAGTGATTCAGTTCAAATGTCGCTTGGCCGAATAATACTGTAGGCCGAATTCCATTTGGCGTAATTATGTAAACTTTTCTCCGAAATAGTTGTTGGATTAAAAATGGTTAGACCGAGAATGTAATTAGGCCAACAAAGTTGTTTGCCCTAGCAACCCTGAAGGCTGAATCCGTGTCGTTTGGTCGAAAGTGTCGTTTTGCCCAATAGATCACTTAGCTGAAAATTTCCCTTCTGCAAAACACTCCGACACTTTAGGCAAGGCCTTTTCTTTCCATCGACCATTTTGGCTAATTGGAATAGCCAACGGATTTTTTCAGCCAAAGGTACTGTTCGGTCGAACGACATTTTCGACAGTATGTACCATTCGATCAAACGACATTTTCGACGAAATAATTTTAGGTTAGATAGGCTTCGGCTAAATGGTTTTTTTGGTCATGTGCCATATTTGGCCAAACAACATTTGGCTTTCGGCCAAATGTCTTTCTGTCAAACGACCCTTCTTCGTTCAAAAATTTTATTTCAACGAGAAATTCTTTGGATTTCAACGGAAATCCTAAAACACGGTAATAAAGTTAAAAAAAACTGTTTGTGTGACGACTGTTTCTTTTGTATTTCATTGCATATTTCTTCCAAAACGCGAAATGCAAAGATCTTGCAAGAAGTTTCCAACCAAAATGTAAGCAGCGAGCTGTCAACTTTTTTGTGTCAAATCCTATCCTATCTATGAGCTTGAAAGAGAAGGACGATTAGACGTCAACTGAAAGCTGTCCGTTTGTTTTTGTCGAGCTTTTTTTCGAAGCGCACCAAAAACTGTGATGTCGGATTTTCAGGAATGACTTTAATTGTATAATTACGACAATAAAATAGTAGTTTGTGCAACTAGTTGCAAAAAGATGGTTTTTTCAGCACGAGTTGTACGTTTATCCAACAAGGCTTGCCGAGTTGGATAAATACTACGAGTGCTGAAAAAATCGAGTTTTGCAACGAGTTGCACATGCTATTTTTTGCAATGACGATAAATGGGCTTTAATATGATAAATCTTTACCAAAATTGTACAATCGAATTTACTCCACATGATCATTCATGCCAATAAATTATGTTGCGGCAGAGAACAATAAGATTCCATCTTATCGTGCCAAATTGCATAAAGCTATGAAGCGATGGATGCAATTGCCTTTGGAAAATTGTGATGTTATGTCCAACAAACCATTTCATTTATTACGAGACGCTTAGAGTACACTATTTAAACACTCACCCAAACTAAGTCAGCTAAATGTAGTCATGTAACTACTGTCCCAATGTAGGTTTTTCATTATAGCACCCAAATGAGTGCTATAATGAATATTATGCAACCCATTTGAGTTGCATAATGGTCATTAAAGCACCCATTCTGTTGGTATGGAAAAGTAGGCCGTTTTATCACTCAAATGACAACTGTAAACCAGGTTTTATGATCAGGAATTGCAAAAATATGTTTTTGAAGTGAAATTTTTCGTGTTTTACCAAGTATATTACTATTTTGAAAATTGAATATTTCTTAGAATGTAGTCTGGCCAAAAACCAAAGATTTTATTTGACTTCACGACTGTATTTTTATGCTAAGTATCAAAATATTTTTTTTTGCGATAACGCTGGTTGCAAGATTTTCAGGCGTTCCTTAACATTTGCTAGCCAGATTCCATGCATTTGGACATTCCACTGCAATCAGCAGTTTTTGTTCCTGAGGAAGACACAATCCCCGTGTCGACACGTTGGGTAATTAACATACTCGTTTTAATAAATGAAGACTTAGTAGCCGTTTTTTTTTACTAAAATTAAAAAAGGGTAATCCTAGCTTTGTCAAGTTGACGCATCATTACTATTTAGAGCAATTGCATTACCTTGACTACCAGCGTTATCCCAATGCGGTATTATGGTTCTGATGAATCGTACTACCATATTGGGACTTGTTCTCCAAACTTCTGAGGGTTCTATCAGCCTCTTGTTGAAGAACTATAATCTCTTTCTAAAAATTGCCGTACAATGGCATAACAGATGTTCCGAGTCTTCTACATGTATGCCGCAAAAACGACATACATCAAACCGTCTAAGACGAATTAAGTAGACGGTTTAATATATTCCACTAAAAGAGCTTAATATATTTAATTTTTCTGACATACATCATCTTGAAGTTTTCCTAACAGCTTCAAGTGATATCGGCTCGGGCAATGGCCTGTTATAAGGCCTGTGTATGTGTTAAGATCTTTTTTTGAAAGATCTAAAATTTTGCGAGTGATAAATACGTTTGGTGTGATGAAACGTTTAGACTGCCTCGCAATCAATGTGTTTTTCCAAATGTCCTCTATTTTAGAATGTTCCCAAGATTTGAGTTCCATTCGAAGAGAACACGCAGATACACCACAAAATGGTTCGGGACCTATGAATTGTCGAGATGAACCAAGTTCTTCTTAGTTCACCGTAGCAAAGCCGTAGCAAAAAACACTTTTTTGTAATTCCTGATCATAATATCTGGTTTACAGTTCGTCTTTGAGTCATAAAACGGCATACTTTTCCATACCAACGAAATGGGTGCTTTAATGAACATTATGCAACTCAAATGGGTTGCATAATATTCATTATAACACTCATTTGGGTGCTATAATGAAAAACCAACTTCTGAACAATAATTACATGACTACATTTTGCTGAATTAGCTTGGGTAAGTACTCAAATAGTGTATTCTCTGCGTCGCGTTGTAAATAAAATAGTTTGATGGACATGGCATTAAAAATGTCCAAAGGCAAGTACATCTACCGCTTGACGGTATATCGAACTATGTAATATGGCACGGCAACATGGAATCTGATTATTATCTGCAGCAACATAATTTATTGGCAAAAATGATCATGTGGAGTTAATTAAAATGTACATTTTTTTTACAAATTTAAGTCTATTTTTCGTCATTGCAAAAATAGCGTGTGCAACTCGTTGCAAAACTCGATTTTTTCAGCACTCGTAGTATTTATCCAACGAGGCTTGCCGTACAACTCGTGCTGAAAAAATCATCTTTTTGCAACTTGTTGCACAAACTACTATTTTGCAATTCCTGATCATAATACCTGGTTTACAGTTGTCATTTGAGTGATAAAACGGCCTACTTTTCCATACCAACAGAATGGGTGCTTTAATGACCATTATGCAACTCAAATGGGTTGCATAATATTCATTATAGCACTCATTTGGGTGCTATAATGAAAAACCTACATTGGGACAGTAGTTACATGACTACATTTAGCTGACTTAGTTTGGGTGAGTGTTGAAATAGTGTACTCTAAGCGTCTCGTAATAAATGAAATGGTTTGTTGGACATAACATCTCAATTTTCCAAAGGCAATTGCATCCATCGCTTCATAGCTTTTCAAGCTATGCAATTTGGCACGATAAGATGGAATCTTATTGTTCTCTGCCGCAACATAATTTATTGGCATGAATGATCATGTGGAGTAAATTCGATTGTACAATTTAGGTATAGATTTATCATATTAAAGCCCATTTTTCGTCATTGCAAAAAATAGCGTGTGCAACTCGTTGCAAAACTCGATTTTTTCAGCACTCGGCAAGCCTCGTTAGATAAACGTACAACTCGTGCTGAAAAAATCATCTTTTTGCAATTAGTTGCACAAACTACTATTTTAGCACTTAGGCTTATTCAAGAAACTTTACAATAAGTATAAACAGATGTTAATAATTTTAATATTATCCTTATGTAGTTATCAACCCTTTTGAACTAACGAGAATTATCTGAAAAGTTTAAGAGTGGCATCCAAGATCGTGCTCCCCTATAGACGGAAATGCTTAAATAAACCATCTTGCTTCCCAATCGGTGAACTGCCTAACAAAGTTGATATTCATATTTTGCGTCGTAAATGTGCACGCCAACGCAATATAATGGGTGTCGGTAGTACATTTATATGTTTAGACTGCAGGGTGTCTACGCAAATAAACCGATTTTAGAAAGCTTAATCTTAAAACGTCCCTCAAATACAGAAAAAAAAATTTTTTTGGTTTTTTGTTCAACCGTTTAATATATTGCTATGTTTAAAAACACGATATGAGCATATATACCGCATTTGGAAGATTTAATTCGAAAAATGTATTATAAACAACCGGGGGAATCGAATCCTCGGCTCTTGTATGTCAGATGGGTGCTTTACTGGGGTTGCTACGAAGGGCCTTCGTCGGCCTTCGCAGCACATTCCAATCAAACGCAAAATCAAGCACCACACTTTATTAAAAGAATTATATTTTCCACACGTTCCGGTATACACATTTAAATTGAGAGAGGTGGGTAATTAATTATATGACAGCTACACCGATATATCATCGGAAGTTTCAAAATAAGGAATTCCTGGTATTTTAGCTGCCATTTTGGTTTATCCTTTTTGCCTTTCTCGTATACTAAGTATACGTAAAGGCTATATGATCGCTCCAAAAACAAACTTTTTATAGAAGGCCCGGAGACCCATAGTGTTATATACCGATCGACTCAGCTCGACGAATTGAGGTGATGTCTGTGTGTATGTGTGTGTGTGTGTGTGTGTATGTGTGTGTCTGTGCGCACCCACCAAAAAAAAATGTCACTCATTTTTCAAGTACTTATCCTTAACCGATTTACTCACAACAAGTTGCATTCGACGCAGGATACTCTACCATTGTTTCCTATTGAAAATTGGTCAGATCGGACTATGGGCTCGGAAGTTATGGCCAAAATACCACTTTTTTTTATAAAAAAAAGAAGTAAAAAAATGTCACTCATTTTTCAAACACTTATCCTTAACCGATTTACTCGCAACATATTGCACTCGACGCAGGATACTCTACCATTGTTTCCTATTGAAAATTGGTCAGATCGGACTATGGGATCGGAAGTTATGGCCAAAACACCACTTTTTTATAGAAAAAATGAGTAAAGAAATGTCACTCATTTTTCAGGCACTTATCCTTAACCGATTTACTCGCAACATGTTGCACTCGACGCAGAATACTCTCCCATTGTTTTCTATTGAAAATTGGCCAGATCGGACTATGGGCTCAAAAGTAATGGCCAAAATACTATTTTTATAATGCACGAGAAAGGCACCATCACCGCTAGGTGGATTAATCAGGGTTTTTTAATGGGTATAAACATATATTCATTTCATGGGGTTTATGGTTATTACTTCTACAGCCTATATTTTTATGAAACACCCTATATGTGAAGGCATCCCCCGTGATATCCCACCCCATCAACACGTACCCGATGCCCTGTCACGAATAGCTCGTCCTCGTGCAAGTCAGTCGATAAAATTGAGTGCTTCTCGATATTACTTGCCTTTGGTGGTTTTTCTTCCGCCGAGGGCATATCCGTTTTGGTCCGCAGCCGCAAGCTGGCATCGAGACACGGAAAAGACCGAGTCTATCGAAGCACATACACACATATTGAACGTACCCACACGTGGCCTTCAAAAGTTTGCATGCTGGGGGAAAAGGAAGAACGGACATTGTTTTCCCGTTTTTCGAAGGAGCCCTGCCAAGTAAAGCGTGATACTTGTTGTGCTGGCGTGATGAAAGCACAGTCAAGAGGATGCATTTGTTCGACGAGATTGTGACCTTGAAGGGATGTGAAGGTCTGTGGGATAAATAGGTCGGATATATATATTTTAAAAATACCTTCTGAGCTGCCGTTAGGAAATGGGTGTCATAACTTCAGTTTTCATTTCCTCCATGTCTTTCACATTTCTAAACTAACGCAAATATATAGAAAAGGGTTGAACTGAAAAGCTTTTATCCTTTCCTTATGGAAACCGTTCTTCGCGGAGATTTCCTATAGCGAGGTTTTATCTTCTCTGACAGTGAAATGCGCCAAGAGTGTCTCAAGGGCCGTACATCACATGTTGTTCATTTTCGTCGGAAGCAGGCAAGAGATGCTGATTATTGACATTGAGTGACATTGATTGTTGTCAGTACACTCGTTTCAAGCGGAAAGCAACATCTCGCTATCTAGTGGTTTCATGGATGACAACATTAACATACAGTTGAGTCTTCTACTTTTGATCGTTTTTGGAGTATGTCTGAAGTGGCTACGTTAAGGCTTATTTCAAGGTGATTTGGGATTCCAACAACGCAGATTTGAAAAGAATATTTCTAGTGTAGTTGAAGACCCGTATGTCACTACCAAAAATTTGTGATTTCTCATTTCTTCAATAATTAGGAAATATCTCGAGAGAAGCATCATTGGTATTGGTCGAATCGACGGGATATACCGTGCGAGTTTATATTTTGGCACTATGTTTGTAAATTTAGACTTTTTACATTTCATATACTGAAATTTCAAAAAGATCCAAAAATTCCTTGAAAATGTTATTTTTAGCATTAACATTATCCGAAGGATGTGTGAAAGTTTTTCCACAATAAGGACTGAACCGAATGCTGAAAATGAGATTCCAAGACAATGTCTAAGATTCTTCTGATGACTAACTTGTTTGTTGCATTTCAACTAGGATATCATAATATAACCAGGCTGTGGAGTTTATTATTGTGATAGGCAAGCGGGAGTCTCCTGATTCTGATCACTCACTTCGTATGACTGAACAACGGCTTGTCTCGATTGCTGTTGGCGTGACTTTCAGTTAACGTTCATGCAAGGCCTACTGCGATAAGTTAAAAGCAATTGCATATTGTATTTGCATAGTTCATACCAGCACTATTTCACTGCCACACATTCCCCCCCTTGTCAGGTTTTTTTTTGTGAATATAAGAAGGTGTAATTCTATATTTCACTCATTTTATACTATGTCCATGGAAAATACTACTACTACTCGACAACAATATCTAGTAGCTTGGGCACATTTCAACACGTATTATTTTCCAATGTCTTTTAGGCAATAACGAATGAACGAACTGTGGCACGAACGCCAGTGGCAAGACAAAAACCAGTGGCGAATGTGAAATCTAGTATAACAGTTTGGCGCAGATTTTATTTTTACGTTAAAGCATCTAGGGAATATACAATTAGAGATTTTATTTTTCAATTGTTGATATGTAACATTCTCCTCCTGCTGTCCGACGTGTTCGTAAGCCAGTTTCCCAGAGTAAAGGTTGTATTCGAAGACTTACAATTTATTTCTTCTACACGCTCGGCCAGCACATGATAGATTACCAGATTCCTCTTTTTTCATCTCTTCGCTGCCACTTCCTTCGAAATTTAGGTCCGTTTCAATTTCCGTTTTTTTCGCTGGTTGTGAGTAATGTCTAGGATACAGTCCTATCAGAAGAGTACATATTTGTTTCACGTTTGACAGGTCTCCTGCTCGTTTGGAACGTGCAGTTGTATGAAACTGACAGAATATTCTGTACCAATTTTGACACATGATGGTATTATTATTATTGTTACTGTAATTTTGTTTTGGGCTTCGTGGCCATGCGGTTAGCGACGTCAATCGTCTAGACGCATGTGTTGTGGAGTGTGGGTTCGATTCCCGCCCGGTAAGGAGAAAACTTTTCGTAAAGTGAAAAGCTTTCCACTGGTCCACTGGGTGTGTAAATTTATTTATTTTTTTTTATCCGTATTGTTACCACATTCCTTAACAGGGGATCACGCTTCTCTTAACTGAATCAACGAGCAACACATATACACGATCCAGCAAAAACTAAATTATTGCCTCCTCTCTACCGAATTGAGAATAAAATCCATAATATTCAACCGTAGATTTGACCTGTTGAATTGAGTTTACGGAAGTTTGGCATATCTCACAGAGTATCAACGCACATGTTTGCCATTTTAGTCAAAACAGATGCTTTACTAATTCACCTATTATCAATTTCAATACATATAGTTTACGATCATTGAAAGGTTCAGCGGCACTGAATTACACTGAACACTTTATGTGAGCACCACTCGCGCTCATTAAAAAATTAAGCAACACTTGTCGCACTGAGCACCTTCTGCGAGCACCACTCGCGCTCATTACAAAATTAAGCAACACTAAGTCGCACTGAGCACCTTATGCGAGCACCACTCGCGCTCATTACAAAATTAAGCAACACTTGGTCGCACTGAGCACCAGTCGCGCTTATTACAAAATTAAGTAACACTAAGTCGCACTGAGCACCTTATGCGAGCACCACTCGCGCTCATTACAAAATTAAGCAACACTAAGTCACACTGAGCACCTTATGCGAGCACCACTCGCGCTCATTACAAAATTAAGCAACACTAAGTCGCACTGAGCACCTTATGCGAGCACCACTCGCGCTCATTACAAAATTAAGCAACACTTGGTCGCACTGAGCACCTTCTGCGAGCACCACTCGCGCTCATTACAAAATTAAGCAACACTAAGTCGCACTGAGCACCTTATGCGAGCACCACTCGCGCTCATTACAAAATTAAGCAACACTAAGTCGCACTGAGCACCTTATGCGAGCACCACTCGCGCTCATTACAAAATTAAGCAACACTAAGTCGCACTGAGCACCTTATGCGAGCACCACTCGCGCTCATTACAAAATTAAGCAACACTAAGTCGCACTGAGCACCTTATGCGAGCACCACTCGCGCTCATTACAAAATTAAGCAACATTAGTCGCACTGAGCACCTTATGCGTAACTTATCGATTGAATCTACACTAAACGATTACTGACTGATTGACGCTGGCCAGTAAAAAAATCCCTAAGAATTAATAAAAAAAATTCACTTAAACAGAAGTTGAAAAACATTGATCAAAGCAAACAGCTTGAACTTTCCACCCATTCGTAAGAAAAATTCTTACTCTTTTTTTCTCATTAGTGATAATACAAAGAAAGCTGCGTCTACTTAGGCTTGACAAAACTGCTCGAGTAAAATAAAATCATCATCAGCAAAATGCTGCCTTCTTGAAGGCTGTTTTGAATGTTAGTGTGAGTGATTGACATACCACAAGAAAAAGATGAACAGATAGACTTGCTCTTGTTTTGCGATGCACAAGCTCGGGTTTAATGATGCACAATGTTGTGAGTTTTGATGCTTATTTATTACTGCTCCTCAAAATAACCTCTTGCTCTTGCTCATTTTCTACTCGGCGAGGAGTTTTTTCAACAATGCGCCACTCTATTTTCTATGTTAATAACCCGAATCCGTCTCTCTCGAGTTCTCTTCGTATCAAAATCAAAAGCAGCTGAAGCCAATAACCATTTGTTAGCCCACACACAAAAGAAATAGATTAAAATATCTTTAATTAAAATCTTAAAAACAAAATTATTTTTGACTCTTTTCGATGCAATTTCTGGGTTCCTTTCCTCATTGCTTTTTCAATAGACGAAAACAAATATTTTCTTGTGACTTGGCTTGGAAATTAACTAACGAAAAAAATAGATCCTACAATAATCTTTGTGCAAAAGATTGTGACGATTTTAGTGAAATATTTTGTATATCATTTTTCACCCTTAAATTCAAACTTAACGCTTATTTTCAACATCACGCATAATAGGACAGATTTTAGTGAAACATATTCAGAAGTTGATTGATTTGCTGGCATTGGAAAGCCATACATACCATGAGCAAAGATCCCGCATATTGGTGAATTGTTACCTTCAAATCGCATTTGCCCGGCCCCTAAGTCGCATTAGTCTGGGTCTAGTCATTAGTATCCACATACAATGGGATAACTAGATGCGCAAGGTGAGCTTACAACTTAACTAGTTGTAGGCTTTTTTTTGTTTTACTCCACCCTAATTATGTGATAATTTGCACTGCACCACAAATAACATTGTTTTTTTCACCATCACTTCACTTTCACTCGCGTGACAATCAGCAATGAAAACCAAACGATTCAATCATGGACACTCCCGCTTGCAGATTCTTTAAAAAGTAATTTTAAAATATGCGAAAAAATCCGGCAGGATCGCCAAATGTGGAGTTTATTATTGTGATAGGCAAGCGGGAGTCTCCTGATTCTGATCACTCACTTCGTATGACTGAACAACGGCTTGTCTCGATTGCTTCGATTGTTGTTGGCGTGACTTTCAGTTAACGTTCATGCAAGGCCTACTGCGATAAGTTAAAAGCAATTGCATATTGTATTTGCATAGTTCATATCAGCACTATTTCACTGCCACACACAGGCATTAGGCATTATGTTCAAACCAATAAGTTAAATTATCATTTACACCCATGGAAATAATTTAAACACCACCGTTGGTTTTACATACAAAAACGTCATGTTTGAGGATCAATATCTCGACTTCTAGCGGTTAGATTAAGGACATATTTTGCATCCCAGCCTAAAATGACCTTTTATAAAAATGGTGGCTTTATAATTATTTCCAACAATAACAAGCTTTTTAAGTAAATATGATTACAAATTACAATCATTAATTGAACATTCAGGTAATGTTAGGCTAGGATGCCAAATGTGTCCTAAATCTAATCGTTCGAAATCGAGATATTGATCCTCAAACATGACCATTTTGTATGTGAAACCAGTGTTTATGTTATAATTATTTCCAGTTGTGTATAATAATGAACGAAAAATTGGATGCAAAACTAAAAACATTCTGAGAAAACGTTTGTTGTATTTTTGATCAAAGTCAAGCGATAGAATCGCGTCGCGTGTGTAGCGGGGGCCGGGATACGAGTAACCTTAGGGAAGATCGGGTAACGAACCCCGGTGGGAACTATGGTCGTATGGGAAGAGGTGTTTGCTCCTCTCTCTTACCGAGCGTCTGGTAGGGTCGGCTGATCATCGTCCGAGTGACGGCGAGGGAATCTAAGTGAAACTGTGCACCATGATTCACCGGAAATAAGGAGGAATGGTCCTCCGGAAATTTAGAGAGTTTGGTGTCAGGCCGTGCATGCCAGCCCTTTAAAAATACTCACGCAACGAACAATCAACAAGAGAGTACGGACCGGAACCATCGGCGAAGACCACTGCGACGAGAAGGGACTAGCGATTGGAAACTCGGTTCGTGGAACTACAAATCTCTCAACTTCATCGGGAGCACACGCATACTCGCCGATGTGCAGAACAAGATTGTTGAGAAGAAAAATAATTACATCCCGAAGTCCACTAAGAAATCAGGATCTGCAACCTATTTTGCTTGTGGGAAGCCCAATCACGATTTTAAGAACTGCCAGTATAGGAGTTACGTATGCAAGCTGTGTAAGGGAAAGGACCACATCGCTGTGGTCTGTCCGAAAAAGATTAAAGAAGGTTGAAAGAAAGAAAGAGAAAAACGTGAATCATTTGTAGGTCAACAATGTAGCCTACAGCGATCCTTATTTTGTGTGTGTTTCTGTTAATGGACGGAATACGAAGTTCGAGGTGGATACTGGATCACCTATCACAGTTATCTCGGAGGAGTTTTACAACAACCAGTTTGAAGAATTTACATTAAAACCTTTTCGGGGAAAGCTGATGTTCTACACTGGTGGAGAAGCCACACCGAAAGGAGTATTTGATGCTGTGTTGGAATATCAAGGTCGACAGGAAGAAATCTATTGATAGGACGAGATTTCATCAGTGAGTTGCTGGATCTCAAGTTCAACAAGATCGATGCTAAGCAAGTAAAGAAATACGACCAACAACTTAAGACAGTGTTAGACTGCTATGAGGAATTATTTGATGACTCTTTGGGTTGCTATAAGTATGCGAAAATCATTCTGCAACTGAAGCCAAATTCCGTTCCAAAATTCGCCAAGCCGAGGAAAATACCTATTTCGTTCCAGCCGAAAGTAGAAGAAGAGATAGAGAAACTTAGAGAAAACCGGAATAATTTCAAAAGGCGAATTTGCTGATTGGAGAACGCCTCTAGTTCCTGTTTTGAAAAATGATAATTCTATTCGACGGTGTGCTGATTACCGAGTGACTGTGAATCCTTTCTTGGAAGATAAACATTATCCAATGCCAGTGGTCGAAGATGTGTTTGCCAAACTCAACGGCGGAAAATTATTTTCGAAGCTAGACTTGAAATCAGCCTACAACCAGGGGTGGCGTTGTGCATCTCGAATCGAATCACTCGATTCGTAAGTTTTTGCATTCGTTTCGAAAAAAATGCGGCAATATGTATTTCGTTCGATTTCATTCAGTCGCAGTACAAGATTTCGAATGGTGCTGTACTAGCTCAATCGAGTATGTTCTGTCAAACGAAATGTAAACAGAGAGAATAAGAGATAGCTGTCTCCGTGTTTTGTTTAGTATTGCGAGAAAAGAGAAAAATTCAAATTTTGCGGAGCAAAGAAGAAGAAGCAGATTGAGTGTCGGAAACTTCAAAATGGCATGCACTGTACGAAAAGTGTTGATATTTCTTGATATTAAGAATATTCGAGAAATCTAAAATGTTTCTAAATCACATAAATATATGACAAAATCCTATCAAAGTATCATGAAACTTGCTTAAAAAATATAGCAGCAATGTAAACCTCGTTTAAAGTTGCATATTCCCGTTGATTTTAATAATCAACATTCACACCGAAAAAATAAACCAAAAATTTTTACTCGAATTTATGCCACAGATCCAATTTTGAGCTAAATAATTTAAAGATAAAGAAGGATTCGATAATAAATTACTTGGATGTATCCATGTGTTTTAGTTAAATACACTTGGGTTATCTCTTGCGCGTTTTACCCTTCTTATTTTTATCTAACTCAACTATTTTTTCGTAGTTATGGAATATAAACGTTGTTTCGTCCAGGGTGGGACGACCCTACGTTGTGTTAACTTTCCAGGATCCAGACGAATGAAGTACAACTGCTGATTACTTTTACTACTGATTTATTACCTCCGAGAGGCAGCGTGCCAGCTCGGAGGTTACGATAACGATACTGTACATCACATGGTTTAAGGAGTCGCCTTTTATAGGCGATTCTTAGTACGGCAGGACAATTATATAATAATATTACAACTATTGGGAACGTGTGCACAAACATTCAAATTTAAATTCTAATTGGACTTACAGAGTGCGCCAACTGCTAAGCACATAACGCAAGCAGTTGGCGCGAGAACAGTGAATAACAAAAGTGACACAAAATAAAAGGCGCACACACGCTGCACTGTTAGGCTTCAACAGCAGCTACGTCGATGAGCACAGTTCGTGATCGAACACACGTTTTTATTCAGATTTTCCCCATCGATTTTTCACGCGATTAATCGAAATCGTCAAGACAACAAAAAAGATTTTAGTTGAAGTTGATTTTACGCGGATTTCGGGATTATTAGAGATTGCATATTGTCTGGAAACTATAAAAGTAGGTATACCAATGACATTCTTTCCTTCAAGATACAATAATGAAACATTTATTCTCTTCCTGTAGAGAAATAATAACAAATATAATTAAAAACTTTCAGCAAGAAATAATTCTCGAACAACATTCGAAAGCTTTAAAGGTGACGAGTGTTTTACATTCGAATTGAGTCGTTTTCCAGTGTGCTATCGAGTATCCATAATGCCAAAACATCTCGTTATTCTTGTACTTCATCGAGCATACTCGAACGATGAGTCGTTTTCGAGATCGAATCGAAAGCCGTAATGCCAAACATGTTCGACTCGATAGAATTACGTTCGAATCGAGATGCGCAATGCCACCCCAGCTTGTGCTTGACGACGAATCGAAGAAAATGCTTGCATGGAGTACGCATAAGGGATTCTACTATGTGAAGATATTGCCCTTTAGAACGAAACCGCCTTGTGCAATTTTTCAAGAAATATTGGAGAAGTTATTGCAAGATTGCCCTGGTTGTGTTAATTATCTCGATGATGTGCTGGTAACTGGTGCAACTGTTGAAGAACACTTAAACAATTTGTCAAGGGTTTTAGAAAAGTTATTGGAAGCCGGTTTCCGGCTCAATCGAGAGAAGTGTAAATTTTTCAAGCTGCGACTTCAATTTTTAGGACACATCGTTGATGGCGATGGATTACGCAAAGACCCTGAAAAGGTACGAGCAATTATGGATATTCCACGACCATCAAATGTGAAAACGCTTCGAGAATTTCTTGGCATGGTCACATATTACGGCAAGTTCATTCCAAATGTATCTGTTATATGGGCTCCACTATACCGATTGCTGAAGAAGGATGAAAGATATGATTGGACACAAGAATGCGAGGATGCGTTTGAGAATATTAAGGTCATTCTCTGTTCTGAAAATGTACTGGTTCCATATAATCTTAATTTACCGGTCCGGCGGTGCTTGTGACGGATGCTTCGGGCAAAGGTGTTGCCGCTGTGCTGCTGCAAGTTTATCCAGATGGAAATCAAAAACCAATTACCTTTATTTCAAGAGTGCTCAAAAGTCATGAACAAGATTACGCTCCACTGGATATTGAAGCATTGGCCGTTTACTATGCCGTCCGTAAATTGAGTGGTTACTTGTTGGGACGACCTTTCACTATCCTAAGTAAGCATCAAGCGTTGGTATCGCTATTTGGAAGAATATCAGGAAGGCATTCCGGATATAGCGTTTGGCAAGCTACAGAGTTGGGCCGTCTTTTTGGCCAATTACAGCTATGAAATCAAGTACAACAAGGTAGCTGATTTCCTGTCGCGGTCACCAGTTAAATGCTGTGCGCATGACAATAATGATGAAGAAGTTTTGTTCCTGCAGTTCATAGAATCGGAGACAAGGTCATTGGTAGAACGGAAACAGCTGATAATTGAAAGTCGACGGGATGCTGTATTAAGTCGAGTGGTTAGATATGTAAAGTCTGACTGGCCAACCAATGTGCAAGATCCTGAACTGAAAAAGTTTCACGTGCGAAAAACGGAACTTATTGTTGAAGAAGGTGGGGCTATCGTATTGTGGTGCCTACTAAACTCCGACAGTTTTTGCTGCAAGAATTGCATTCAACCATCTGAGTATAGATAAGATGAAATTATTAGCAAGAAGTTTTTTTGGTGGCCAAACATCGATAAGGATATAGAAGACAAGGGTAAGCAATGTGAATTATGTATCCAGTGCAGACCGGACACAGCAAAAGTCCCTATTTCACCATGGAAATTGTGTTCGCGTCCATTTGAGCGAGTGCACATCGATCATTTATTTTTGAAAAATAAGAATTTCTTGATTGTAACGGACAGTTTTTCAAAATGGGTAGAAATCTACATGGTCAGCTCATTGTCAACGAGAGAGTCAATAGAGAAACTTGAAGATTGTTTTGGTCGATTCGGAAATTGTAATGTTTTGGTGTCCGATAACGGTAGATCTTTCACGTCAGCGGAATTCTATGGATTTTGTAAAGAGAGAGGAATACGGCACTTGACTTCTGCGCCGTACAGCCCATGTTCAAATGGTGCAGCAGAAAACGCAGTCAAGACATTCAAGAACTCTTTTAAGAAGATGCTTGTGGATAGCTCCTCCCGTGGTAAGTTGCTTACTACACTGATGAATAATTATCTCCAAATGTATCGAGCTACGCCGCATTGTACTACCAACGAAACTCCATTGAAATTAATGTTCGGGCGTGAGATGAAAACAAGATTTGATTCCCTCGGGAAGGATAGTGTTGTGAGGCATACTGTTATGACTTGGAAGCTAAACGATGATAAGAAGAACATTGTTTTCTCTGTGGGCAATATAGTATATGCGAGAGACTATCGAAATCCTGACATACAACGTTGGATTAAAGCGAAGATTGTTCGAAGAAAAGGTGTGACTATCTATAAATGCTTTGCAATAGAACTGGGTACGTTCATACAGAGGACTCATCAGCTGCTGCCATATAGCTATGACGATTATGAAGCCGATGATTTTGATATACGCGAAATTGTCGATAGAGATCAAGATCAAGTAGTTGTTCCTGATGATGAATATGTGTCGGCAGAGGATGATAATTTCGAAGATTCAGTTCCAGCTCTACCACAACGAGGCCACTATCGTGAGGGTGGAACAAATTTCACTAGAAGCAATAGAATGGTGCGCATTCCAAACCGGCAACAGCTTGCGGGGAAGATATGATGTCGGGTGTTCCACAACCGTGGTTACTGTGGTATGTCAAGAACTACTGTTGTATAGTTACATCATTCTGTATTTTCCGTCAGTCAAGTTGGACGTACTTTTATTTAGTCCGATACAGAATACCATCCAACAGCTAAAGACCAATAAAGCAGTTGTAAGGATGTTATCGGAGCTGAGCTCATCAAGATGGGCCAGGAAAAGCTGGCCACTTGCCTGCACAAACTGATAGTCAGAAACTGAACAGCTACCGGAGGAGTGGAAGAAAGGGGTTGTATGCCCCATCTACAAGAAAGGCGACATGCTGAAGTGTGAGAACTTTAGAGCGATCACCATCCTTAATGCCGCCTACAAAGTGATATCCCAGATCATCTTCCGACATCTGTCACCATTAGTGAATGAGTTCGTGGGAAGTTATCAAGCCGGCTTCGTTGACGGCCGCTCGACAACGGACCAGATCTTTACTGTACGGCAAATCCTTCAAAAATGCCGTGAATACCAGGTCCCAACGCACCATCTGTGCATTGATTTCAAGGCGGCATACGACAGTATAGACCGCGTAGAGCTATGGAAAATTAGAGACGAGAACAACTTCTCTGGGAAGCTTACCAGACTAATCAAAGCAACGGTGGATGGTGTGCAAAACTGTGTGAAGGTTTCGGGTGAACACTCCAGTTCGTTCGAATCGCGCCGGGGACTAAAACAAGGTGATGGACTTTCGTGCCTGTTGTTCAACATTTCGCTAGAAGGGGTCATTCGGAGAGCCGGGTGTAACAGCCGGGGTACGATTTTCAACAGATCCAGTCAATTTATTTGTTTGGTGGATGATATGGACATTGTCGGCCGAACAGTAACAAAGGTGGTAGAACTGTACACCAACCTAAAACGTGAAGCAACGAAAGTTGGTTTGGTGGTGAAGGTATCGCAGACAAAGTACATGCTTGTGAGCGAATCCGAGCGCGACATGGAAGCAATGCTACGATAGTCGGGGATATTTTCGAGGTGATCGAAGAATTCGTCTACCTTGGATCCTTGCTAAATAATGTTAATCGTGAAATATGAAGGCGCATCATCTGTGGAAGTCGGGCCTACTACGGACTCCAGAAGAAACTGCGGTCAAAATAGATTCACACCCGCACCAAATGTGTCATGTACAAAACGCCCATCCGGTCTTATCCCTCTACGGACATGAAACTTGGAAACTGCTCGAGGAGGACTTGCAAGCATTCGGAGTACTCGAGAGACGGATGCTTGGGACCATCTATGGCGGTGTGTGGCGGGAAGGATGAACCACGAGCTCATTCAGCTCTACGGCGAACCCAGTATACAGAAGCTAAAGCTAAAGCCGGAAGGGTGCGATGAGCTGGGTATGTGGCGAGAATGCCAAACAGCAAACCCCACAAAGATAGTGTTCACTTCCAATCCGGCAGGTACAAGAAGGCGTCGAGTGCAGCGAGCGAGATGGGCTGACCAGGTACAGAATGACTTGGCGAGCGTGGGACGCATTCAAGAATGGAGAGATGCGGCCTCGAGCCGTGTATTGTGGCGTCAAATTGTTGATTCAGTGTTATCTGTTTAAATGTGAGCTGAATAAATAAAAATGGATGACCCCAGACAACCTCATAGAGATAGGATATGTCAGGACATGAACATTTGGAATGAAAGTCTCAAAGTCCCTCCACAACACGTCTATTGAGGACGATCCTATAGTGGACTAAAATTGAAAAAGGATTTTCATAGTCAATGAATCACGTTTATAATGTAAACTGTTATAAAATAGGATCAAAAAAATTACGTTATATCGAGGTAAAAATTACGTTATATCGAGTTACGTTATATCGAGGTATTACATCCTTTTGGGCCATGGGAAACCAGAAAGGCAAAACATTATTGTTTTTATTTAATTTAAATTAAGTTCAACACCGCTGTAAACAAATTTTCTTCTAATATTCGTCAGTTGGAAATATGAGCATAAATCAACCACAATAGTCACTGTACCTAGTATATAACGAATAAGAATTTTATTCTTCTGATTGTTCCGTACTTCTTGATAAAAAGACATTCGTGTGGAATAAGAAAAACGGATGCATAGGTGGTACATCTTCTATTCGAAAAAAATAAATAAATAAAATCTTGCCAACCGAAGAAGCGTTGTCGTCTGTGGACCGGAAATTGTGAGAGGAAAGAAGTACCTATTTTCATATTTGATAAGCTGGCAAAAATGGTTGATGGACTGTTCAGACAGCCCGGACAGCCGACTGTGTGGCGGTGGCATCGACTTGCTATGCAACACCCTCAACATGACTCTGCTAGTTGAATTTGATGGCAGATACCGTGGTGCGAGGACATGAAATAAATTTGATTTCCAACCGGTATATATACAGTAACCAGGAATGAGGCTGACTACGGAACTATGAATCGTTGTGATGCTGTTTATGCGAAGGACAGGCCTAGTGGGATACACTGCGATGTGATCTAATTAAACGTTGACGTTTTGTGCCGAAATCAAATTAGTTTTCCCATTCTTTCCACAGGTTCTTATTGATTCAATTGTATTTTATGCAGCTCAGATGACTAGAATATGTTATTAACATTTTGTTTTACTTTTTCTCCACAGGTAAGATTCAGCTTTGCTTCTCGCCGAACGCAAGGAAATAAAAGGATAAGTATGACGATTTAGGATAAGTCGCCAAATGTTCTCCAATTAACTAGTAGTACACACTTAAATCATTTCACAGATTTCGGTGAATTTTGCTTCAATTCACCGAAATCTCAACAGCAGATTTGTTCGGTAATTATTTCACCGATTTTCTGCGGTATTTTCCTTTGTTCAACTGTCAAAACCACCAAAAAATCTGTAAAATTTTTACCGAACAGTTCTGCTGTTGAGATTTCGGTGAAATTTCACAGAAATCTGCGATTTATTTTAAGTGTGTATGTTTAGTATGTTCCTTAGTCTGAGAATGTTTGCACCCCATTAATGCTTTAAGTGTTTATGTTTTAGTCGTGACCGTGTAGCACCTTCCGAAACCAGCATAATTTTACCATAAATGTGGCGATAATACTGGGAATAATTAGGTTAGGAGCGCATTCAGTGCTTGCCGTTGCTCAGCCTGTCGGTATGCTCTGATCGCCAGGATAACATCGTTCGGTAGTCAAAGTCGGTTGCTATGTAAGTGTTACATGATGGCTACGTCGGAGCTCCATACAGAGGCGATGACCGGCTGCAGGTAGCTCGAGGTAACTTGCCACAAAGTCTTTAATCGTTGATTCCAGAACTTGTGAATTCAATTGGAGAACGACAAAGGAGTATATTTTGCATTGAAGAAAATTCGAATTAGTTAAGTATGGCAAGGTGCTTCACGCATCAGAGCATCGTGGAAGGTCAACATTATGTTTGTCAAGCTCTTGTGTTGGAATTCATATTACACCCAAAAGTGTATCCATCCAGTTCGCGTTCGATTTTGGCAACACGTTCGAAACTTTTATGTTGCCAAAATCGTTTCGCAATACAGTTTATCAATTTTCATTCAATTCCTACAAACGATCGCCACCAATGTTCAAATCAGTTGAAGCTTCAACGGATATTTCATACTAAATTGATACCACTCAGCTTGAAACAATTACTACCTCGACTCGTACGCAATATGCTTTCACATTTAATATCCCGTAACTCCAGCAGCCCTTAAAATTATTCTCATTAACCCTCTAAGACCCGGGACGAACGGATTTTTTTCAAATGGCTCGCATTCAGCACCTGATCGTCGGAATTCATCGCGGTTTCGTTTCTGCACAATGGGAATAGCTATATTTTTGCTCTGATACATTTTCAAATAGAAATTTTTATTCAGGTTCGAGTTATTGCTAAAAATAAGTGTGCGCGGGGGTGTTTTTCCTATAATTCGAACATCTCTTCAATACTCTGGACGTGTTCATGCCCAAAATTTATCAAATCACCCATCAAACCAACTCAAAAAGATATTTGTAAAGATTTTTTGTCGATTCCGATGTTTTCACCATTTGAGTAGGGTAGGATTGACTGAATTCAGGTCCGCATTCAGTTGCTGCAATGGTAGAGTATGGGCTAAAAATTCAATTACAATGAAGTTTGCATGAGGTAATAAAATTGCGGCTGCACAAATTTTACAAATCAGGAGTTTTAAATATTTAATTTTCAATTGAAATTGACCTTCTGAAATTCTTATCAGGGCCGGATTTAGGGATCAAAATGGGGGTGACCAGGGGCCATATCACCAATTGCAATGAAACTGGGCATGCGACTGCTCAAACTTCATGAAAACACATCAGGAGCTCAAAGAACTCTGTTTGAATTTGAAATTGACCTTCTGAAATTTTGACCAGGGCCGGATTCAGGGGTCCAAATGGGGAGAGCAAGGGCCATATCACCAAAAGCAATGAAACTGGGCATGCGACTGCTCAAACATCATGGAAACACATCAGCAGCTCAAAGAAATCTGTTTCAAATGGAAATTGATCATCTGAAATTTCAACCAGGGCCGGATTTAGGAGTGAAAATGGGGAGTGCAGGGGCCATATCACCAATAGCATTGAAACTGGGCATGCGACTGCCCAAACATCATGAAAACACATCAGGAGCTTAAAGGAATATGTTTCAAATGGAAATTGATCTTCTGAAATTTCAACCAGGGCCGGATTTAGGAGTGAAAATGGGGAGGACAGGGGCCATAAAACCAATTGCAATAAAACAGGGCATGCGACTGCTCAAACTTCATGAAAACACATCAGGAGCTCAAAGAATTCTGCTCGAACTTCAAATTGTCTTTCTTTGACCAGGGCCGGATTCAGGGGTCCAAATAGGGACAGTAAGGGCCATATCACTAATAGCAAAAAAACTGGGCAGTGGGCATGCGACTGCTCAAACTTCATGAAAACACATCAGGATCTCAAAGAACTCTGTTTGAATTTGGAATTGACCTTCTGAAATTTCAAACTAGGCCGGGTTCAGGGGTGAAAATATGGAGAGCGGGCCATATCACCAGTAGCAATGAAACTGGACATGCGACTGCTTAAACATCATGAAAACACATCAGGTGCTCGAAGTATTCTGTTTGAACTTGGAACTGCTCTTATACAAATTTCAGGAATTTCTCCGGAAAATCCTCCAGGAATTCCTAAAGAAGTTCCTCCAGGAATTCCTCCAAAAGTTCCTCCAGGAATTCATCCGGAAGTTCCTCCAGAATTTCCTCCATAAATTCCTCCGGAAGTTCCTCCAGGAATTCCTCCGGAAGTTCCTCCAGTAATTCCTCCGGAAGTTCCTCCAGGTATTCCTCCGGAAGCTCCTCCAGTAATTCCTCCAGGAGTTCCTCCAGGAATTCATCCGGATGTTCCTGCAAGAATTTCTCTCGAAGTTCCTCCAGGAATTTCTCCGGAAGTTCCTCCAGGAATTCCTCCGGAAGTTCCTCCAGGAATTCCTCGAAAAGTTCCTCCAGGAATTCCTCCGGAAGTTCCTCCAGGAATTCCACCGGAAGTTTCTCCAGGAATTCCTCGAAAAGTTCCTTCAGGAATTCCTCCGGCAGTTCCTCCGGATGTTCCTCCAGGAATTTCTCCGGAAGTTCCTCTAGGAATTCCTCCGGAAGTTCCTCCAGGAATTTCTCCGGAAGTTCCTCCAAGACTTCCTCCGGAAGTTCCTCCAGGAATTCCTCCGGAAGTTCCTCCAGGAATTCCTCCGGAAGTTCCTCCAGGAATTCCTCCGGAAGTTCCTCCAGGAATTCCTCCGGAAGTTCCTCCAGGAATTCCTCCGGAAGTTCCTCCAGGAATTCCTCCGGAAGTTCCTCCAGGAATTCCTCCGGAAGTTCCTCCAGGAATTCCTCCGGAAGTTCCTCCAGGAATTCCTCCGGAAGTTCCTCCAGGAATTCCTCCGGAAGTTCATCCAGGAATTTCTCCGAAAGTTCCTCTAAGAATTCCTCCGAAAGTTCCCCCAGGAATTCTTCCGGAAGTTCCTCCAGGAATTCATCCGGAAGTTTCTCCAGGAATTCCTCCTATTGTTCCTTCAGGAATTCCTCCGGAAGTTCCTCCAGGAATTCCTCCGGAGTTCCTCCAGGCATTCCTTCGAAAGTTCCTCCAGGAATTCCTTCGAAAGTTTCTCAAGGAATTCCTCCGGAAGTTACTCCAGGAATTCCTCCGGAAGTTTCTCCGGAAGATCCTCCAGGAATTCCTCCGGAAGATCCTCCAGGAATTCCTCCGGAAGTTCCTCCAGGAATTCCTCCGGAAGTTCTTCCAGGAATTCCTCCGGAAGTTCTTCCAGGAATTCCTCCGGAAGTTCTTCCAGGAATTCCTCCGGAGTTCCTCTAGGAATTCCTCCGGAAGTTCCTCCAGGAACTCCTCCGGAAGTTCCTCCAGGAATTCCTCCGGAAGTTCCTCCAGGAATTCCTCCGGAAGTTCCTCCAGGAATTCCTCCAGAAGTTCCTCCAGGAATTCCTCCGGAAGTTCCTCCAGGAATTCCTCCGGAAGTTCCTCCAGGAATTCCTCCGGAAGTTCCTCCAGGAATTCCTCCGGAAGTTCCTCCAGGAATTCCTCCGGAAGTTCCTCCAGGAATTCCTCCGGAAGTTCCTCCAGGAATTCCTCCGGAAGTTCCTCCAGGAATTCCTCCGGAAATTCCTCCAGGAAGTTCCTCCAGTAATTCCTCCGGAAGATTCTCCAATTCATCAGGAAGTTTTTACAGTAATTCCTCCGGAAGTTCCTCCAGTAATTCCTTCGCAAGTTCCTCCAGTAATTCCTCCGCAAGTTGCTTCAGTAATTCCTTCGGAAGTTCCTCCAGGAATTCCTCCGGAAGTTCCTCCAGGAATTCCTCCGGAAGTTCCTCCAGGAATTCCTCCGGAAGTTCCTCCAGGAATTCCTCCGGAAGTTCCTCCAGGAATTCCTCCGGAAGTTCCTCCAGGAATTCCTCCGGAAGTTCCTCCAGGAATTCCTCCGGAAGTTCCTCCAGGAATTCCTCCGGAAGTTCCTCCAGGAATTCCTCCGGAAGTTCCTCCAGGAATTCCTCCGGAAGTTCCTCCAGGAATTCCTCCGAAGTTCCTCCAGGAATTCCTCCGGAAGTTCCTCCAGAAATTCCTCCGGAAGTTCCTCCAGGAATTCCTCCGAAGTTCCTCCAGGAATTCCTCCGAAGTTCCTCCAGGAATTCCTCCGGAAGTTCCTCCAGGAATTCCTCCGGAAGTTCCTCCAGGAATTCCTCCGGAAGTTCCTCCAGGAATTCCTCCGAAGTTCCTTCAGGAATTCCTCCGGAAGTTCCTCCAGGAATTCCTCCGGAAGTTCCTCCAGGAATTCCTCCGGAAGTTCCTCCAGGAATTCCTCCGGAAGTTCCTCCAGGAATTCCTCCGGAAGTTCCTCCAGGAATTCCTCCGGAAGTTCCTCCAGGAATTCCTCCGGAAGTTCCTCCAGGAATTCCTCCGGAAGTTCCTCCAGGAATTCCTCCGGAAGTTCCTCCAGGAATTCCTCCGGAAGTTCCTCCAGGAATTCCTCCGGAAGTTCCTCCAGGAATTCCTCCGGAAGTTCCTCCAGGAATTCCTCCGGAAGTTCCTCCAGGAATTCCTCCGGAAGTTCCTCCAGGAATTCCTCCGGAAGTTCCTCCAGGAATTCCTCCGGAAGTTCCTTCAGGAATTCCTCCGGAAGTTCCTCCAGGAATTCCTCCGGAAGTTCCTTCAGGAATTCCTCCGGAAGTTCCTCCAGGAATTCCTCCGGAAGTTCCTCCAGGAATTCCTCCGGAAGTTCCTCCAGGAATTCCTCCGGAAGTTCCTCCAGGAATTCCTCCGGAAGTTCCTCCAGGAATTCCTCCGGAAGTTCCTCCAGGAATTCCTCCGGAAGTTCCTCCAGGAATTCCTCCGGAAGTTCCTCCAGGAATTCCTCCAGGAAGTTCCTCCAGGAATTCCTCCAGGAATTCCTCCAGGAATTCCTCCAGGAATTCCTCCAGGAATTCCTCCAGGAATTCCTCCAGGAATTCCTCCAGGAATTCCTCCAGGAATTCCTCCAGAAATTCCTCCGGAAGTTTCTCCATGAATTCCTAGAGGAACTTCCGGAGGAACTTCCGAAGGATTTCCTGGAGGAACTTCCGGAGGAATTCCTGGAGGAACTTCCGGAGGAATTCCTGGAGGAACTTCCGGCGGAATTCCTGGAGGAACTTCCGGAGGAATTCGTGGAGGAACTTCCGGAGGAATTCCTGGAGGAACTTCCGGAGGAATTCCTGGAGGAACTTCCGGAGGAATTCCCGAAGGAACTTCCGGAGGAATTCCTGGAGGAACTTCCGGAAGAATTCCTGGAGGAACTTCCGAGGAATTCCTGGAGGAACTTCCGGAGGAATTCCTGGAGGAACTTCCGGAGGAATTCCTGGAGGAACTCCGGAGGAATTCCTGGAGGAACTTCCGGAGGAATTCCTGGAGGAACTTCCGGAGGAATTCCTGGAGGAACTTCCGGAGGAATTCCTGGAGGAACTTCCGGAGGAATTCCTGGAGGAACTTCCGGAGGAATTCCCGAAGGAACTTCCGGAGGAATTCCTGAAGGAACTTCCAGAGGAATTCCTGGAGGAACTTCCGAAGGAATTTCTAAAGGAACTTCTGGAGGAATTCCTGATAGAACTTCTGGAGGAATTCCTGATGAAACTTCTGGAGGAATTCCTGATGGAACTTCTGGAAAAATTCCTGATGGAACCTCCGGAGGAATTCCTGATGGAACCTCCGGAGGAATTCCTGATGGAACCTTCGGAGGAATTCCTGGAGGAACTTCCGGAGGAATTCCTGGAGGAACTTCCGGAGGAATTCCTGGAGGAACTTCCATTGGAATTCCTGGAGGAACTTCCCGAGGAATTCCTGGAGGAACTTCCGGAGGAATTCCTGGAGAAACTTCCGGAGGAATTCCTGGAGGAACTTCTGGAGAAATTCCTGGAGGAACTTCGAGAGAAATTCTTCCTGGAACATCCGGATGAATTTCTGGAGGAACTTCTGGAAGAATTCATGGCGGAACTTCCCGAAGAATTCATGAAGGAACTTCCGGAGGAATTCATGGAGGAATTCCTGGAGGAACTTCCGTAGGATTTCCTTGTATAAGAGCAGTTTCAAGTTCAAACAGAATACTTCGAGCTCCTGATGTGTTTTCATGATGTTTGAGCAGTCGCATGCCCAGTTTCATTGCTATTGGTGATATGGCCCCTGCTCTCCATATTTTCACCCCTGAATCCGGCCCTGGTCAAAATTCCAGAAGGTCAATTTCAAATTCAAACAGAGTTCTTTGAGATCCTGATGTGTTTTCATGAAGTTTGAGCAGTCGCATGCCCAGTTTCATTGCAATTGGTGATATGGCCCCTGCTCTCCCCCGTTTTAATCCCTAAATCCGGCCCTGATAAGAATTTCAGAAGGTCAATTTCAATTTAAAATGATACATATTTTTGAAACTCCTGATTTGTAAAGTTAGTGCAGCCGCAAGTTTATTACCTCATGCAAATTTCATTGTAATTGAATTTTTAGCCCATACTCTACCATTGTAACCCCTGAATGCGGCCCTGAATTCAGTCAATCCTGCCCTACTCAAATGGTGAAAACATCGGAATCGACAAAAAATCTTTACAAATATCTTTTTGGGTTGGTTTGATGGGTGATTTGATAAATTTTGGGCATGAACACGTCCAGAGTATTGAAGAGATGTTCGAATTATAGGAAAAACACCCCCGCGCACACTTATTTTTAGCAATAACTCGGACCTGAATAAAAATTTCTATTTGAAAATGTATCAGAGCAAAAATATAGCTATTCCCATTGAGCAGAAACGAAACCGCGAGGAATTCCGACGATCAGGTGCTGAATGCGAGCCATTTGAAAAAAATCCGTTCGTCCCGGGTCTTAGAGGGTTAAGATCCCATTACCTGCCATCGTCATCATCACTATTTCCGTCATACCCAGAAGGGAAAACACTTCAACGTAAACATTCGCATGTTTACCAAACAGTCTTGTTTCAGTGTACGCACATGCGACAGGATTCCGACGAATTTGCTCTTCCAGGCGCCTCCGTAACAATGCGAAAATTATGTAAACGCACCGACCCGGGCTCAGCAAGTATTGTTTCGGAGAAATATGAAACACTTTTCGCATCAACACACAGCATGATCGGATTGGTTTGCATCGTTACTTCGATTTTCTTTGTAGGCGGTACTTACAACCCTAGTTGTTGTGCGGCGGATGGAAGCAAGGTGAGGTGGATTGAACCAATTATGTTACCTAGACATTCGAGTTAATTTCGAAAACACGAAACAAAGTACTTCACGTTTGCACATTTTCATTGGATTCTTGGTTGGTTGTTAGTGCGTATGCGTATTACATTTATTGATATTTGCAAAATTGTAGATTATGGCACTACGTAGATTCACTATTTCTAGTACTCTGTCGTTAAATAAATATTCCTATTTTGTAAAAATGTTCATTAATGCACTTGAATCGAAATCTGTTAGTAATTATTTGATTTTTCAAGTTTGGTTTAATTAAAAGTTTCAATTCAGTTACAGAAAGCAAAAGCAATCAACAGTCAATCCAGGCAAATTTCGTAAGGATTTGTTTCTCGTAAGTTTGTGAGTAGACCTCGCCGACATAAAATACATTACGTTCATTTGAGCAGTTTTGCTTCAGGTTTACAGGTTTAACGTCATTCAAAAATTATGAAATAATAAGCACAATTGATCGAATATACAGTAATAGTTTTATGTTGGTATTGTGGATGATGCCAATTAAATAAGTAGATTGACTTTTGATTACTGGGTATGTAAGAACGGGCAAATATGCTGAATAATAAGTACATCAGTGGCGCCGGGAGTGGGTGGGACACGTAGGACATGTCCTACGCATGAAAATACCTGGGTAGGACAGTCGAAGCATTGTCCTACCCATGATTTTGGTAAGAACATGCCACATGAATATCTAAAGGATCTAATATTATAATTATCAATACTGTTCTAGATAAAAAAAAATATCATTCAATCATATCATAATCAGTGATTTGGAAGTTTCAAGGTTTCCGTACGGCCGTAATTGTAAAGGATTTTTTTTTTCCAAAAGGCTCCTCAGAGTCTGTGAGGATTTCTGGGTATTCTTTCTATTCCAAAAATGCTCAATGATGTATTGAGATTTTCCAAGAAGTCTTGAAGTTTTTAACAGTTTCTGCTTTTCTATAAAATGGTTGAAAAATTTCTGCAAATCAGGGAGGAGGCTAAGTAAATTTATTTTATTTTATAAGATTTTCCAAAGCGGTAGGTGAATTAACCATAAGTTGAATATCTAAACAATGATATAGCTTAGCTTAATTCATCCTAGACGGTTGTACTTGTCGATGGTTTCTGCTCCAGGATGATCAGAACTTGTGTAAATTGCACTACGATCCAATTCAGCAGCCCTCAAATATAGAGCAAACCAGTTAGTTGGAAAAGGAGATGAATGTTAGTGTGTAGTTATTGTTGCTACAAGAGACCGACAGTACCTGTGCATCCCCACGATACCACAAAAAAAATCGTTATTTCGTTAATTCGTTAGGATAGAGATTGATTATTCACTAAGAAAAGTTATGTATAGTCTATGCCACATTTTTTCCAATAGGGATTGAGCCCTCCTGTCTGTAGTTGCTAGACTAGTGCGCTCGTTTCCAAAAGCTCAAAGTCTAAAAAAAGGATATGCTAGGGCTACGAAATGGTGAGGCGACATCAGGTTTGCGATTTTGAGCTTTTTCCGTCTGCTCGGGTAGCTCTGGTCATAAGTCACAAGCTCCAATACTCACGTTTCCACTGGTCTTTCGATGACAACTGACCGTCAGCTAACGGTTGCGTACTTAGCTAATAGTGTAGCCTGGGCACTTTTGTCCTTCTGACATCAGCTAGATTGAAAGGGTGCGACCAGGGGGCTTGCCTAGGATGTGGCGGGGAACAGCTCTGGAAGCTTCAAATAGTGTATTGAAATCTGTAGGAATCACAAATATACCTACGTTTTCATGAAGTCTTAGAAGTTAGAAGTTTAAAATTCGGGGTAACATTATTCTCGAGATTTCTGAAAATGTACTGAAACCTCTAAATAGTACTGAATACCCTGAAATATTATTGATCGTTCTTAGGACAGAATAGAATAGATCGTAGCAATGTTTTTGAAGATACAAATAATTGTTTAATGATTAAATATTTTACAAAAATTACAGAAATCCAAAGCCACTTCTAGAAGTTAGTAAAGATTCTTGTAAATGCTCTATAAACTCTGGAAATGTAATGTTGCCTTTTTTATAACTTATCTGAGGATGTTCGAAAAATCACTTGTAATCCAAGAGGATCTCCGGAAAGTTCGTGCAATGCCCTAAAAGTATTTTATAGATTTAATAAACCAGTAATAGGTAAAACTTGCACTGCTCCGCTAGTTACCAGCTAGCGACAGTCTAGAATAATATTTCATCCATATTGAATAAGTTTTAAATCATCTGTTCAAATTTCAGTTTATTGATGTCAGTAGGGTAGTTTCAAAGTAACAAAATATTATTTTGACCTAGAAAATGTATTTTTGACATGTAACATGTGACGCACGCGAACTTTTCTCTTATTTGATTTTTTTGTCCTACCCACGTCTCGGAAGGTGGCCGCGCCTCTGAAGTACATTATATGCATGACTGTATCTCGTTCGCTAAGGTTCATTTGGCTTTCAAATATGGATGATTTTCATTAGCGTGCCAATGATACCAGTGATGAAGGTAAATTGTACGAATACTCCAGTCACAAGCCTTCATAACTTATTTTTCGCATTTTCAAATTGGACTGACAGGTAGATAAATCATTGGAGCAATGCAATGCAGTAACGTTAATGAAAATCGGATTTTATGATTTGCAGTCAAGTGCACTTTGCTGTGGCAACACAAAAAAATTCCGTTAAAATTCTTACAATCGATGAATTAATAAAAAAACGAAGTATTTTGAAAACTCACTAGCTTGCTAGTATGAGCTTTCCAATTCAAAATTTTATGTAAAACCATATTCTGGCATTGATTTTTTTCTAAAAACATCAATAGATTTTTCAACAAACTATCAAAAGTTGCTCTTAGGAGAACTATTTTAATAACTTTTCGCCATGTTGTCACATTCTCCAAAACATATTTATTTCAATTACAATATTTGAAAAAATAGCGTTTGTTTTTTGCAATTTTAGTTGCAAAAATTAAATACGATTTCGCCATGTAAAAACATATTATTTTTCCAGGGTGTGTTTTTTCGCAAAGCTTATCATGCTTTCTCAGACACAGAAAGATCGGTTACTTTATTTGAGACAGATAGAGACAATAATATCAAAAGCACATACGCTTTTCTCAAAAGATACTCTCGAGTCCAAACGTGCTTTTCTCAATGCAAAACATTTCGTCCGAATCGGAGCGGCTCGTGCCAATATTCGAAATTTCATAGCCGGTTTCGCTCTATATTGAAACCTCTACAGAATATTCAGTTATATTTCAATGAGAATGAAAATTCATTTAAATTTTAACGGTATATTCATTCTGACTTGAACGGAAAATTCATTCAAACTTTAAGGGGAAATTCTTTTGAATTAATACGGAAAATGCAATCTATTTTCCACGGGAAATTTAAACAAATTTCTGCGGAAGATTTATTCGAATTTCAATGAAAATATTACTGGAGTTTTCACTGGAAATTTATTCTTATCGAATTTCCTCGAAAAGTTCGATCGAATTTCTACGGGATATCAATTCAAATTACACAGAAAGTTCTTTCGATTGTCGATGAGGAATTCATTCAATTATATATTAGTAATTCATACGAATTTCCACATAAAATTCTTTCGTTTTTTTTACGTGAAATTTATTGGCTACGGGAAGTTTCTTCGAAGTTTCACGGACAACTTATTTGAATTTCCACTAGAAAATAATTTAAATTCCTCCTCGAGTTTCTTTCCTTGAAAATGTAAATAATTTTTTACAATGAATGAATGATGTTTTTCGAATCAATTTTCCTAGGGAATTTTGATTTTTTTTTTCGTAAATTTGGCGCCCGTGTGGAAACACTTGTTTAGCACTTTCGAAAAAAAAGCATGCTACAAGTCAAACTTCATTATTTTGCCAATGTTCAATGGAGACCATCCTGATAGCTTTTGTACCCGGTTAATGGCAATTTTGCATCAGTTATAAATAGGGTGACCATATGGTATCCTAAAGGAGGACATGTCCTCCTTTTTCAATAAAAATCAGATGTCCTCCATTTCCACTCAAATGTCCTCCTTTTTGGATATTTTAAGTAATTAGTTGCATGGACTACGAAACTCTGGTTTCTAAAAAAATGAGATCAATTCGCAAATAAAGTAGTTCCCTAAAATATGTGTGGCAAACAGCAGCTGCCATGTCTGTCATTTTTGATGATTTTCAAATCTTGTGAATGCATCATGTCTTATGAATGATAGATATGAATTAGAGATACCTAAAACCAATCTAAACATTTTTTCAAACAGTTGAGAAGTTCGTGGTATTACAGTTAACGAAGTCATTCTTATTCGCATACCTTCATTTGTGATTCTAAGTTAAACTGGAAGAAAGATCTCCGCAGGTCTATTGAGCATCTTGTGTAATGCTTAGTCAGTTATCGTTTTCTGAATGTTCAGAATTGTATGCAAATAACATTGGAAATAATATTATTTCAGATTTTAGCATAGTTTAAAACCCCTGCACAAATCGTAAATAATATGATATTTCATTTTTTTGCTAAATTCTATGGGATATCGCTAAAAACTGCAGCTTAATAATATTCAACAATTGTTCCACATTGTTCACTGTTGGTATTAAAATTAGTTGAAGCTAATCAACTTATTACAAAGAAATAAATAACATAAAATTGCTCAATAAAGACCAAGCTGTGAGTCGGCAATGTCCCAGTTGGAGATGCAATGTCATTTAATGCTGATGAAGAAGGAGATGTATTTTTCTCGATTTACAAACACTTTTTCCAATTGATTTTAGTATGCAAAATTGTAGCAAACAGGGTTACGGCTCCACGACTTCAGCTTTTTTTTCGTGATTAGATCCATATATGTATGTACAGTGAAATGGAAGTAGGAACAGTTCCACTATAGACGGCAATTTATCGGTTCCACCAAAATAAAAGACGGCAATTTATCAATGGCATGTTATACATAGGAAGTTGTGAATTCGGTATCTTGTTTTCTATGTCCTCCTTTTCCAACCAAATGTCCTCCTTTTTCGCTTCGATTTGGGTAAGTTGTCCTCCTTTCGAAAATTTTCATATGGTCACCCTAGTTATAAACCCTAGCTTGCTGCATACCAAACTTCATGATTTTGCGAAAAAAGATCAATGTTGTTTATTTTGGGAGATTTAAGACAAGTTGTAGGGGACCAGGGGGCATTATGAACACCCGGGGCAGATTGGACACCCCCAATATTCTTGTTAATTTAATCATTTTTCTACTTTCAATGCAGCGAACTCTATAATCCTTTCATAAACAACTAATTTATAGCGTAGAAGCCATTGTTTTATTTTCTTAGCGCATAAATTTGACAAAAAAGTTACAATGTCTTCCAAATGATTAAAAATTATAAGTTTCACCTACCATAAAATAAGCTTTACTTTACCACAGAAGATGATTTCTCAATAATTGGTCATCCCATAGCAAAATTCTGTTATTTACAGTGCTCTGGCATGCATTTGTGACAAGTTTCCTTGATTTTTACAAAATTTCCAACAGTTTTTAAATTTGTTCACCTGTTGGGGCAAACTGAACACTCTATATGACACCTTAAAAATTAAAAACATAACCTCAAACTCATCGAACTAGGCTTTCATAAAGTGTTATTTTCGTGTTATTATGGTGCGGAATTATAAATCGCTATAAAAGTTCCAGTACATGACATATATACTATAGAAGCATATATATGCAATAAAAGTCGCTGAAAGTGCGACAAAAAAAGGAAGTTGTATAGATTTGGCAATCTCGTTGGCAAGTTGATCGGTACAACCCATTGGAAGGATTGGCGATGCCAGTAGACTGAATAAGAGCATGCATAGATTATGCAATGCTTAGAGTAGAGACGATTGATAAGGGGTCTTCCAATAAGTGTGAGGATCCATATAAAAACAATCATATGCTTCATACAAAAAGTTCGACATACATGTATGAGGCCGGCTGAAAGTGGCATATGTTTACGTTACGTAATCAATCTTCTTCTATTCGTCATGGAATTAATATAGAAAACGACCATATATGACCTCGCTTAAGAAGAGGGAAATAGATTTTCGGATGTTGTTGATCCAAACACAATTTTAGGTGTCTCATACAAAATCATGACAGGAATATGAACAATTGGGTAATATTTATGTTGGATGATCCATAAAATAGGTTACAATGGCATATAATCACAAGTAAGATAATTTTCTTCATATTTTATTAGGGTGTCCATACTGCCCCATGGGGGTGTCCAATCTACCCCGCTACCTTCCCGAGGGTAGTGAAAAATTAACTATTACAAAATCGTCCTATTTGATTGAAATTGCCTTATTTTCAATACGATTCAAAACAGAACTGGTAGTTAACTAGTAATAGTATCATGTAATTGCTAGAAATCCGAATTATATTCAATTTAAATCACCTAAAATTGATTAAAAGCTTAGGGTTCATTCCGTGCCGATAGCTTGAACGAGCCAGACGTGTGTGCTGTGTCTCATCGCGGATTGTGTTCGGTAGTGCAAGTATTGTGTGGTGCTATTCCTACCTACGGATCCAAGGCGATCGCTGTCGGCGAGGGAAGTAGCTGCTTCTGGCGACGCCAGTGAAGCAGGCTATTGTTACTGCTGCTACCTACAGCAGCAGGCGCAGATAAGTGGAAGAGATTGCTTTATTGTTCTCCCGTCACAGAGCGGAACTAATAGAAACAAATTGAATTAGTTTTTTTTCTTGATATTTTTTTTTTCTAATAAGCTATTAGTTGTAAGTTAGCATAAGCAATAATTATCCTTCCACCTTGCGAGGTGAGAATGGAGGCAGAGACAGTAGGAGGCAATGGGCCTCCAAAAGATAGTACTCGCACACGATTGTACCATGCGGCTTCGCCTGGGCCTTGGGTTGTTTACTTTCGGCAGAAAGTGAAGAGCCTAGATTTCCTGGGCATAAAACGAGATTTGACGCGTCGTTTTACGAAGCTTGAATTCAGTCAAATCAACAGAAACAAATTACGCATCACCGCACCTACATACCAGGTGGCGAATGAAATTGCGAAAGACAAGGCGTACAATATTGAATATTTAGTTTATGTGCCCTCGCGGGAGGTCGAGATAGAAGGTGTAATCAACGCAGCGAGCCTGACTTGTAAGGATGTGCTTGCAGGGAAAGGTCGCCTAAAGAATGCCCTGCAATCTACCGTGGATATTCTGGACTGCAAGGAATTGCATTCAGCAACCACGGTAGATGGTAAAAAGGTATATTCTAAGTCAGGCTCTCTTCGGGTGACATTCGCCGGTTCGATGCTCCCAAAATATGTCGATATAGAAAATATGTTGTTTCCGGTGCGTCTTTTTGTGCCAAGGGTATTTAATTGTACCAATTGCAAACAACTTGGTCACACTGCCGAGTTTTGTGACTACAAACCACGTTGTGCTAAATGCTTCGAAAGTCATCGGGAGGAGTCCTGTCAGCAACAAGCCACAAAATGTGCTAAAGTGAAGCGCTCGTTGGTACAGCGCTCCAAGCAGACTTATGCGGAGATGGTTAAAGCGCAAGACTCATCCGCCGATACCACTGCAAAGGCTGCTATTTCAGCTACCGTTCAAGTAAGTGATTACTACGATTCCATTTCCATTGACGAATTGGACTCTGATGTAGCCGACATGGATGATTCTGCGGAGGTACACGTGCCCGAAAAGAGGAAGCAACCGTCTTCCCCGGGATCGCGCCGTAAGAAATCAAAAGTCATCCATAACAGCCAGGCAAAAACTGAAGGCAATGGGAAATTATTTAAAATCCCGAAGCAACCTGACATCACTGCACCTATAGCTCCTAGTTGCAGCAAGACATTCCCGCCATTGCCAAAACCGATGTTTCAAAGAAACATCCGATTAGGACTATCAACGAAAAAAAAAAGGTTACTCGTACTTCTAGAAAAAGAATTCCGTCCAAGCGAGGGTTGATCTCCTTTAAGGACCTTGTGGACCGTTTTTTGAATTTATTCAATATTCCGATTTCATTGAGGCCAATCATTGACCTCTTTATACCAACAGTGGAAAGTTATCTGAAGCAATTGACTGTTTCATGGCCCCTTCTTGCAGGAATTGTATCTTTCGATGGATAATACGGCCAATACCCAAGATACAATCACTGTGCTGCAGTGGAACTGTCATAGTCTTAAAAATAAATTAGACGTGTTCAAGTTTTTGATTCGCAATTCCGATTGCGATATATTTGCACTCTGTGAAACATGGCTTTCTTCTGAAGATGAAATCAACTTCCACGATTTTAACATTATTCGCCAAGATCGGGATGACCACTATGGTGGCGTTCTTTTGGGGATCAAAAAATGCTACTCCTTCTACAGAATTCCCATTCCGACTGTTCCCGGCTTAGAAATCGTCGCATGCCAAGTAAATGTGAAGAATAAAGATCTTTGCATAGCTTCAGTGTACATTCCTCCAAATGCCTCTATTAATCGTCGACATTTTTGGAGCGCAGTCTCCCTCCTATCATCTCCAGTATTGATATTGGGTGATATGAACGCACATGGTATTGGATGGGGCGAAACGTATGACGATTATAGAGCGCCTATTTTCTATGATTTGTGTGACGATTTCAATTTGAATATTTTGAACACTGGTGAAGTAACTCGAATAGGACCAAATGGTCAACAAAGCCGTATTGATCTGTCTTTATGTTCAAATTCGCTATCATTAGATTGCACGTGGAAGGTAATTCAAGATCCCCATGGTAGTGACCATATGCCGATAGTCACCACAATTAAGAGTGGCTATCAACAATCTGAGCCAGTTAATGTTCCTTTCGATCTCACAAAGAACATTGACTGGCAAAAATTTGCATCGGCGGTAAAAATTGGTATTGAATCAACTGATACTCTTCCACCTTTGGATGAATATCGATTCCTTATTGAGTTGATTCAAAAAAGCGCACTAGAAGCTCAGAAACGACGCGTTCCAAGTGCATCTGTCATCAGAAGACCAGCCACTCCTGGATGGGATGATGAATGTACTAATTGGTATTCTGAGAGATCTGATGCCTTCAAGGCCTTCCGTAAACACGGAAGGTCAGAGCTTTTTGAAGAGTATTTGAGGCTCGAAAGAAAGCTGAAAAATCTTCTCAAGGCAAAAAAACGTAGCTACTGGCGACGTTTTGTTGAGGGACTATCACGAGAAACCTCAATGACAACACTTTGGAAAACGGCTCGCAACATGTGGAACCGCATTTCCACCAATGATAGTGAAGAATACTCCAATCGATGGATATTCAACTTCGCAAAAAAGGTCTGCCCAGATTCCGTACCAGCAGAACCGCTATTTCGAGAATCAGTAACTGATCCCGGTTCTTTAGGTGGACCATTCTCAATGCTGGAACTTTCTATGTCTCTTCTTTCATCGAATAACTCTGCTCCGGGATGCGATAACATCAAATTCAATCTTCTGAAAAACCTCCCAGATATCGCAAAAAGACGATTACTTGACCTGTACAACTGTTTCATGGAGTACAACATTGAATGGCGACCTGAATGGCGACAGGTCAAAGTAATAGCTATTCAAAAAGCCTGGGAAACCAGCGTCTAATCACAATTCATACCGACCGATTGCCATGCTATCATGCATGAGAAAGTTATTGGAAAAAATGATCCTTTCAAGAGTCGACCATTGGGTCGAACAAAATGCATTGCTTTCAAATACTCAGTTTGGATTTAGAAAAGGGAAAGGAACAAACGATTGTCTAGCGTTGCTCTCTTCAGATATTCAGCTGGCCTTTGCGCACAAGGAGCAATTGGCTTCAGTATTCTTGGATATTAAGGGCGCTTTTGATTTAGTTTCCATAGAAGTACTGTCAGACAATCTGCACAGTAATGGATTACCCGTTATTTTGAATAATTTCTTGTACAATTTGTTGTCAGAAAAACAAATGAACTTCACACTCGGCACTCTGACAACTTCCAGAAATAGCTACATGGGCCTTCCCCAAGGTTCATGTTTAAGTCCCTTGCTTTATAATTTCTATGTTAAAGATATTGACAATTGTTTGGAAGAACAATGCACGCTGAGACAACTTGCAGATGATGCCGTGGTCTCTCTAAGAGGTCCATGTGCAGATGTCTTGCAAGGACCATTGCAAAGTACCCTAGATAATCTGACTGTTTGGGCCAGACATTTAGGGATCGAGTTTTCACCGCAAAACTCAGTTGGTTGTGTTTACTAAGAAGCGGTATCCTGCTCAACTGAAACTAAAGCTGTTGAATGATGACATCAACCAATCTTTATCTTCTAAATACCTTGGGGTCGTGTTTGATTCCAAATGTACCTGGAAACTCCATTTTGAGTATTTAATAGAAACATCCCGGAAAAGGATCAATTTTCTACGTTCTATCTCCGGAACATGGTGGGGTGCTCACCCGGAAGACCTCATCAAACTCTATAGAACGACTATTCTCTCTGTTTTAGAGTATGGTTCTTTCTGCTTCCTCTCAGCAGCTGATTGCCACCTGATCAAATTGGAACGTGTTCAGTATCGTTGTTTGCGTATTGCCCTTGGCTGCATGCATTCAACGCATAACATGAGCCTGGAGGTGCTTGCTGGAGTCACTCCTTTAAAGCACCGTTACTGGGAGCTCTCACTAAGAATACTCATCAAATGTGGAACAAGTAACACACTTGTCCTAGATAACTTCGAAAAATGCTTGAACTGACTTGCCGTTCAAGATTCCTTAGAGTTTATCTCAACTACATATCAACAGATCTTTGTCTTCCGTGTTATAATCCATCTCGAGTTCACTTCACCAACGACAGTTCCTCCATTGAATACGATCTATCCATGAAACATGCCATTCAAGGAATACCAGATCATCTTCGAAAAATATCCATTCCCTCTCTTTTTTCCGAAAAATATGAACATGTCAATTGCAACAACAGATACTTCACTGATGGTTCTCGTATTAACGGATCCACTGGCTTCGGTGTTTTCAATGTGACTTCAACCACCTTCCGAAAACTTCAGGAACCGTGTTCGGTTTATGTTGCTGAGCTGGCAGCAATTAACTTCGCTTTGGGGATAATTTCCAATCAGCCCGTAGACCATTATTTCATCTTCTCGGATAGTCTTAGTTCTATCGAGGCACTCCGGTCGATGAAACCTGTTAAGCACGCATCTTACTTTCTTACAAACATAAGAGAGCAGATGTGTGTTTTGGTCGAAAGATCATTCAAGATTACCTTTGTTTGGGTCCCATCTCACTGCGCAATCTACGGCAATGAGAAGGCGGACTCGCTAGCAAAGGTGGGCGCACAGGAAGGTGAGGTTTATAATAGACAACTCTCGAACAACGAGTTTTCCCATTAGTCCGTCAGAGTACTCTTCAGAGTTGGCAAAGGAATTGGACACACAACGAACTTGGACGGTGGCTATTTTCTATAGTTCCTAAAGTTTCTGCGCGAGCGTGGTTCAGAGGTGAGGACTTAAGTCGAGGCTTCATTCGCACGATGTCGAGACTTATGTCCAATCACTATTCACTAAACGCACATCTGTACAGAATAAACCTTGTCGATAGCAACTTATGTAGGTGCGGAGCCGATTATGATGACATCGATCACGTAGTTTGGTTCTGCTCGGAAAACGACGCCTCCAGAGAGCGACTATTGGATACCCTTGTGGCCCGAGGTAAACAACCCTTCAGGGAAGTTCGAGGTGTTTTGGGAGATCGTGATGTAGTCTATATGCAGGCCATTTATGGTTTTCTTTGTTCTTCTGATATCAAAATCTAATACTTTGTTTTTTTCTTTCTTCAAAGTTTTTTTTTTTAAGTCTCTGCCTGTCTGTTCCGTAGAGCTCCGTAGCTCTGGCCATCCGGAAGATGCTCCCAGTCGAACCATTCTTCGAGCACGACGACACACCACATCGTCACTGACACCAAATAACCGGATGAGCAGCTGACATTCTTTGATTATGATGATTTCCTGATTTCCGAATCCTAATCCCCTTCCATCCCTGAACATTGTAAACCTAACCTCGAGTCACCACGAGTACGTTGGCTTCTTCCCTTCTCTTATTAACTTCATAATAAAATGATATTGATTGTACATATCCCAAAGAACCATGGCTCCGTAAAGTGTTATACACGCCTGAGCCTACCAAATAAACGAAATTGGAAAAAAAAAGCTTAGGGTGTCCATATTGCTCCTTGTCCCCCTACATGTTCCGGAATCTTCCGGAATGGTGCCCCCACGTAAAATGGTCATTTTTCCATCATTTATAAAACCATGCCAGCGAGATTTCGAACAACATGATTTTGCAAAACAAGATAAACGTTTTTTTTTATTTTGGACAAACTGGACATTAGAGTGATTCAAATTTTGACTTTTTTGCTCCTCTATGCTTAAACGATGATATTTGCGGTTTTAACAATCCACCTAATTTTTTAGCTAATTTGGTTGTTGCTTGGCTATACACGCGCAGTTTGTACGAAAAATACTATAGAAATCGCTACTTCTGTCAAAACCTGGGCTTCGTAAGCGAAGCCATCAGGCTTTTGTAAGCAAAATTATAAAGAAAACAAAAATGTTCAATATTGTTATTGATGTTATTCTTTTAGTTACGTGTTAGATTAAATTTCTCACGATACAGTATTTCCTTAATAACTTTTCTTGCAAGCATCAAATTGTTTCGCAACCAGGACGATCTGTTCACTAGCAAAATTTCCTATGTTACCAACGTAATCATTTTAAAACTCAATGAGCAACGTTGTGGAACAGTTTTCCAAAAATTTACTGTTTTCATAACAATTTTCATACGAACTTTAAACTTCACGTGCTCAGCCGAATTGCTTCCAAATAAGCTATGTAAAAAATCCGGGGGGTTGTTGGAGGCTGTTGAGGTGAAAAAGTCAAAATTTAAATCACTCTACTGGACATGTCCCGCAATCTTCCGGAATGGTGCCTGTAGCTTTATGTTGCAGTGGACTGTAACTGCTGCTGGGTGCTCCGGGCCCCGGGGAGGATCGCGAATCCATAGCTGCTTTCATGCAACGTATCCGCCGACGAGTGTTGGTTCCCCATTGGAACCAGTGGGATGGGAACTGCCTTAATGCAGTGACCGAAGGACCAGCGACGAATGACAACCAATTGCCACGAAAACTACCATTTACTCTCTTGAACCTGACGGGACCGAAAATTAACTCTTTTGTGGCAGCTGGTGGACCGAGGGAGCTTCTGGCAAGAAACCAAAACACACACACGAGATTTTTCTAGAACATTAATTAACAATAATACAAAATATATAATACAAAAAATAACACACTAATGCCGGCCGGCGTCGACAGAGCTCTGCTGCTGTTACCGGTCTTGGCTCGGCACTACTGTGATGTCTTCTAGGCTGGACTGCTTCTCGATCTTCTCCTTCTGCTGCTGTTAGTCGTTGCGAAAAAACTGATCAATGGTGCTGGGTGGCACCTTGGTTTCTTCAGTTCGCTGGGTTGCGGACTGAGCAGTGCCTTCCGGGAAAAATGGCCATTTTTAAACATTTATAAAACTCACAAAATCTCAAATTTCTTGTTTTTCAGAAAAATATATAAAGCTCTTTTAGTGGAATGTATTCAACCGTCTAAGACGAATTAAGTACTCTCCATTTAATTCCACCAATTAATTTTCGATATCTGTGTGGTCGAAATACGTATCTGCAAAGATATCGAAAATTAATTGGTGGAATTAAATGGAGAGTACTTTATACCGTCTTAGACGGTTCTTGTTTTTGTTGAACAAGATTGATGGAACTCATTTTGGGGGATTTTGAACAAGCTCTTCTTCCGGAATCTTCCCGAATGGTGGTTCTCCGAGGAAAACGGTCGTGTTTGATCAGTCATAAAACCGTGCTTGCGAAATCTCAGATCTCATGATTTTGCAATACAAGATCAAATGGAGTTCATTTTGTAGGATTTTGTAAAATTTTGACATGTCCCGGAATGTTCCGGGATATTGCTCTCCCGGGGAAAATTTTCATTTTTGATCATTTATAAAACCTCGCTTGCGACTTGTCCAACTTTATGATTTTGCAAGATAAAATCAATGGAGCTTCTTTTGGGTGGTTTTGAACAAGTTGGACATGTTCCGAAATCTTCCGGAATGATTTCTTTGGGAGAAATGGTCATTTTTTATCATTTATAAAATCTTGCTTGCGTCATCTAATACTTCAGGATTTTGCCAATCAATATGCGAAAAGCTCATTTCGGGAAACCTTGGACAAGTTGGACATGTGCCGGGGTTTTTCGGAAAGGTGGGCCCCAAGGAAAAATGGCATTTTCTTTGATAATTTGCTAACCTTGCTTAGGCGGTGAACATGTTCCAGAATCTTCCGGAATCCTGGCTTTCCGAAAAAAAACGGCTATTTTTTATCAGTCATGAAAAATTACATTAACCTTGTAAAACATTTTGATTTTGCTAAACAAGACAATTAGGAGCTCATTTTAGAGGTTTTTGGAACAAGTTGGACATGTTCCAAAGTCTTTCGAAAACCTGCTTATAAAAAAATCTGTTATAATTGTATGATTTTGCAAAACAAAATATAATTAAAACTTGTTTTGGGGTTTTCTTGGGCAACTTTGACATGCTCGAGAATGCTGAACCTCTGAGGATATAGAGCATTTTAGATCCGTTAAGAAGTTTCGCTTGGGACATGTCAAATTTTTAAAATTTTCAATATGTTTGACGTGTTCCGAGTGGTTGTGGATAATATTCCGGAAAATATGCATTTGGACATGATGGACATGATAATATCCATTGATGTAGTTTTGAAAAATCATGAAGTTTGAGATGTCACAACCACGGTTTTATTTTTGTTTTTTAAGATTCCGGAAAATATCAAACTTGTTCAAAATCCTCCAAAATGTGCTCCATCAATCTTTTTTTTACGAAGACATGAAGTTTGAGATGTCGTAGGCGAGGTGTTATAAAATTTATAACATTAACATATAAACATTTAATGTTCTAAAATTGACATTTTCCTGGAAGTGCATCCTTCCGGAAGACTCCGGGACATGTCGATTTTTTACAAAGTCCTCCAAAATAAAATCCGTTGGTCTTGTGCTGCAAAACCATAAAGTTTGAGATGCCGCCAGCACGGTTTCATGACTGATCAAAAGTGGCAATTTTCTTCAGAGAACTATCATTCCGGAAGATTCCGCAACATGTATACCACCATGAATCGCAAGTCAGCCCCATCTGTATATGGAATTCATTTACAGATGGGACTGACTTGCGATTCACGGCAGTATAACTTGTTCACAATCCCACAAAATGAGCTCCATTTACCTTGTTTTACACTATTCCGGAAGAACATGTTCAACTTATTCAAAATCCCCCAAAACATGCTCAATTGATCTTATTTAGCAAAATATTGTTTTGCAAAATCATGAAATTTGACGTGTCGCAAGCAAAGTTATATTGTTGATCAAAAATGGCAATTTTCTCCGTAGGACGAAGATTCCAGAAGTCTACGGAAATCCACCAAAATGGGATCCATTAATCCTGTGTTGCAAAACCATATAGTTGGACAAGTTGCAAGGGAGGTTTTATAAATAATCAAAAATGGTCATTTTCCCCGGAGCAACCATTTCGGAAAGTTCCGGAGCATTTCCATTTCCAACTTGTTCAAAAACCCCCAAAACGAGCTCAACTGATCTTATTTTGCAAAATCATGAAATTTGAAATGTCGCAAGAAGTACTGGAATTTCTCATTTTCAATGAGAGGTGTCACGCGATGTTTACATATCTGCCCCTTTCAATATCTGTAGATACGAGAAAGATGAATGGCATGCTATAAAAATTTCAAAAAATATTTGTCCCGTGACAGGGCATGAAAGTGTGCAGTATCCGCTGTATTTTGTGTTTATTACCATTTTAAATTCGGTTAATTAAAGGGATATGATTATTTAATCGACTAGTCACTATTCTTCACATTTATCTATTAAAATATTTTATAAATTTTAATTTTAAAATACAGCACAACATTTTTTCATGACTGCTTTTCATGCGAAATTGATCAAAGGACCCACGATTCTTTCATTTGGTCGCCTGAAAGAGAAAAAGGCGTTTTGCTCTCTGTCTTATGACGATCACGACCTTTTTCAGTACTGGTCGCAAGCTGGGAGGGAGCTCTCGATACTACACATCAAATTAAATATATACTGTCGTCATGCAACAAGTAAATTTTCAACAAGAAAAAACAATCAACGTAGGCGCCACCTGAAAAGACTAAATTTTGTTTTGCGTGTTATTGTTGTTATATTGCCTTCAAAAATTTGTTTGCCGAGAGTTTCGTTTTCGGCTCACACTGACAGCTAGATTTCGGCTCGGCTTGACACACACATTTTTCGTATCTGTTTCTCCCTCCCAGGTCGCAAGCAATGGTTTATGGTTGATCAAAAATGGCCATTTTCCCCGGAGGACGAAGATTCTGGAACATGTCCAGTTTTTTTTCCCCAAAATCCCCCAAAGTAAGCTCCGTTGATCTTGTTTTGCAAAATCATGGAGTTTGAAATATCGCAAGCTGACTGGTTTATAACTGATAAAAATTGCCATTTTAACCGGAGGACCAGGCTTCCGGAACATTCCCGGACATATCCAACTGGTCCAAAAGCTATTAGGATGGTCTCAGTTGAACTTGTTTTGTTTTTCTGTAACAAAGATGGCTTTTCAGTCTTGACAAAAACAAAACACTGTTATTTAATTTTGTCCGACGTTTCGATCAATTTGGGACCTTCCTCAGGGACCCTAGAAGTATTTATTCAATCTTTGTGAAAATATTTTCATTCAAGCTTTCTTGTTCTATTCATTACCAATTCTTACAAGTTTATCCTCAACTGTGGCTCTGCTGAACAATTGATAGTTACGAGGTCAGGATTTCTGTTTTATAATAACATTTTACAATTAAAATTAATTTTACCCAGACAATATTTTCTCCAGTGTTCTTACTCCCACATAAATAACAGTGTTTTGATTTTGTCAAGACAGTAAATCCACCTCAAAAGCATTAAATTACAGTCGAGAGTAATAGTTTCTTTGATAAAGACAGAAATAAAATTTAACATGTATCACTAGAGTGATTCAAATTTTGACTTTTTCGCTCCCCTGTGCTTAAACGATTGTTTTTGCTATTTTAATAGTCCTCCCAATTTTTTAGCTGATTTGGATGTAATTTGGTTGTGCACGTGCCGTTTGAAGGTTATATGAAAATTACTATGAGAATTGCCACTTATGTAAAGGATCGTTTCGTGAAGCAGCCCAGAATATATTTGAATATATTTAACGCATCGTCATCATAGAATAGATCCTAAGCTGAATGTCAGTTGTTGTTGCGAAGCAATCTGACTTTTGAGAGCAAAATTATAAAGAAAACAGAAATGCTCATTATTGATATTGATGTTATTCTTTTACGTGTTAAATTAAATATCCCACAATTCAGTATTTCCATAATAGCTTTTGTTGTCAGCACCAAATCGTTTAGCAACAACGACGATATTTTCCCTTGTTAAATTTCCTATGTTGCTAACGTATTCATACATTTTTAGAGCTTAATAGGCAATGTTGGGGAGCGGTTTTTCACAAAAGTTACTGTTTTCATAGTAATTTTCATACAAGCTTCAATTTGCTTGTGCTCAGTCAAATTACATCCAAATTAGCTAAAAATTTAGGACGATTATTAAAATGGCAAATGCCATCGTTTAAGCATAGGGGAGCAAAAAAGTCAAAATTTGAATCACTCTAATGTAGCACACTGCTTTACGGAAGTGCTAAACAAGTGTTCTCACGGGCGCCAAAAGCCTTCCCCAGTACACCCCAGAATATCTTCGTAACCAAAATATTATCTCATTTTCAGAAACTAGAGACCTGAGCGATTGTTTTGAGGTGTTGATTGCCACAATCGGTTCAGAAATGCAGAAGTTATGATTTTTTAGTAATTAGATTGAAGCCTGAAGTAATTAGACGTTCAGACTATAACGGTTAAAAACCTCGTTTCGTTAACCTTATATACGTCGTTGTGCTTGAATTATTACTTGGGGAATAAAACCTCTGAAATCCCGAAAAATACACCGAACAAGTAATTGCCAAAAATTTCTTGAGTGAGTTTCGAAAACTTTCCCGCAGAAATTCGGAAGAATTTCCAGAATAAATTTTGTAGGGCTTCCCGAGGATATTCCAGATAATTATCTGGAGAAAGTTTTAAAGAATCGCAGGAGAAGCTGGATAAATTGCCGAGAGTTTTTTTTACTAATTTGCCAAGGAAACATCGAAAAATTTGCCAAGGAAATTTAGAAGGATTCGCCAAAGAAATTCGGAAAAGTTGTTCAAAACTTTCTGATAAAATTCCATAGAAATTTTGACGAATTTTGCCAGGAAATTCTGAAGAATTTATCGAGGATGGCGTTCGAGGAGAACAAAAAAATGGCGAGCAAATTTAGAAGAGTTTGCAGCGGAAATTCTAAGAGTTTGCTGAGAAACTGCACAGAACTTTAGCAGAGTCTCCCGAGGAAATTTAAATAAAAACAATCCATGGCAACCGAAGAAATTTTCAAGGATATTTTAACGAGTTTACCGATTAAATTCAGAACAATTCCGAGGAATTAGCAGAGGAAATACCGAAAAAATTCGCCGAGTAAATCCAGAAGAATTTCCAGGGGAAATTTTCAAGAATTTTGTGTGCAAATCTTCATATTTTTTTTGAGATATTACTGATAAACTTTCCGATGAAATTTCGAGAAATTTACCGAGATAAACTATTAATTTCGACTGTAGTTTAATGATTTGGAGATGGCTTTTCAGTCTTGACTAAATCAAAACACTGTTATGTAATCTTGTCCAAGATAAGTCCGAAGAGTTTGTCGAAGAACTTCGCAGAATTTCCTTTCAAAATCGCAAAAAACTTTCCCTGAAAACTTTAGCCGGATATCCCGCAGAAATTACGATGAGTATTTTAAATAATTTTCCTTGTAAATCTTCAAAGAATTTCAAGAGGAAATTCTGAAAAATTTACAGAAGAAATTACAAAAAAAGGGTGCCGAGGATCTACCGTAGAATCTTTCGAGGAAATTCGGAAGATTTTGCCAAAGAGATTATGAAGAATGAAATCCTAAAGAATATCTCGAGCTTGAATTTGCCGATGCATTTCGTAAGAGTTAGCTGAGAAACTTTCAAAGTGAAATTTCGAAGAATTTTCTTTGCAGAGTTTCACTAAGGAATTGCGAAGACTTTCGCAACGAAACTTGCGAAGAGTATCTCGAGAAAATTTCGAAGAATTCCCGGAGGAAATTTCGCAAAATTTACAGTGGAACTTCTGGTGCATTTTCGAGTAAATTCTGAAGAATTTACCGAAGAGAATACAAAGAATATGCGAGGGAGTTCCCGAAAAAAATCTCGAAATTCATCCAAATTTCAACGAAATTTTATCCGATATTCCACGGTAATTTCATTCGAACATCCATGGGAAATCAGTCCGAATTTCCACAAAACGGTTTTCTCCGGAGAAATCAATCAAATTAACGAAAATTTCGTTTTATTTTCCATGGTGAGTTCATTAGAACTTCAACAGGAAATTTATTGGAGTGTCCATGGGGAATTCTATAATTTTCTCGTAAATTCAAGTGAATTTCTTGTGGAAATTCTAATGGATTATTTTTGTGGAAATTCAAATAAAAATGAAAGAAAGAAATTCGAATGATTATGCCATGAGTATTTGAATGAATGTCTCGTGGAAAAACGATTGGTTTTCCCGTGGAAATCTTATTAAATTTTCCGTGCAAATTGGAATTAATTTCCCATGTATATTCGAAAAAAAAAAAATCCTGTGAAAAACGAATGAATTTCTGGTTTTATCAATTTGCAGTAGCTATCGAGCAAGTGAGTACAGTGCGTATTTTAGTCGTCGCGAGAATGGTAAATTATCTGTTTGGTGTTCGGTGGCTCATGCGCATGTATTGCGTTTTGCTCCGGTCGAAACAAGCGAGATATTCAATACACCCATACCCAGTTCTTTTTTTTACACGGGTGGGTTTTCGTTGATTGCGACCTTTAGCGTTAATGAAACTATGAGTTATCCCCATGAAAAAATCGCAAAAAAACAAACAAAATCAGGTTGTATCAAGGGTGGTATTAAAAAGGCGGTGAAAAATCAGGTTGACCGAGAAATTTAAGAATACCAACCGCGTAAAAACAATATTGAGTGTAGTTTGCAGTACCCATCGAGCAAGTGAGTACAGAGTGCTGCGCTTCCGTTCGGTCGTACAAAACGCGATTCTCCTTAGTTTTCATATGCAATCTGGTGTGAATGTTTTAGCTTTTTACTCATCGCGGGACAGCGTATAAATGTTATTTCCCATCCCATGGATAGTATCGCTTACCGAAGTGAATACAGATAAATTATCTTTTATAACTAAAACGATATCCTATCCCAAGACAATCGTGGAGATGCAGAGGTATACTCGGTCTATAGTCGCAACGAAAGTCGGACTAATAATCCTGCCCTTCTTATATGACCGTAAGGACGTGGCCGGCACTGTTATTGACTTTAAATATTTGAGCTTCCGAAACGTGTACATTGCGAATGGGTAGCTAATCCCAAGCTCCATTTATTGTTTTCTCATTACAATTTCGCAAGTTCAGTCAAGCACGGAGTAGCAACTACGAATTGTGCGGTCATAATGCTCATGCTCATGTGGAAAAACGAATGAATTTCTGGTTTTGATTGAGTTTTCATTAGAAGGAAAACTCCTTCAAATTCCCACGAGGTATTCATTCGAATGGAATACGTTCGAATTTTGACGGGAAAGCTTTTAGTTCTAATTCAAGTATTTGATTCAAATGACTTTACCAAGGAATTTCCGTTGCATTTTTTTTAATATAATACGAGTTCTACTTGGCAATTGTAATGAATTTCTTATGGAAACTCCAATAAATTTGCTTTGGATACTTGAAAAAAGTTCCTTAGAAACTTAAAAGAAAATTTTGTGGATGTTGGACGATTTTTAATGGAAATTGGAATGAGTCTCTCGTGGAAAATCGAATCAGTTTCTCATTGATTTTCAGATGAATTCTTCGCCTAAATTTGAAAACAATTTTATTAAAAATTGAATGAGACTTGATGAAGTTGGGACAAGATTGCTACGGAATTTTTAGTAAATATTCCGTGAACATTTCTATGATTTTAATGTGGATATTTGAAAATATTTCCTGTGGAAAATTTTAATGCTTTTTTTTGAAGATCAACTAAATTTTTCGAGGGATTTAAAAGAAATATAAATTTTAGTTCAAATGATTTTTTTTCCTGGAGATCAAACGAATTTACCGAGGTGAGTCAAATAAATGGCATTCTGAGTTTGAAATAAATCACATGAACTATGCAACCGACAAACAGTAACATAAAACAAAAACAAAAGAGCGAAACAATCCAACAACGCCAGTCCAATATGGGAGGCCAACTTTGAGTTTATTGACTGAGGTCGAAATTGAGTGAATTAATCCTCCAGTTGTGTAAATAAATTTTCCGTTGGGTACTTTTTTAACATGGGAGTAAAGGCAACTACTTCGACCCCATTTACTCAATTTTGGCTTCCCGTACGGATGTTCGAGGTTGGGTGAACTGAACTCACTGTTGGGTAGTTTATTTTTTCCTTGTGTAGGTTTCTCAAAATTTAACTTATACTTGTCGAACCTTTCCGGTCACGCTCGGGCGGTTATTGCTACCATGTTGTCATTCCTTCCTTTGATTTCGGCGTCGATCGATTTCAGTTCGGGTTCGATTGCTTTCCTCAGAACTCATAGATTTCATAGAAACGTTGTTCTTTGACCATTTTTCAACTTTCCGGGCAACATTTGTCGTTCTTTCATTTATATAAACACAGCTGACCTAAAAACAAATCGATTAGTAAGGAAATCTTGCAAATCGCTCCATGCGTTCTAGAGTTATTTTGCCTCAAAAGAAAGGCAAAACCATTTTTATATATAGAAGAAGAAGAAGAAGAAAGAGATAAATTAATTGATTCTATGCTGTTTAAAAATAATGGTATGCCGAATTGTATTTACAATATTTGCCTGTTCTTACACAACTTACATCGTAGTTTGATTCCTCATATTTCACTTCTGTGTGTGTTACTTTACATAGTTTTCGTTCACAAATTCGCTAAGTATTCTTTTTGTCTAATTTTTCTTGCAGGTCCGTTTAATTGGCTACTGACAATTTTGTTTAGTTTCAATCTCAATCGAAACAGTGAATCTAAATCTTCTGAGAATGATAGTGATTTCTCCCCCCATAGTGCATTCCGATTTGTGTGAAGTTCCAAAAATATCTTCCAACATGCTAATAAAACTTTAAAGCTCGGCCTCCACATGATCCTTTTTTCCACACAAACACTCCCGTAAACAAGATCGATTTTGCACCACAGAGTTCTGCAAAGATGGATATTCACAAGTACACTGAATGTTAGAATTCAAAACGATATCGATCGACACACGTTCCAACTTTCTTTTGTTGCTCCTGACAGACTACCCCAACTACATCTCCCATATCGCTAGTTTCACCTAATTCAATCGATGTGCGTTTATCGAAATAGTTTCGCTTGAATTAGCAACAGATACAGCCAATCTGGAGAAACAAGCGAACAATAAGCCATTGAATCCTCGCCCTTCCAACACCGATATCACACAGTTTGGTATACTGCTACCGGGCAACATCCGGTCACGTAGAACACAAAGCTGCTCGTTCGCCTCACTTGCACAGAGTGGGTATCCCACTGGAGATAATCAGTCGAAGAAGCTGCTAGCACTGCACCGCACACTATCCCACCTCTGGCCAAATGTAGGTTCACTCACGTTTATACCGAACTTTCCACCTTCATTGTGATTTGTATCTCAGACACCATTTCTTATCTCGTCTTATAAACTGAACGGCAAAACAAACAGCTTTTCATCGTCACATTTCCCATTCCCCGTCTTGCTTGGTTAGTTTCGGCAAAACATGCTTACATAAACCGTTCCCGAAAAGTGGATGTTCTCGTCGGGAAATGGGGTGTTACGTACTTGGTTATCACATTCATCATCATCATCATCCTCATTCTTCCGGAGAACTGCTTACGGGGAATTTAGTTTCTTTAGTTTTTCTCCTGTCACAAGACTTACAATGGCTTGCCAAAAGATGACGACTGGAGCAGAAAGTTACAAGCTAAGAGCATGGAACAAGTATTTTTTTCCCTCGATCAGCTTTTGCTTAACTATAATCTTACCCAATTGCTTCCACAAATGGATTCCCTAATCGATTGGTAGCTAATGATATGAACTGTACATTAAAGCTGGTTGTTGAACTCCAATAAAGTTGAAGAAAAATAGGTAGTTTTGATATTCTATGACGATTCTCAAAGTTTCTTCTATTCGGCATTTTATATCAAAAGGTTAGGGACGTAAGTGTTACCCTTTCCAATTTTGGATGGATGAAACTCTCTGTAATAAAAATAAGGTTCGATTTTTTCGAGTATTCTTTAAAACAATTTCTGTGACTTTTCTTCTAAAACCATCTAAAGCATTTGTCGTGTCGAATGATTCGTCTTTATCAAGAAAACTATACTGCCATGAATCGCATATTTGTCCCATATGAATAGGAAACCCAGCAAAAATGGGACAGATATGCGATTCACGGCAGTATAGATGTAGTTGTATCTTATTGGCTCCAGCTAGTCATCTAGCTTGAAGAAAAATAAAATGTCTGCATTTTTTCGTATTACGTCTTAACTCCTTTGCATTTTACGAAATAAATTTTAATTTATACCTTCTCATCCTGATTCAAATCATTTTCATACATAACGGAAAATAGAAACTCAATCTCATACAACACTGAATTCTAAAATCCACCTTTTTCATGCTTGTTTGCTTATGTTCTTATATTTTTATACATAAAAAGTTCGCACAAAACACGGAATCTGCATAGGCTGGCACCAACATCCGTACACATTCGCACACTCTCACAGAGGATTTTTCGTGGCTTAGCATAAAACACAGAATTATCATCTTTGCTTCCAGGCTTCGCTTATGCAAATCTTATGAAAAACGCACAACAACAAAACCGTCGTCACTGTCTACATCTATAAGCGCGCTTTGGCTGTCGTAGAGTTTAGGTTTTAAGTTGGGCTTGCTTCTTTGCTATCTCTTTTGTCTCGATGTAGCCTGTCACCACCCATGACATCCAGGAGGGAATCGGCGATTGATCGCTCAGAACAGGAGCGCTTCAGCTAATTAGGTTGAATTGGTTATTTGAAACTCAAAGTATCTTTATAGATAGAATAGTTGATAGTTACAAAGGTAGTTAGGTTCAAGCTCATGTATTTATAATAATCATACCCAGAAATAGAGGAATAGGTCCATATTATAAGTTATGGAATGTATGCCTTACTATCAATGAATAGCATTCTAGATCGAATTTCAATATGACGATACGAGTTTAGGAACACATTAAATATACTTCAGCATTAAGGTGAAGAGGAAATTGTCAAGCTTATCAAGTAATTCTAAATTATTAATTCAGATATCTTTGCGAATACTTCTCGTAGAACCAAAAAACTGTATTCATTCTTTAAAAGACTTCACATTAACATTTCCCCTAAGATGCTCAATAATAATTAATCATCATTCTTTATTTGTCTGGTGATTATGGTTTTCAGTCCTTTGGGAAGGCACGGCTTAATATCAATTATCTCTACCGTCAAATGCTCCCAACCATTTTCTAGGAGTTACAAATCCAACGAACAGCTTAAAGCTCAATCCAACCCGCTTATAGTGAACAACTTTTTGTTTCGTTTCCAATTTGCGTCGCCAATCTACAGCAGCTTTCGCGTGCGCGCGCACTCATCGGCAACCCCCACCGACCGACCGGCGACCGGCGAATCGAAACTAACCGATGGCAACGCCAACTCGCGACTGTTCACCGAAGCCGCGGCCGGCTTCAAGCACCAGCAGTGCCGGGAGCTTTAGCCCGCACACCTCGACGTCTTCGCTGTCGTCGTCATCGTTGTCGCCGTCGCCCTTCCAGCAGCAACACCATTCCCATCATCACCAGCAGCAGCATCAAACGCTGCATCATTCGCATTCGCATCAGAATCAGCATCATGCTTCATCGGCGGGACCGGCCAGTGCCAATTCGCTCGAGTCGGCCTTTTCCTTTGCTGGCGGTAGGTTTTTCTGTTGATTTGTGTTTTGTTTGTAGAAATGTTGTCCACACACACTCGACTCGCTTTTACTCATAGCTTCGAAGGTAAACCCGCGGATTTTAAAAATGACGAGCTAAGAATACTTTGCAGCTTCAAAACAATGGTTTGTTAGGTTATTGATACACTGTGTGATATGATGTTTATGAGCTAACCCGCGAATTAAAATGTAATTGGGTACTGATACTGTGGATCAAAACATTTTCAGGGTTAAGTCTTGGGTAACACTATCCTAGAAATTGCCGGCTTTCCGATGACTACTTAATAGATGGAATTGCCAAAACATGCCAAAAGAATTGAAATCATCAAGGGCTCTGAGTAAGTAGTTTTATGCGTCATGACTCGTTAATTGGATATTATAACAGAAGAGATTTTTTTAAACCTTTTTCATGTCCTCAGATATGCTCCAAAGCGATATGGTTTTATGAATACTGCTAAATTAGAGAAATTGTCATTTACGAAGGACTATCATGTAGTTGTAGTATATAAATAGAATTTCAAGTCATTCAATATCCCTCTTTTTACGGCACGTGACGTAAAAATAATTTTAAGCATTATTGTCATCTACTCTGCGAAACCCAAAGAACTAAATAGCTGTTTTATAACTTCAACATTTGCCTTAAACAAGTGTTCCATTGCAGGTCATCCAAGAATTCCCTGGAGTCCACACTAGACCTGTGCGCCGATCTACTTTAAGCCGGCGGGCGGTGGCGTGAATGTGGAGAACAATACCTTTGTTAAATATTTGGATTGCTCGTGTTCTAACGGCAAAAAACATAATTTATATTGTACATACGCTGCTGAGTATTCTTTCAGAAATACCATAAGAAGATTCACCTGAGGGTTCTTCAAAAATTTCTCCACGAATTTCTTTACGATCACCACAATCCATTTTCCAGCGGTCTTCCAGGCACGCTTTGTGATTTTTCAAACCACAAAACATTTTCCAGCGGTCTTCCAGACGCGCTTTGTGATTTTCCAAACCACAATCCATTTTCCTGCGGTCTTCCAGACGCGCTTTGTGATTTTACAAACCACAATCCATTTTCCAGCGGTCTTCCAGCCGCGCTTTGTGATTTTCTATACCACAATCCATTTTCCAGCGGTCTTCCAGACACGGTTTGTGATTTTCTAAACCACAATCCTTTTTCCAGCGGTCTTCCAGACGCGCTTTGGGATTTTCCAAACCACAATCCATTTTGCAGCGTTCTTCCAGACGCGCTTTGTAGCAATACAAACCCTTTGCATTGTGTTTTTTTAATAATCAAATATTTTAACACATTAGCATATAAACAAATTGAATTCAACTCACCATTCGAAATAAGCGTCAGGATCCAACAAATAACCTGGCAGGATCGCCAAAATGTGTGGCCCCAAATAGCCGGAGCGAATTGTTATGACAGCAGCTCTCCGTGGGTGCGTGTGCACGCCACGGAAGTCTGACCAGAAGAGGCCGAGTCATGGCTTGCTGCGCACTGATCGACACGCTGAGGTGTTGATGTATAATCGCACGCTGATGGTGACTTACTCAAACCCCACAAACTCCAGTGATTTTTCTTCATAAATTTCTTCAATAGTTCGTCCAGGAGGGTGTGTAATTCCTAGTGAGAATACTAGCAAAAATCCTGAATTATGCCTTCCTGGCATGACATGACAGAGCAAGGCCATGCAGAATGTGACTGGATTCAATTCATGCTACGGTGTTGGTTATTTTTTGGAACTTCCATATGCCTATGAGCATAATTGTGTTAGTCTTCTGACACAGGAATGCAAAACTGGTGAATCTATTTAGATACCTCGCAGATAGCTGCGACATGGTAATTTTTAAATTGAGAATGAAGGGTGATATGAGAAAATTCCAGCATGACATACGTGAAAATTTTCAGGAATTGATAAAGAACATTTTCTAGGAGTTTCTTATGAATAAATTTTAAAACACTTGTTATTCATTCCTCAGAACTTCTGGATGAGGGAATCCCTAAAACTCCTAGATAAAGTATTCTTGGAGTGAATTTGAAATAAGGGAGAATAATTCCCTCTCTCAGAATTCTTGGATAAGAATTTCACAGAAATTTTTGTAGAAGGAAATTTTGAGAAGTCTTGTCAAAGGGATTTCCTATTTTTTATAGGAGAAGAACTCCTCATAACTCATGAGAGAGAAATTCCCAGAGTTATCAGAGAGAAGTATCATCTAGAATATTTGGACTGAGGTGAGTAACTCGCCAGTTTCTTTGGAGGAAAAATTTCTCCAAATTCCTGAAGGAGGAATTCCTTTTAATTTCTTGGGATGGATTTCTCAAAATCCGTGCAAGAGTAATTGCCCTGGTCTTTTGAAGCTGCAATCCCAAACATTTCTGAATGAGAATTCTGGAGAATTTCTCTAGAATGAATTCTTGTGGCAGGAATTTCTCAGAGTTTCTGAAGGAGAAAATCTCCAATAATCTAATAGCAGAATATTCCACTAGAATTTCTGGAGTCTGGAGAATTCATTGAGCAGGAATTTCTTAGAGTTCCTGTGGAAGAACTTAGTCAGAATTCTAGAAAAAAAAAAACAGTCTGCATGGGTGAAATGTTCCCAAAAATCCTTGAAGGAAGACTTCTTCGTAATAACTGAAGGGGTAAATTCTCCGAACTTCTGAGAAGGAATTCCCCAGAATTCCTAAAAAATAATAACTTTGTATTCTTGTTATATAAGCTTCGCTGAATTCATGGAGAAGGAATTTCGCAGAATTTCTGGGAAAGGATGTTCTAAGAATTACAGAAAAAGAAAGTTTTAAAACTTCTTAAAGGGGCAATTCCTTAACAATTTTTGAGTGGGAGTCCTCCATAATTCTTGGAAGAGTAATTCCCCAGAATTCTTGCAGAAAGAATCGCTGGTAGCGGAGCTTTCGGAACCCCAGGAATAATTTTTCCATATTTCCGGGAGGAAAAATTTGTCTGGAAGGGTTTTTTATTGGTACCAGGAGGATTTCAGGCTGTGGAGGTATCGGAGGCTGTGTAAAATGGTTAAATGGTGGTTTTGTCATTGCCAGAAATGCTATGCTGATAGACATATTGTACCACCTGATGGCACATTACATCAAAATGTCTGTCGTCAGTAATAAAATCAGATTTCCTTATCCAGATTCCATATCCGGTAAATCAGTGGAATAGCGAGAAAATTTGTATTGACTGTATTGACTTCGATAAAATAACTAGGACTTATGTTTCTGCCCGACATTGTGTCCCGCGACGGTCAAATACAATGATCCAGAATCTCTAATTTTCACGAATAATTATAAAATACTCGTCCTTTCCGACATGGAAAAAATTGATACTCCTTCAACAATCATTGCATTCCAGTTCATACAAGAGTTCCCTGGAATAAATATAGGTATTGACCTTGTTGAGAGCTGCTAGCCTTTTCAATCGTACTATATGTTAATAGTGTAGTGGTCCATTGAATTGAATTTCAAGCGTTCAACAATTTCCCATTTCAGTTCATCCAATAATTCTCTAGAGTTTAGGTCTTAAGGTCTACACGCGTAAACAAAGGGCTGTTATATATTTAAAAAAAAGGGTTCGTGTCCTATTTGATCTAATAAACCAAATTGGACATGCCTTCAAGAGTTGTTCTTTTCCAGTTTATCCAAGAATTATTGGAGTCTATAAATCTATATGCGTAAGCAAAGGATTGATATCTGTTTTCAAAATGGTTCATGCCCAATTTGATCTTTTTAACCATTAAATACGCCTGTTCCGTTTTAGGTTATCCAAAAATTTCCTGGAGTATTGGCCTTAGGGTCTACAGGCGTAATCAAATGGCTGTTTTTTCTTTTTGAAAATGGCTCGTGCCCTATTTTATCTATTTAACGAAATTGGATACTTCACGGAAACAAATCGGTTACTGATTTCATGATTTTAAAATCATGAATTCATGATCTATCTTATTTCATGAAATCATGAATTTGACTCATGATTTCATGATTCAATTCACCAAAATCATGAGTCAAAGCTACCGGTGCCATGAATGTGAATCATGAAAATGTGAAATCAATGGGACAAGCGTTACCTTTATCTGTCAAACCGTGGATATAAATTTGCGGCGTTCAGAATCGGCGGCGTTTTTCTAATTTAAAATATATTCTGTAAGTAATGGGGTTTAATCAACAACTGTATTTTAATAATAATGTATTACTTGTAAATTTACAGCGCCCTGGCGGCTTCACTGCAAGACTCTGGCTAAGTTTGCGACGAATTGTGATTATTAATATTTGCTTCTATCGATCGGCGGTGGCGTTTTTTAAGCTAAAGTTAAGCTGAAGAGGTGTTGACAAATTTGAAAAATCCTCATATTGTCAATTACGTTTTGTTTTAAATGCAAAACAATGCGAGTTCGTTATTAAAATGTACCCTATGTCCCTGTATAGTTTTATACTGAAATGCAAAGCATGCAAAACATAACAATGTCCCATTTATAGCATGTAACAGCAATGCACATCTGGTGGATTTATAACTGCTGATTTCAATTTCTGAACGTATTTCATTAATCTTAAATATGGGAGAGCTTTTATTCAAGTAAATTGTTCCATTTTCGTAAATTCAATTCATAATTTCAGGTTAAATGTTTCATGATGCTAATGACCCGACCTACGATTCGATGATCGGCTGAATCCACATTTATAAACTAACCTCCCATTTTCATGAGCTTAAATCATGATTTTAGGTTCAATGACTCATGGTTTTAGGTAAGATGACTCATGGTTTCATGAACTAAATCATGAATCGACTCACGACTCGATCAGAGATGAAACCCGCATTCATAAGAAACGCTCTCATTTTCATGAATTGGACTCATGATTCCGGTCGAATGACTCATGATTTCAGGTAATATGACTCATGATTTCATGAACCAAATTATGATTGGCCATCGGTAGAAAAACCGTAACGGATCAATGCGTTACGGGAAAACAGATCATAAAACAAATCATGAATTCATGAGTCATAATCATGGTGTGTTTTCATAACATGAAAACGCACTATATTCATGAAATCATGAGTCATATTTATGATTTTCGAGAATGGAATTTTACCCGTGTTCCATTCTAGGTCAGTCAAGAACTTCCTGTAGTAAATGCCTTAAGGTCTACACGCAATACTTCTTCTTCTTCTTCTTCTTATTAACATTACATACCCCACTGGGAAATTGCCGCCTTGCAGTTCATTATTTTATTCATTAAGCACATTATTCACTCTAAGCATTAAGCACATATTCATTAAGCACTTCTACATTTGCGAGGTTTCTGAGCTAAGTTACCAACCCGAAAATTTCCTACACCGGAGTGAGAATTGAACTCAGCTACCTTCAGCTGAAGCCTTGCTTTGTAGCCGTGCATCTTACCGCACGGCTAAGAAAGGCGTTACTAGATTACTTATATTTTTTAATGGTTCCTGCTCTATTTCATCCATGAAATCAAATTGGCTACGTTCTCAATAATCTTGCGTTTCTGGACATCCAATAATTCCTTGGAGTATGAACCTTGAAATCCACACACGTAACCAAAGGTTTGATCTTTTTTATGGAAATAGTTCAAGCCATATTTGAACTATTAAAGCAAATTAAATACGCCTTCAAGAGCTGTTTCCCTCCAGGTGCTTCAAGAACTAGTGGAATATTGGCCTCGGATCTACACGCGTAACTATAGGTCTGTTTTTTTTAATGGTTCATGATCATGCTCGCATCACCTGAAGTCACCTTTAATTACTGTTCCAGGTCATTCAAGAATTCCCTGATATATGAGTTTTGAGGTCAAACCGCGTAGCAAAAGAACAGTTTCCGCTTTAAACCGTAATTTGTGCCCTTTTTGATTCAAAGAGTCATCCAAGAATTGCATGGAGCACATGACTTTTTCATTCATATCCTTTGTTACGCGTATTGACATCAATGTCTGTACTTTAACTCTTGGATGGCCTGGAATCGAACATATATTCAATTACAGGGTTTGCGAAATCGCTCTCTACAGATACTAAACAGTGTTCCCCGCGTTTGGAGTTTTTCAAAAGAAATTTGTCATGAGATATAGCCTTTATCATGACAGCTTTAAAAAAGTGTCTCACGGTATGCTAGATATCGTATATGTTTACCGAGATTTGGTTCGAATGATTACATAAAAACATGTTGCATTTCTGACAAGAGCAAATAGATCTTTTTTTTTTTTTTTTTTTTTTTTTATTTATTTTTTAACTTATTTTATTTGCTAATTATCTAATACATGCATTCATCTCTTAGACTAGGTATTCCGTGTTTTCTTAACACTATCATCCTTATTTGCTATGTCATATTTTTAGTTAATATTAATACATTTCAATTGCCAATTGCCTGGCAGTTAGAATTTTTTTCCTCTGGTTGAATTGAACCATGTAGGAATCAAAATAGATCTTTCGTTCCGCGTATTGACCTTTTACTCCAATTCTTAGAATTTATCGATGATCTGGAATGTAACATGCATTCAATTCATATCCAATATGGTTTAAATAATCAAGATCATGCTAAATTTTTAAATAAGCAAATAGCTCTTTCTTAACACGAAGTGACCTTAAGGCCCAAACTCCAATTCTCGTAATTCTTAGATGGCCTGGATGCCCAACAAACAATTTCAGATTAATAAGCCAGTTTTTTTAGCTGGTAAAGATTATTTTCAGCTTAATAAGCGCTTTAATCGCTCCCAATGTTTGTTAGATTGGAACATGCTTTCAATTCATGTCTTCTTTGGTTCAAATGATTACAAAGAGCATGTTGGATTTCTGAAACAGGCAAATAGATCTTTCGTTACGCGTGTTGACCTTGAGGCTTGTACTCCAATTCTTGCAACTCACGGATGGCCTGGAATGGAACACATGTTGACGGCATATCCAATTTGATTAAAGAATCGCTAGGTGTATTGATATTTACATAGACCATATCGAAAATACCTATAAATGTTAGTTTCTGCGTTAAGGCTAAACCTAAACTGCAGTTAACTCTTGGAAGACCTAGAACATCTGATAATAACAAATCCAATTTGGGTCTTTGGATGGCTGTGCATGTATCGTATTTTAATGTGTCCAAAAATCAATAAATAAGTGAGAAAATAATAATTTTAGCTTAAATTCATTTTACGTCATATTCTTTTTACGTCTCTCCAATAAGTGTCGTATAAAAGGGTTGAGTGTATTTGAATTTAACTTAAAAATGTTCCGTACAAGTCTGTTTCAAAACCACCAGACTGAAGCCATCATGCAGGTAGAGGAACTGTGATATGAGAATGTAGAATGAAATTGTTTGTAAACATTATGTTTTATTCGACTTCCAATACAATTTCCCCCCGTACAACTCCTAACGTCTTTCAAAATGTTTTCCTGTAGGTTTCCTGTATGGTTGTGTGTTTCCGACGAATTCACTTACAATGTGTTGTGCTTGGTACAGCTTTCCAAATATTTCCAGTTCCTGGTACAAACTTTCTCCATGTTTTTCCACTGCCATCTCAAAGATTATCAGGAAGTAAAAGAGGAAGTGGTAGCAGTCTGTTAAGGTCACTCCTGACAGAATCCACGTTTCAAAGTGCTCGCGTTTTCGGGGGCACACTACTCGATACGGAAGCAACGCACAACTGTCATTTTTATTTTTTCACGCATGCTGCGACGTAGCAAAGCTGAATCAACAAAAATGACAGTTGTCCGCCGCCTCCGTATCGAGTGGTGTGCCCCCGAAAACGCGAGCACTTTGAAACTTGGATTCTGTCAGGAGTGACCTTAAACGGAAAGCTTCCAGAAACCCGATTTAAATATGTATTTATTTATTTATTTGAACACCGCCTTCAGTGTGAAAATTTCACAGCTAATTGTTTGTCGCAATCCTACTTAAAAAAAAAACCAACATCAAAGCCGAAAAAACATGATTGAACAGTCTGCAGCATAAATCTATTTTTTTCAATTGGTTTGTTTATTGAGGCTCAGATGTTTTCTAAAAACTTTACGGAGCTGAATGGTATAGCTACAAAAAATATCATTTATTGTTTGCTAGATCCTTTTGAAGCAAATTGGACTCGACGCTGGCTTACTTCTAGCTTCCGTATCCTCACTTTCATCACGACTTTGAAGTCATCCATCAGTCTCGAGCAGTTAGGAATCTCGTACGTCCGATGGATGAAATCATCATCAAACTCGATCCCTTGCTTCCTCGAATCGATCCGAATCCTCGAATGTCTGCTGCATTTACGTCTCCTGCTCATCAGTATGATCTTCGATGATTTATTCTTCAAGTTCTAAAATTTCATTTTCCACAGGATCCGCTTTCTCAGCTTATACTATTGTGTGCGACGTATACGCAATTCTGGATTCATTCGCAGCCGTCATCCTTTTTTCTCCTGGTCGAGCAATAACTTTTACGATGACTGGTGCAGCTTGACTTAGGAAACATCTGCCGTCATGAAACACATTCTCAATCTGATTATTAACCACACGGCGAGATTGCCTCGTCCACGTCCATATACACGCTTCTAACGCCTGTGAAAACATGATCCAACCCTAGGTTCACAGAAACCTTTCAAGAATAAATTTCCGGCGGGAGATCAAAAATTCAAACTTACCGAATACTCTGTGTACACGTCCACTGTTTTTCCATTGGCATAATTGAAATTCCGAGGATTTGCATTTTTCTATCATTGCTTCTTCCGATTTTTATTTGATACAAACGACATTTTCTAGATGGATTCTACACGCGAAACAGCACATGCAAGTCCTTTAATGAGCTCAGCAATCTCACTCCACGAAGGTCTTGGCGAGACAATGTCCATATCATCCGCGAAACAAACAATTAGGCTGGGTCTGTTGTAAATCGTACCCCGGCTCTCCACATGACACCTTCTAGCGCAGTATTGAACTTAAAGCACAAAAATCCATTACCTTGTTATGATCCCAGGCGGGATTTGAACGAACTGGAGTGTTCGCCCGAAATCTTCACACAATTTTGCACACCATTATTCGTTGTTTTGATCAGTATTGTAAACTTGCTGTGAAGCATCAAAAAGACTCATTACATTTTTAAATTCTGGGCAGGGATTTCATAATTCGCTCTTTATTGACATGAAGAATCAAAACATAATCAGCAAAGCAGCATTTTGTAATACACTGGATTTTGTTTTTACGCGATTTACATTTTCTCAATTTTCCACTCATCCTAAATGTTTAACGCATATTAATTGTCATGTGATTTTTCTTTGATTTATTCTGGATTTTTTGATACATGTTGCGAAGAGTTTGGTGGCAAATTGAAGTCACACGATCAAAAATACGAGCGAAAAAAAATCGTGTAAAAACAAAATCCTGTGTATTTATAATTGATCAAATCAAAAATCATTTGTCTACCGACACCCCTTTCGGAATTCCAAGATTAGCAATTCAAACTTTAGTTTAAATAATGTTTAAGAATTTTGATTTCCAATAATCATTATTTAATTGAGCTTCAAACTAAGATTGATACTCGACCAATTTTCAATAATGCCATGGTTATACTCGGAAGCCTCAATTATCCATCAGAAACCTGAGGTGAATATATCAAGATATTTATTTCAATTCAATGTGTTTCGTCATCTACACATCAAAGTGACTGTATGATTGCACTGATTGGAAAATGTCTGCAATTATTTTCATTTCTATACCTCCACCGGATCGGCAATTCTAGGAATGCAGATCTGTTCTCGTCACCAACATTGTTAATTTGTTTTCTTCCTATCATATACGTACAGTACGTACAAATTGGCGGCTTCAAATTTATTTTTTATTATATTTATGAAAGGTTAGCATATCTGAACATACATGTCAGGTTGGTACACGGGTAAAATTCCATTCTCGAAAATCATAAATATGACTCATGATTTCATGAATATAGTGCGTTTTCATGTTATGAAAATACACCATGATTATGACTCATGAATTCATGATTTGTTTTATGATCTGTTTTCCCGTAACGCATTGATCCGTTACGGTTTTTCTACCGATGGCCAATCATAATTTGGTTCATGAAATCATGAGTCATATTACCTGAAATCATGAGTCATTCGACCGGAATCATGAGTCCAATTCATGAAAATGAGAGCGTTTCTTATGAATGCGGGTTTCATCTCTGATCGAGTCGTGAGTCGATTCATGATTTAGTTCATGAAACCATGAGTCATCTTACCTAAAACCATGAGTCATTGAGCCTGAAATCATGATTTAAGCTCATGAAAATGGGAGGTTAGTTTATAAATGTGGATTCAGCCGATCATCGAATCGTAAGTCGGGTCATTAGCATCATGAAACGTTTAACCTGAAATTATGAATTGAATTTACGAAAATGGAACAATTTACTTGAATAAAAACTCGTCCCATATTTAAGATTAATGAAATACGTTCAGAAATTGAAATCAGCAGTTATAAATCCACCAGGTGTGCATTGCTGTTACATGCTATAAATGGGACATTGTTATGTTTTGCATGCTTTGCATTTCAGTATAAAACTATACAGGGACATAGGGTACATTTTAATAACGAACTCGCATTGTTTTGCATTTAAAACAAAACGTAATTGACAATATGAGGATTTTTCAAATTTGTCAACACCTCTTCAGCTTAACTTTAGCTTAAAAAACGCCACCGCCGATCGATAGAAGCAAATATTAATAATCACAATTCGTCGCAAACTTAGCCAGAGTCTTGCAGTGAAGCCGCCAGGGCGCTGTAAATTTACAAGTAATAGATTATTATTAAAATACAGTTGTTGATTAAACCCCATTACTTACAGAATATATTTTAAATTAGAAAAACGCCGCCGATTCTGAACGCCGCAAATTTATATCCACGGTTTGACAGATAAAGGTAACGCTTGTCCCATTGATTTCACATTTTCATGATTCACATTCATGGCACCGGTAGCTTTGACTCATGATTTTGGTGAATTGAATCATGAAATCATGAGTCAAATTCATGATTTCATGAAATAAGATAGATCATGAATTCATGATTTTAAAATCATGAAATCAGTAACCGATTTGTTACCGTGTATAATCACCAAAAGCATGTCGTTTAGTCGAACATATTTCATCCAGTCAAATTTCATACACCTAAGAGTTCAGGAACTCTAAATAAAAGTGGCAACATTTTAAAAGATCTTCATTATCTGCCAGAGACTGTTTGTTTTCACCCGTATGAAAAGGCTCTGCCATAGTAATTGAAAGAAATTCCTCAATTCGGTTCTTGCTCTGCGCAAACAATACGGAATCAATTTAAAGCTACAGGTCTTATGAAAGTGTGCTTAACACTAAGCCGTGGCCACCGATTGATTAATCACAATTCCTCAGTAGAGCAAATAGTATTAAAATAATTGATTTCACTGACTGACGCTCTTAAAGCTTTATACTGCTCGATTGTTCGCAGCATAATGGAATACGCAGTGTGTGTATGGTCCCCCCATCACACAACTCAAATTATCCGCATGGAGAGAGTCCAACCCAGCTTCGAACGATGCGCACTTTGACAGGAACGACCCATCTAATCTTCCAGACTATTGCAAACGTTGCAGATTAATAGATTTAAAAACATTAGATTTAAGACGAAAAAAACTTGCAAGACTTTCTATATTTGACCTTATTATGAGCAACGTAGACAGCCCGTTTTAAGAAACGTTAATTTGTATGCACCTTCCCGTCAGTTCCATGTGAGAGAACTTTTTTCTTATTAGAAGGCATAGAACTGCCTATGGTTATAACAACCCACTCGACAATTGTGTTAGACTTTTTAATAATGTTAGTTATGTTTTTGATTTTGGTGTGTCAAAGTCCGTGTTTAAAAGTAGAATTACTTACTTACTTACTTATGGATCCAGTACCTCCGGTGGTGCAAAGGGCCGACTTGAAAGATCTTCATCCTGAGCGTTGCCCGGCTATCGCTTTAACCTGTTGCCAGGTTAGATTTCGGTCGACTTCTTTTATTTCTTTATTGAGGCTTCGCCGCCATGAGCCTCTGGGTCTGCCTCTGCTGCGATGTCCCGCTGGGTTCCAGTCTAATGCTTGTTTACAGATTTCGTTTCCGCCCCTACGTAGAATGTGGCCGACCCAGCCCCACTTCCGATCCCGAATTTCTGTTGCTATCGGCCTCTGGTGACAACGACGATGGAGCTCGTTGTTTGAGATCCAGTTGTGAGGCCACCAGGCCCGAATTATATACCGCAGGCATCTGTTAATGAAAAGTAGAATTAGGAACTTAATAAATAAATAAATAAATGTTTGAGGTGCCGCAGAAGCACCCCTCGACACTCATGCTTACCTATGCATTCGGTTCCTCACTTTGTGGGGGCATTCCGTGTAATACCACCAACTCCTTTTTGCTTGCACCACATGTGCACTACTTGGGGGTGTGCGGGTAACACCCGCTGAAACCAATTGACGCCAAAGCAGCCCACACAGTGTGGAACTCCACAGGCTCCGTTAACTTCTTGGCTAAATATTCCACCAACAGGCCATTTATCCTCTTGGCACGGGTTGCATGACAACTTGGGATTTTGAGTTAGGGACGTCATATTGTCAGCTCCAGTGTTGTACCGACCCTGGGGATATAACCGGATTTACACCGTTACGAACTACTTCAGAGTATCCCATCCCAGCGTAACGGGTGACCGCCGTATGCCGCTTCGAAATTGATAAACAGATGGTGCGTTGGGATCTGATATTCACGGCATTTTGAAGGGTTTGACGTACATTAAAGATCTGGTCAGACGTTGAGGGCCCCGGTCAGCCGTATGACGCCTTGTCCCGCCAGAAGACGTACTTCCCATCCGCATGATACTCCTTTAAGAATGACAGACGAATTCATAACTTTTTTTTTCTAATTTATGCAATTTGAACAATTCTATTTAACTTTTTTCTAAGGCAGTGGCGTAGCCACGGGGGTGGTTTTGGGCATAACCTCCCCCCCCCCAGAGACAAAATTTTTAGAAGAAATTTTTTTTTCCAAAAAAAATGTTCTGAAACCCTTTCCCCCCCAGACCAATTTTCTGGCTACGCCACTGTTCTAAGGTGTTGTACTTTCTACAACTGTGCGACACTTCGAAGGTTAAACTAACTCTCCTATTAATAACTTAACTTACTTTAGAAACATTAAACTTTTTAGCTATTCTTTTGCGTTATAACGAATTGTTGTCACCATTTGAAAAACATGTCAATACTTATATGCATGTTTTGGACTTTCATATGTTTATCGAAATTTAAAGGTAAAAAAAGATGATACGATAAGAGCTTACTAAAGTTTTGCTCAAATCGCTTTAGTTATTATATAATGAACACCGTTCCAGAGTCGATGAGGAATTAAAAGTGGAATGATCAAGAAATTGATTTCAATATTTCCTCTAAATGTCTGAAGCAGACATATCAACAACCAAGAAAAAGAGCATTAAAAGGATTGTTGCTTAGGTACTTACACAACATCAAACGATTACAATATCAGTACCTTGCATAGCTATTCATCTATCGCACAAGAATCAATCATCTAACCTAGCAAACCGTTGCAATCGTGCTTGTCTGAATGGATTCTGCTCAAATTAACAACCGTTGGTATTGATTTATTTGTCAAAACCACAGCAAGTCGAACCAATCAACCTTTTTTACACAATTTCTACACCAGCGAACACAAACGAACGTAACCCACATCCCACGTCAAGCTGTCAATCAAAATTCATCTCCCAAATCATGTGTGCTTCGCAAGCCAAATTCTACCGACACAAACACCCAACCACCCACAATCATACACGCTCGAATAAACTGGGAAAATAACATAGCCGACATTAAATTTTCCTTTTTCGACTCAACTAACAACCAATCAAAACCATAAAATAAAATCAAATCAACATTTTGCTGCTCATTTGTGCGTGTGTACCGGTGCGGCTGCAATCACCATGCGACGACCTTCAACAACAACAACAACAACGACAACGATACATAAACCAATGCAGTGAGCGGAAGTCCGACCAAATTATCGCTGTTCAGTAGCTCCAAAATGTCGACCACCGGAAGTCCACCGACGCTCCCGACCGGTCCTGGGCCCAGCCGGCAACGTTCGCTGCGTGATCGGTTGCGCGAAGGCATTACCGGAAGTCTAACCTGGCAGTAAGTTTCGTTTTTGTTTTTTCGATTTTGTTCCTCGTTGACGGTGGTGGATTCTCTTCGGTTGTTTTGTTCGTCCGTGTTGAGTTTTCTGTATGAAGTGGAAGTCTATTATTTTTTTGTATTCTCATGTGTTTCGAATTTTTGAATCTGTGTTTTTCTATAGAGGAAATGAAGGTTTTGGCCGGTTTTGTTCTATTGTTGTCAGAGGAATTCAAAATCGTTCTGAAATTCGATCACAAAATTCTTTGATGCACAAATACCCTAGCAGCACACATGTTCCACATAGGTTACTGCAACTCATATGTGACCAGATTGAGTCGCAATCAAGTTGCTGCAACCATTTTTGTCTAACTTGTGCTGCTTGGGTAGACTTTTGGCCAAATTTAAGAATGCTGGCTGTGGGGTTTCAAAAACACCTTAACTATAATACATAGAACCGAACCTGCAACATTTTCTCCACGTATCATTTTGTCTACAGTAAAGGCTAAGTAAAATTAAGATATTGTTGGACAAGTCCTATGGACTTATTGAGGACGCACAGAACATTTAATGGTCGGAGGGACTTGTTTTTCAGGCCCTTATGCTTTTTATTGAACTATTTTTATTCAAGTCCTGCAGACTTTTTTTTTACCGGGGTCTCAGCAAAATGTTAAATTTTAAACGAAATTCGCACAGTCGTGCTCCAGCAAACATGTTTTTTGTCTAGATTTCTGCCAAAGTTGCTGGAAATCAGCAAATAATTTGTCGAAAATCAGCATACAAACATTATTTTTGTTGTGCGGATTTTTGCCGAGCTGCAGAAATAAAAACTAAGTGTGTGAGGACTTACTTTTCAAATTATGAGGGCTTAGTTGGTCAAGACCTGGTTACTAGTTGGGGATGTTCATAGAGAACTTATCGATCAACCTTAGAGATATTGTTTTATGTAGAGTTGACAACATCCCAAGGCTAGTAGTCAGATTTTGTACAATTCTAGTCTAGTCTAGACTGAGGGCCCTCCTTAGCCGTGCGGTAAGACGCGCGGCTACAAAGCAAGACCATGCTGAGGGTGGCTGGGTTCGATTCCCGGCATAAACGTATCATCGTGCTAGCCTCATGATATACGAATGCAAAAATGGTAACCTGGCTTAGAAACCTCGCAGTTAATAACTGTGGAAGTGCTTAATGAACACTAAGCTGCGAGGCGGCTCTGTCCCAGTGTGGGGATGTAATGCCAATAAGAAGAAGAAGAAGAAGTCTAGTCTAGAAGATTGAGATTCTATTCTATTCTTTGTTCCGATATCGTCGTAAACTGTAACATCTTATGTGGCATCATATACGAAAGTGGCTCAGAGTCAAAGACTGTTGGGCTAATTATAAAGATTTGTTAGCCGCGACCTATTGATCATGCCCCAAGTTCTTGGAAATTAAATAACATAAATGCATCGCGGTCAATGATATTATATCTTACTTTTGCCTAGCCTAGCATTTGGTTCAGTGTAATTCGTTGATTTCTATTCAATTCAATTAACATATTTATGTTCCATCTCGGTTACCTCCATTTTTCGTGCAATCACTTTATAAATTCTAAGATTTCTCCTCTAGATATACGTCAACTAGACTTCCGAATCCTTCTAGTTAGATCGACTAGCGATAAAGCAAAGAAGTAGCAGCACTATTGATTCTCACCTCACTCGAAGTAGTTCACGCTATCAAGGAAATGCCGTTCATTTAGAATCGGAACCCTCCATGCGTTACGCACCTTCCGTTTCGCAAAATGTTAGTTAGCGAATGCACCACAAACGGTAGCGAATAAGCTCATAATTCAGATTAATTTTATCGCCACCTCCCTTCATGTCCCTCCACTAATTCGTGCATTCGTAGGTAGTATTTTTTTTAATTAAATTTTAAATCCATAATCGACGACATAACCTTTACAGCCTTACGATCGTAAGCGTATAAACAAGCCGATAATCGTCGACTAATCCGTCTCCGCCAATAAATGGGATATCAAATTACTCCTTACTGTAGAAAGATTCGCCTTAATAAAGTTCTTAAAGTTATAGCTGATGCACAGTGGTCTATTCGTTGTTTTTAAACCACACTTTTTTTCTACTGACATTTTTAATTTTCTGAGACATTACTTCGTTCGGTTGTTTGCATTTCCTTAACTGAATTTTTGATTTTTAAGTCACCATCTGTGACCACTGTGCAGGTCAGCTGGTCAACGCTGTGATCGTAAATTTCCATTTAATTGCACCATCTCGAGCTTTTGCTACCATTGTACGCGGAAAAATTTAATTAAAATCGATTATGCACGTGCTTCGCACCGTTCCGCTATTCTCGCGAACGGGATGTCGCCATGATTCGACAGACGCAGCTTTATTCCTGTTTTCCAATTGTGGTGCAACTTTGTGTTTCCGGATTCGTTTTTACTTTTCATTATTTGTGCAGCGCTTTTTTACACAAAAAAATGTGTTCTTTGTGTCGCTTCCGTATTATGTATCCTTGCGGAAATAATTTCTGGTGATTGTGTTGCATGAAGTAGGTGTAGATTGCGTGACCTAATTTTTGTCTTCAGTAAATCGATTTTGTTAGTCACGAAGATTCGACAAACGTAAAATCAAGAATGCATGAATCCAATTAATAGTATGTCACTTGTTAATATTTAAAAAATAATCGAAATCTGATAAATGATAATTGTGTAGCGTAAATGATTTTTGGAAAGATCTTAATGTAATTGAAACATACAGCTATTTGATGACAATTTACTCGTAAAAAATATAAACACGTTTGCAGGTTCATGATCCAAGCAGGTAGGTTCAATAATTCATTGTGATATCAAATCAATAATTATTAGTATATGAACTACGACAACTCTAACTGATCCTGATTTTACATTATTTTCAAATCGACTGGTTGAACACAATCAATCAATACATTGTCTTTCATTCGTGTCACGTGTGAATTATGTCCGAAGAACTTTTCCTATCTGAATTTGTTAATATTCGCTTTCGCGTTAAACTGTGTATGAACAGTATCAATCAATAATCAACATTATCAAATTATTAGTTTCTGTGAGCATTATGATAATGTCACGAATGGACTCGGTGTGAATTAATCATCAAACTGCTTTTATTAAAAGATGTGCACCTGATTATCTTGAAGCATCTGTGAACAAATCCTGCATCCGAAATTAATACTCTTTGATAACGAAATAAAGCACTTTGGCCTGGAAAAGTTTTAGATTTGATTCTCTTTGAAGTTCCTTGGGATTTCACTGAGAATCCTGGGATAGGTATCCAGTCATTCGCTTGAAAATATTGATTCTTAAAACGTCTTTTTAGGAGACAAAAATTCTCTGAAACTTATTGTTGTTCTACATTTTGTAATCGTTGGAGGAAGGATCGACATTTCGCAACTTTTTTTCTTCAAAAATGTGCCAAAAACTATTTTAGAGATTATAGAAAACGAAATTCAGATTTCTACAGATTTTTCGCAGACCAACTGAACTGAAAAGTCAATTAAGCAAACCCAGAGGGCACGCGCATGAAGTACGATATAGTTATGTCCAACTAGGATGTTCTAAGATATTCAAATCACTCTGAAGTTCAGATCAATTCGTTTAACAGTAAACTGGGCTTGGTGTAAAATGAGTAGCAATCCATGGTGTCCGAACAGGCCCTTAGAAAAACAGCGCATGATTTACGATTTAAATATGTCCAAATCGGATGTTCAAGCTCTCCAGATTAAATAGGCTTTTTAGGATCATGTGTACGATTTATGATTTAGTAATGTGAAAATAAGACGTTTCAAGTACTCCAATTCAATGTGGAGATCAGACAGATTGAATAACCATGTCAACTAGGCCCTAACCGATAGAAACCATCACGTCCATTCTTGGAGACTGCATGATTCACGATTCACATGTACGATGACTTTAGTTCACAATATCATTCAGGAGTTCAGACCAATCTGTCTCCCAGGTCAACTACGTTCGGTACACAATCGATAGCAAACCTTTGTGTTCATAGATGCCCCTAGGGACCATTTGATTACCAGAACTTAGATTTGGACATATCAAAATCGATTATCATGCGCATGGCCTCTAAGTGACTTTGTTGGACATGAAGGATAGTCATAGTTTTTGTGTCAAGCGCGATTGGCCTGAAAGGTTCTGAAGTCCAGAATGGTTTGAAGGACCTTAGACATCCGAAGAAATATTCACTACATTTTTTTTCATATCTGAAAAGGTTTTCGTCACATTTTTAAGAAAAAAAAAACATAATAAAATCTTTTTGCACTGTGTTATTGTGCAATTTTCGTCCAGATAAAAGTGACCAACTGTGGATCTTTTCCTCAACGATTACAGAACTGCCGTAATCTGAAAAAGTTACGTATGCGCCATTTTACAACATACATGTTTTCCATTTTTCTGTTAAAGAGTACGATGAGTACTACTCGTTAACACTATTTTTGGAAATTGGCATACACTGAGGAAAATGAACGTATGATTTTCAATCAAACGCCTTATGAAAATTTGCCACAAGGAATCGGTATGAATTTCAATAAGTTGCCTTATGAATGATGATTTTCATTTGAAAAAAAGTGAAGTGCGGCAGACTGGGTTCGAACCATGGACGTCGGGGTCAGGAGGCCGGTATGTAGACCACACGCCCATCGACGCTTGATTACTCAGGAAGGTAATTGCGTATAAGAATCACTGTTGATGGAATAATCAGTCGAAGTTTCATAGGGCCCAGTTATGAATTTCGATAGTCCAGTTCAAGATGAATACACCACTAGGTGTTCCAATGTGTCAAACTCACGATTCAGCCATCTTGAATTTTAGTATGGGAGAGCCAGCCGGTTTGTTTTCGTTTTGCACTGAAAATTAATTTTTCACCCCCGCCTTCTTCTCTTCCACAAACTGAGCAAATTGCAACACCTAGCTGTGTATTCATCTTGGTCCAGTTCGCTGAGTGTACGTCACTCTGCCAGATTACGGCAGAAAAGGTTGGTGTGGCCGATCAATAATCTGAGGTCAGCTTATTGTGATAAACTTCTAACACTGAAAAAATCACTCTAATAAAGATTGAAAAAAAAAAAATTGAGGTCAGCTTCGGTAAATTTATGTGGTGACAATTATTAAACAATAATCAATATCACTCGAACACTTTGAGTGGATTTTTTCAAGGATCATACCTCTTTTCATTGCATACAATTTAGAAAACAGCAGAGCCACTAACAAAATTGACATTTACTGGCTTTGTTGCTTTTTAGCGTTCATGAAAAGCGAGCGAGAAAAGGATTCATTTGTGCAGTGCTCCATTCCAGGGTATAGAAAAAAAAAAGTTAACCGTAACATTGTTACGTTAAAAAGTGTTTGCAATTCGAAAGTGTGATTCGGGTCGTATTGACCCTAACACTGTATGAAGGTTAATTAATTTTGGAACATGATTTAGAAGTAATAATACTTTTTGCCTTTCTCGTATACTAAGTATACGTAAAGGCTACACCCAACCAGAGAACGCATGACTTTATGGAAATCTTGCATGAGTTCCATGCACAGATTGCATTAGGCTGAGGCCCATGCAAAGATTGCAATCCATGGGGTTTTTTTTTCCTGAAAAAAGGCATTAAATTCAATATCTCAGAAATCCACTGGACTACAATCCATGTTTTTATATCAAAAGATAGATTTTTTGATAAGGAATTTGATACCGTATCGTTTGATCACGGCACGCATCTATTTCTGTAAATTTTTGCCAAAAAACGGTGTTTTTAAAAAATACTAGCTTCATGTAAGGTTTGTTCTTGACTCATCAAAAAACTTTTGGCATGAAAAATAGTCGAAAAATCTTTCCATATAAGTTCTCCAGGGGTACTCCGCGCGGTTTCGGGAATATTCAATGAGGTCTTTCGCCCTGACACTTTTTGGTCTGCATGACACTTTTTGTCGCATGTCACTTTTAGGTCTGCAAACGGAGAAGTCCACCCCAAGAGGTTCCTGGAGTACCCTATAAGGGTCTTGGAATGACAACTAAGTACTATTGTGCTTCACAGACTTATTATGTGGTCTTTAGCCCCTTACAAAGACGTCACATGTTAATTTGCCAGAAACCGTAAAGAATGCGCTATCGCATGACTAGTTTTGGCCGAAAACGGAAATGTTGTCTCCTACAGGTTCCTCGGGGCACTACATGGGTTTCCGGGAGTGGCCAATGAGGCCTTTTGCACTTTACAGATTCTTCTAACGTTTATTCGTGAGACGTCTTGAAGAATGAGCTGCCACATGACATGTTTTTGGCTAAACATGAAAATGTCCTCTCTACTATTTTCCCGGGAAAATCTGGGAAGATCCTGTAGACTCATACCAGAAATTCTGAAAATCACTAATAGAACCGTATTATGTGTTGCTTTGTTATAAGGTAAAGTTTGAGAAGAGTTCCATATAAAATAAAGTTTACGTCGAAATACCCCAAACACCAAATCGTAAGTACCCCAACGTTATCTGGAATAATTGTGGAACTATCCGGAATCTGGACACCACTCGAAATCGAAAACACGATAAAAACGTAACTGGGCTTTTTCTTTTTTTTTTTCAAAATTAGAACAAACATGTGCGTGCATTCAATATATAACCATACAGGTGTCAAGTTCCTTATAAAAATTTCTTTTGATATGAGAACATAAAATTTAGCCCAAAGAAATCATGAGATAGTTGATTTCTATACTTCCATTCCATAAATATTACACATATAACACCATTGTACCTTAAGATCAGTATGTGTAAATTGAAACTAATACATCTGGATGATGAAGGGACACAACAGCTATAGATTGGAACCTGTTGATTGAAAATTGATAAATATTAACTTTGTCAAATCAGCCAATAAAAATATATAATGATTAAAAATAGGGTAAAAATACCGTTTGTTTCTGGCTAAAACTGCTAGAAATAGATGCGTGTCGTAAACAAACGACAGGGTATCAAATTCCTCATCGAAAATCTTTTGATATAAAAACATGGATTGTAGTCCAGTGAATTCCTGAGATATTGAATTTCATGCCTTTTTTCAGGAAAAAAAAAACCCATTGTGAATTGGATTAAGTCAATAAATAAGTGAGAAATCACGCAGAATATTAAATTTTGAAATTAGATTAAACTTTTGTAAAAAATAAAAAAAAATGCTTTCTGAAAGTACAAAAATATGTTGAAAAAAAAGAACCGTACTGCAAATAAGTCAATTTCTTCACACATCCATCGTAAATATTTTGAGATTCCTTTTGAAACTCTTTCCTAGTTAGGAGAGAACAATCCAATATGCACTTCGTAAATTTTTCGATATTTTCATCAATATAAACAAGAATACCAAAACATTTCTACGTGAAGATACAAAATTTACAAAACTAGCTGCATTTCACAGTGATCTCGTATTCAAAACAACAAGGTTTTGTGACTTTTAATGCACTTTAAATATGTTTTGAAAATGGGCCTGCGGGAAATAATGGTGAACGCATGGTTGTTTGTATATCTTATATTGGATTGAACGAAAATATTTGAGTTGGGGTGAAACAATCGCAAATCGTTAAATTTAAGTGAAAGTGACGGTATTTTGCTCATTTTTTCATTGCAGCTCGATAATGAATGACTAATATTAAATTGTAATAGTAATATTTGAGGCCATTTTGCCCCGTGGTTGCACTACTACTTACTACCAGTGTTGGTAAAATCACTCATAAATCTCAATCAACGAGCCCTCCCTTGCGAACGAAATCGTTTGCGATTTTAGAGGAATGCATCACGCTTAAAGTTTTCATGCTAAAACGCATCACTCATTTGCGAAGAAATTATATTGGTTTCAAAACGCATTTGAAATCAATTCGGGGGCAATTTATTGCTTATACTTGGAAGAGTGTCTAATATTTTATGCGACAAGCGTTAGGGTAACCGTACCCTTAGTGGAGGTAGCACCAATAGTGGAGGTAGTGGGGTTTTAATGAGATTTATCATATTTATAGACTTTACGATTGTTTCAGTTGATGCATCGTGCTTCAAATATCCTGTTAAATGCAACTTACCTTAAGATTTCGCTTGAAAAACTATTGAAAACAATGATTTTCCTTAACAAAATTGACTCCCTTGCACCTATAGTGGTGCAACTGTACCAATAGTGGCGAGTCTCATAAGAAACCAATGGATAGCACCACTATAGGAACCAAAATAAATTTTTACAGCCACTAAAGGAACAGTGTACCCATAGTGGTGCAAGCAATATTTGGTAATTGTTGATGTTAAATGACATCTATCTCATTTTTGTTAGCAAATTTATTAGTTTATCTATTGACTAAGATATTAAAGCTGTAAATTTCCCATATTTATCAATTTTTTAAAAATATTTTCTTTTGTGGATCTACTAATACCTCCACTATTGGTACCGTTACCCTAATTCACTGTTTTTAACGAAGGAGAACCAAAGAAAACCTACGATGAATCAAATGGATGATTCAACTCACCCATAAGTTTTTAGGTGCTGAGTTGGGTGCGTTTCAACTCACGCTTGATTTGAATCGTCCATGAGTTTTGAGATTGTGAGTTTTCATAAAAATTGCTTACTACTACTACTACTCATGCCGAAGGCCATTCGTAACTCTGAATTCAGTTTCGAAAAAAATCACCTGAGAAAAATCACAAAAATAATAAACAATCCAAATTCCTTTCCATTGCTTTGTTTTTAGTGGGATGAATATCGGAGCCATGAGATGAATTCCAGAAGCAGTTTCCCTGGTTATAGGCTCCCCCAGACCTAAGCGATTTCAACGCCGCGACCAGTGACGGGAAATGTCATTTCGATGTCATGGGACTAATTTGCTAATAACTTTTTTCACACATTATTTACAACTATGTTTTTTATATAAACATGTAGCCCTCAAAGAACCCTAAAACTTTTTCCAATAGGTCATTTCTCTAAATCTGATATTGGCGGCGTGAGAGCCGAGTTAGTGTCAAATGACATTAATGTCATGACATTCCGTGACATTTTTTTAAATTCGCTCTCATGGCTTAGACTTTGTATTTAGAACAATGATCTGTTCGACAAAGTTCTAGGATCTTTTGAGCATTGAATGTTAATAAAAAAAATCGGAATTGTAATAACTTCTGAAAAAAGTTATTAGCAAATTAGTAATTGCAATCCCACGACATTTTTTTGAGTTTTTTCAGTTTTAGCTGTCCAATTTTTTGTTCCTATTTTTTCCTTTCGGCCGGTGATAGTGATAGTTTAACGTGATTCGACTTAAGTGAAGTTTTTTTACACATAAAATCGCTAGATTTCAAGTGTGCGATGATGGACACTCTTCGGCCCTTTCACAAATCGTTAGTGTCAACAAGTGTTCTTCTGTTTGTTCGCAACTTGAAAGATATGTGCTGAAAAAATACGAGGCATTTCGGCAAAACCTTGGCAGAACCTTGCTCGGCAACCATTACCAAGAAAGAGTGGAACATCGTGAATTTGGTGAGATCTTCCAATTATAGCTTTAATATCCTGGGCTGGGCCGATATCCAGAAATTGCTCCTTATTTGGATTATTGGATGCATTGCATTACATTCATTTTTTCCGTTCTGCTTCCGTCAAATTTTTCGTGATATAACGTACCTAATCAACATTAAACTTAAATCGGTCATATTTGTAAAATTAACCGTTGTGTGGCCGGCAAAAAACACCCTTTACAGGCCGGAAGGGTATTCGGGTACCCACAAAACTAAAATGCTTATATCTCAGACAATTTTCAACCGATCTACATAATTTTGGTCTCGATTTAAAACTTCTTCTTCTATCAAGTTTTTATGGGGATGGACCGATCAGGTCACTCTGATTTCCGGGAAATCCAGATTTCTAGGATTTGGTGGAATTCAATGGGATTGTATAAAGTCGTCTTATGACAAGTGGAGACATTCCACTGGGAAGCTCAAAATAATTTTCTTATCTGAGATCCATGTTTTTCACTGCATTGACTGTGAAATATTTCTACCCTGGTTTTGATACTACTATCGACAGTATTTAACAACCAAAAATACACTAAAAACAACTGTATTGTATTGAGATGTAAGATTTTGGTGCGACGTTTGTATTGGAGTCTTCTAGATTTGTGTATGCCGGGGTTTTGTACGGATTTTTGTGCAGAACTGTGTTAAAATCTGCCGTCCGCTGATTGGTTGTATGTTTTTAAAATATTGACATAACAATGAACTAAACAGTTTTGGAATGTAATATCGTCGTAATTATTACCTTTATATTGTTGAATAGAAATCGACTAGTTCAGAATAGGCATAGACAATAGCTTTCTGTGAAAGATTGATTGTTAGCATTCGAGTTGAGAAAATAACTATCGAGTACCTGAAAAACATCGCAGCAGTTTAACGGAATCACTAATAAATAATCACTCGCCACGAACGAATGATAGTTTGAAATCTCGTTGGAACACAAAGATGTAATTAATAATCACCGTAGGCGGTCAGCCCAAAGTACAAATAAACAAAGTCTATCGCTAAGATATTGATTATTGTTCCTCGCGTTAGATGAATATAAAACAATCACACTAGCTGATTATCGCGGACAGTTGAAAGATAAATTAACAATAGCTCTACCGGAGCAATTGATTGTCTGCCCTTACGTTGGGTGAACAATGACAAAATACGTCGTAACTGATCTATACTTTGTTCTCGCATCAACATGAACATGCTAGTTGCTTGGATTACATCACTTACCAAGGTGAATCCTGATCTAAGTAATGACACTTCCTCTCCCTACTTACAATACTCCTTCCTGTAACAATCGTAGAGATGCAGACGATTCGTCGGTCTCTAGAACAACGGTTGTTACACTAAAATTCCTTCCCTTCCCTCGATGATCGTAAGGACGTGGCCGGCGCCGTTATTGACCCATTAAAAGTTGAGCTTTCGGAACGTGCACATTGAGGATGGGTTACTAATCCCAAGTCCCATCTGTTGGTTCCCTGTGCAATTCCGCTAGTTCTGGTCAATCACGGAGTAGCAACTACGAATTGTACGGTCATCTCATGCTCATGCTCATGCTCATGCTCATGCAATCCCACGACATTTTTTTGACATTTCCCGTCACTGGCGACGGCGAAACTAGCCGCGATTCTATCGTTGGGTCGCTGCAAGCAATTTGGTATTTACGCTTCCATATTACCGACGACAGAACCCGGGTAGAGGTGAATAACAAACAAATAACATAATAATAACAAATTTTTCTATGATATCAGATTTAGTTACTCTTATGTTATTCATAAATAACGTAAAATAACATTCCAACAACAAATTTTGTTAAAATAGTAAAATAAGTTATTTATATGTTATTGTAAGAAGGAGCAGAACAACAAATGAAGAACACATTTTGCAATCATAGCAAAGTTTGTTATTCATTTATCATTTGCATTTTCAACATACCAATAATAACTGATTTTGATATTTTCTTTTCTTCAAATATTTTGCTATTGGTTTGTTATTATAATAGCAAAATGAGTTATTTATGAGTTATTTGCTAGAGCAATGTCTGTTATTATTTTTGCTATTTTAGCAACTATATCAAATAAACTAATAGCAGATTTTGCTATTCAGTTATTCATATATTAATAGTAAAATTTGATATTATTTTGCTGTTTTCTTCTACCCGGGAATCGCTGTCGCCAAGCGATAGAATCGCGTCGCGACTGTCGCATCGCGTGTGTTTGGGGGAACCTTATATTCACCCAAAAGTTATTTCCACTATCCGCAATCAGTTCAAGCACTTAAACATATTTATTTATCATGATCTGATTAGTCAACGCCAACGCACTGCCAGTGCACTGGATGTCTTGGATCATATGTTTCTAATCAAAACAAACACGATGCTACGCACACCAACATATCGAATGACAGATGGAACTGACCCAGGTTTAAAAACGAATTCGACATTAGTTAAACATAGTCTTCACTTCACTAAACTTCACTGTTCCATTCACTTCCAATCAGCGTTATGCTGAATCATTATCAGACGATAATGATTGCAATTTTCATGTGAAAATTTTCAGCGCCGCATTCTCAAATTTTGTACTTAAACGACAATAAACATAGAATCAACAATCCTGTTATATCTTCTATATGGCGTTATGGTTTCATGATATGTGTAGTAAGGAAAAAGAGTTCAAAATGTAACGGTAAATGCTTCAAATCGAGATACGATTTTCAAACGATTCTTAATCGCAGGCGAGTTTTTATCACTTAATAATTTAAAAGTAAGATCGCGGGTGAGTTTTGGTCATCCTCGATTTTTTGAAAATTAGATTTTTCCCATCCCTGTCCACTGTAATCCACTATAACAATTAATCATTAGTTCAACATGTTAGTTTACGACCTCGGAAAATGATTGGTTACTGACACTATAGTTGATTGAGTGAGAATATTTGGTTGCCCTTTAGAAGGCCCATGGTCTCCTGTGGAAACACTCATGAGGTCAAGAACGTGTCAGATTTCTTATTTTATTTAGTATTTTATCTTCGATGAATGTAATGAACTTTTTGTATGTTAAAAATCACAATACTTTCACCTCTACTAATCATTTTTTCTCACATATCATGAATCTTGTCTATGTATTTTATAATCACGTATTTTTAAAAGAATGGGATGCATATTTTGACACGAAAAACTAGAAGTGTGAAACTGCCTTCATATTGGAAGGAGGGCATTTGAGCGATTGCAACATATTTTCTGTACCTTTCTGCTCGGGTATCTTTTTAATTCACGTGTCCTTATCATCCCTCTTAATACTCATTTATGGAAGCGTCGTCGGGGGTGAGAATGGGTCACTGTTTCAACTACTCAGAATGCTTGTAGAATGGATTGAATGTGTCTGAGGGCAAGAAGACTAAAATAGAAGAGACCTTTTTGAACGATTTTGCTCTACGACCTCCAGGCTTCCGGTGAGAACGATGACCCATTCACAATCCACCATACCCCGATGATGGAACATAAAAAAAAGATACTTGTTAAAAAAGAAATAGGAATTTTTCATGGAACATAGATATCGCCAACAAAGAATCCAAGCTAGAAACATGGCAAAATATAGAACAATTTTTCAGGATTTTCACGAAACCCAAAAAAAAACGTATACGTAAAAATTGCATCTATAAAGTAAACAAAAATATAAAGTTTATTTTATTGAAAAACAAAAAATACAAAACGTTCATAAATGAATATTAGCAATAAATGATTCAGTTCAATCAAAGTTAATTTCCTATTTCCTACCACCCGACTTGGACATTAATTTACAATCGAAGGGAAAATGGTTACCTCCAATACATTTTCCAAATCAATATCTTTCACATAATGTACATATTTACATATGAGTTTTCACAACATTGTAAAATAAATGATTCACAACATTGTAAAATAAATGAATAAATATTATCCAGTAAATAAAAGTTAGGTTGCTCAACAAATTTAAAACTTTCTACAGAATATCAATTAGAAGCTGAAACTAAAAAAATGAGAAAAGTATTAAAATTGAGTGAACTTTCTATGAATAATAAACGCTTTCAAATATGGGATTATCGATGGAAAAATCCCAGTTTAATAGCTTTTTTCATTTTCCATGGATATTTACGTATTATTTTAATGCTTTTTATTGCTTTTTGTTGTAGATTTTTTAAAAAGAAATTTTCATTAAATAGTAGTTTGTGCAACAAGTTGCAAAAAGATGATTTTTTCAGCAGGAGTCGTACGTTTATCAAACGAGGCCTGCCGAGTGCTGATAAAATCGAGTTTTGCAACGAGTTGCACACGTTTTTTTTTGCTATGCCGGAAAAATGGACTTTTATATGACAAATCTGTACCAAAATTATACTTGTACTTGTCTAATTCCTCCCAGAATTTACTCCAACTGATCATTCTTGCCAATAAATTATATTGCTGCAGAGATTCCATGTTGTCGTGCCACATTGCATAGTTCGATAAACCGTGAAACGATAGATGCACTTGCTTTTGGAAATTTTTAATGTCATGTCCATCAAGCTATTTAATTTATTTCGCGACGCAGAAAATACACTATTTGAACACTTACCCAAGCTAATTCAGCAAAATGTAGTCATGTAACTGCTGTTCTGATGTTGGTTTTTCATTATAGCACCCAAATGAGTGTTATGATGAATATTATGAGTATTTTTGTGGTTTTTGGCTTTTCAGTCTGTGGGTTTTTTAGAACAACCGTTTAAGATCTGTCCCAACGTTTCGGCAAATTGTTGTTGCCTTCGTCAGGGGAAAAATCATGAATGTAGTTCTACGTCTAACGTCTTTGCTAAGGAGATTGTCTTTTTTAAGACGTTAGACGTAGAACTACATTCATGATTGTTCCCCTGATGAAGGCAACAACAATTTGCCGAAACGTTGGGACAGATCTTAAACGGTTGTTCTAAAACCTTCAGACTGAAAAGCCAAAACCTCAAAAATACTCAAACATTAGTAGTTGAACTCTCAATCTGATGAATATTATGCAACCCATTTGAGTTGCACCCATTTTGTTGGTATGGAAAAGTAGGCCGTTTTATGACTCAACAGCGAACTGTAAACCAGATATTATGATCAGGAATTGCAAAAAATATATATTTTGTAGAAAATTTAGAAATTATATGTTGCTGATTTTGATTCATTCATCTTGTTTTATACTCAATGTAAAATTGGATTTCGTATTTGAAAAATTCTTAAATTTAATTGCAATTTTAATGTTCACAATAGATAATACCTGTTGGGTTTTTAGAAATACCTTTCATGCTTTTGGGAATTTTGTATTGCATATTTAGAGATGATTCATATTTATTTATTACTCTACACTGATTTCTTCATAGACAATTTCTTATTTTTGATGGGAAAAATTTCTGAATGAATTAGAGAAAAGCTCACAAACTTTTGGTTCATCAAAAAAACCCTTCTTAGAATGCATTACATTTCAAAATGGTATTGTCTGTTTAGGCGCTAGAAAGACCCTAAAGCTACCAACGAAAAAGTAGGACAATCCAAGGACGTATAATTTTAATCATCATCTCCAATACATATAAATATCTTTTTCATAAAATTTACTTGCTCATCATTCGTAATTTTCAGCCACATGACTCTTTCGATCAAACGACATTTTCGGCCGTATTCAGCCAAATGACAGCCCAGCCACCATTAGCATGGTCTTGCTTTGTAGCCGTGCATCTTACAGCTCGGACTGCTAAGGAGCTAAGGACTGCCCCAATCATTTCGGCAAAACGGGAGAAATCTTGGAAAGAACCTAAATATTGTTTTCAATTGTTTCAAAATTCCTGAAACCAGCTCTTGTTATGTGACTGAAAGTTTCAAGATAATACCAACCATAATATAATCATGTGCAACCAACAGGTTTATGGTGATGAAATTTGGATTATTTTCGAAGGAATCACCTCAAAAATAACCTGGCAATTTTGAATTTGGTGGGCAATTATTCCACATAGCTTATTCTTCTTCTATTAGATACTAATTGGTATAATCAAAATTATGAATACAGTGTATGCTGTGAACTGTTTTTTTTTAATTTAAGGACAAAAAATTGCCCATAGCGTATACAAAAACATCGAATAATTAACGCCACAGTCATCAGTTCCCATCCAACCGGTTTCCACCAACTTCAGGTTGAAAATTATCGAGTATAATTTTCTCTAAATTTAGATATCACAAACAATTGTTATAGCATACACCTATCATGAGTCCGCGTGACTCCGAATAAACACATCCCAGATCGAACCAACAGCTGCTGAAAATGATAGGAAGCATTCGCGCAACCGATAGCCACGCCACCAAATAAAGAATGACAAGTCACGAATGTTTATTTTAATTTCATTTCCGAACATGACATCTAAAGGTCCAACGAGTGTTCCAGTGGCACTGACTGAGACGGACCGGACAGGCGAACAGCGGAGATAACATGTCCCACTGCTGCCTCTAGAAGAGCCACTCAGGCTATTGTGATTCAGTGACCTGACCAGAAGCGGCGGATGGGATAATTTCAGCCACTGGTTGATTGATCTTTTAAGAGTCTTCAACGGTTGTAGCAATTTCTGCATTAAAACACTTGGAGAGTCACATTAATGGTCTAAGTGATGGTTCGGAAAACATACGGCGATCTGGTTAACGAGTGCAATTCATGTTCTGCAGACGTGGTTGGGACGAATTAATCTGGATGATTGAATTTAATAGCACAACTGAGGTGATTAACAATCAACCTCTTGGTGTGCCCAGGAGTTGGTTATAGGGGGCGACTCCTTCCATTGATTTCGCCACTATGATTAATCATTGTTCAGTGCCATTAAATTAAAAAATAACTTACAGTTAATTTGAATTGATTTGTTCTATATCAAGCAGATGTAGATCGAGAAATTTTAAATGATTCATGTTACGTAAGACAATCATCATACAGTGTTGAACTTATAAATGTAGGAATAAAAAAACACTCCAAGATTTAATAAAATACTATCAAGAATTCTTCTCTCACGTTCTGTTTGTGCTGGAATGTGTATATTTTCGTGATTAATTATCATAGAATAGTATTAAGTCGTCTTTTGACAAGCGCAAGACGCTAGATGTATAGAAATTTGTTGGGTATCATAGTGTTTTGTTTAAAGATTTGAAGATAACGATTACGCAGAATTTTTAAGGCACATTGTCTATTTATAGCGATTTTCATGATTTCATCGTTGAATTATTTGTGATTGTGAAATTTCACTAGTACTAGAAATTAGTTACGCTCATGTTCCTATAGTAGCATTGCAGATAAATTTCAATACTTTATTTGTTATTCTTAGCAGAATGCTATCAAATGAAACACAGAGCAATTCAAATTTTATGATAGAACTCAGCCTGCCTCAGTGACTGTGAATATTTTTAGCGCTTTACTGATACCAGAGAATCTTCGCAATTGAATGGCAAGCTTATTTAAAAATGAATATTCAAAGTTGGCGATCACGTACAACGAATATTCATTAACAAATAGCTATTCACTGTTTGCAGATAAACGATCTCATCAGAATGCCTGCAGAAGTATTCGCCTTTATTGTCGTATGCATTACTTTCACATTGTCATTCCGATTTCGTTCGATTCCCATAAATTGCGACCATCCCACAATGAGTCGACGACGAGACAGACTCCTTTACGGTGCTCCATCGTACACACAGGTAATGAGCATGCGTCAACCCGTAGACACAAGTTAATTACCTTCGTGACCTATACTGCCGCCGCTGATGCCGGTCGACATTGTGGGCTTACCATTTCCGTAGGCGCATATGAACTTCTGTAATGCAGCATCACTCTGCAATTGCGACTTGGCGCTGACCGCCGCGGGTTTTCTAGTATTTCATTTCAAAGGAACAACTGTTCATATCACTCTCGCACGTTACCAAGAGTAAGGGAAATAAAACGCGCAAACGAAGTTCTAACGCTAACCAATCCATAACCAATCCATTTTCAATCAATCCACAAACAATTTCAAATGAGGATTTACCTCCGTGTTGCATTGGAGGTAATCTATTTCTAGAAGGGATTTCTCTTCTAGGGTAGAATGGAGGGCTGCCACCTGCAAAAAGGTAGTTTGTCAAGCATTTGTGTCAATGGCAACGCAGAATGATAATAATAATGACATGTATCGTCCTTTACCCAGAGTTATTTATATTGACTATTCTCCCCTACATTGTCCATTGTATCGAGACGAATGATCCTCACGATGAACGTTTTATACGCAAATTAAGTACCAGTTCAGTGGAAGAAAACTGCGGTCAAGTTCAAGAATTTCCACAACGTCTCTATCTGTAAGAGTAAGTCAGTGTTTACCGACAGAGGTAGCCGACGACATGGGTTTGGCTGAGCTTTTCGCGCCAACATCACACGGCTGAATTGATGATGATGCGGACGGGCACTTCTCGAAGTTTGACCGGCGAGATGTAAGTTCAATGCAGCGCAACGAATGCCGGATGACGCTTTCGGGGTCGTACCGCACAAGAGGTATCCGCGTGCAGAGCTCACTTCATCGGATTACCGATGAAATAGTGGGCTAGGATCGTACAGGATCATTTTACTGTACACGGTCGGTGAGAACATATTGACAAGTGCTTTTAATTGAAACATAATATTTTCGAGCAAGTATACTGTAAATTATTCCGTTTATTACTTAGCCGTTTAGTTGAAATAATAAACGATTTCACGCCTCTTGTTCCCGAACAACGTTCCAAAGGAAATAGCAAAGAAAAAAAACGTATCAATTACAATCATCAGAATCAATTGCCAGCACCACCTACCTGTAGGTGCCGGCCAGAAGCGCTCCACTGAACGAGCTTCAGCTCTCTTCACTAGCAGTCTATCTATAGCAACGCGTGAGAGCGGTTCATGATGTTTTCGATTGGGACAATTCAGTTGGTGGGCAATCGCTGTTGAAGTGCCATGTCGTTTTGTACACAGATATCCCACCACAAGCGAACCAATAAATGGACCATCAATGCAATCAATGGTGCAATATTTATCCAACAGGGACATTGTTATGGTGGTGACTGCCAGCCTGCGGAGAAGAACGCATAAAAATCAATGAACGCTCGGGCGAAATAGCTATCGATTGTTTTAGGTGAATTTTATCGAGCTGTTACCAGCGTCTGGAAGCATTCGGAACATTTTATTGTTTCTCGTGGTAATAATATGCAATTATTCGCATACTCGCAAGGTCCAAAATGACTTTATCTTAATCGAACTAATGTATTGATTTGTTCGAAATGGACTGTATTTATTCGATAATCGATAATTGGTATTACTATTACGAACGTCATTTTAACTTTCCACGGAAAATAATTCTTAAAATCCACGAAATACTTTCCAAATTTCCGGGGAAAATTTTTCTGAAATTCCGCCTTTTTTTTATTTACACGGAAAACCCCTCTGAATTTCCATCAAGAAGTTTTTTTTTTTTAAATTTTCATCGGAGATTCTTCTGACGTGCTACAAGAATGGTTTTGAATTCCCACGAAAAATTATACTGAATTCAAGCGATTTTTTTCTCAATTATTACGGAATGGTCATCTTAATTTTCAAGGATTTTGTCATGTCATGTACATGTGAAATCCATCCTGATTTCCAAGGGAAATTCTTCGGAGTTTCTGTGAGGGTGAGATATATTAGGAATTGGGCAATCGACTTTTAGAGTGCATTGATTAAAGATATGTAAATATGGTATAACGGTTTGGTTGCCAACTTCTTCTTCTTCTTATTGGCATTACATCCCCACACTGGGACAGAGCCGCCTCGCAGCTTAGTGTTCATTAAGCACTTCCACAGTTATTAACTGCGAGGTTTCTTAGCCAGGTTACCATTTTTGCATTCGTATATCATGAGGCTAACACGATGATACTTTCATGCCCAGGGAAGTCGAGACAATTTCCAATCCGAAAATTGCCTAGACCGGCACTGGGAATCGAACCCAGCCACCCTCAGCATGGTCTTGCTTTATAGCCTGCGCGTTTTACCACACGGCTAAGGAGGGCCGTGGTTGCCAACACCGACTAGTAAATAGCAGGCCATGACTTTGCCTCTTTCCTCGTGGGACAGCGAACGGAGTAGCACGCGCGATAAGACAGCACACCCCGTGACGGATAGCTCGTTCGGCAGAACAGGGCCGCACATTTGGCGATACTGCCAGGTTGTTCCTGGTTGGAAATATTTGTTTTGTAATTATCCTGTGGGCGTGATTGGGACATTTTTTCATCGGATTCGACTTGTAATGTCGAAGACGCTATGGAAGAGCGTCGGATTGACAAATTTGCTCATCGGTTTGGACTTGTAATGTCGAAAACGCTCTGAAAAAGCGTCGGATTGAATGATTTGTACATCGGTTTCGACTTTTGATGTCGAAGACGCTCTGGAAGAGCTTCGGATTAAATGATTTGCACGTCGGTATCGACTTGTGAAGTCGAAGACGTTCTGGAAGTCGTCAGATTGAATGATTTGTATATCGGATTCGAGTTGTGATGTCGAAGACGCTGTGCGAAGCGTCGGAATGAATGATTTGCTCATCGGTTTGGTATGTCGTTTGTAATGTCGAAGACGCTCTAAAAAAGCGTCGGATTAAATTATTTGCACATCGGTTTCGACTTGTGATATCGAAGACGCTCTGGAAGAGCGTCGGATTGATAAGTTTGCTCATCGGTTTCGACTTGTAGTGTCGAAGACGTTCTAGAAGAGCGTCGGATTAAATGATTTGCACATCGATTTCGACTTGTGATGTCGAAGACGCTCTGAAAGAGCGTCGGATTAAATGATTTGCTCATCGGTTTCGACTTGTGACGTCGAAGACGTTCTGGAAGTCGTCGTATTGAATGATTTGTATATCGGATTCGACTTGTGATGTCGAAGACGCTGTGGGAAGCGTCGGAATGAATGATTTGCTGGATTGAATGTTTTCGTTTGTGACTTCGCAGACGCTCTGGAAGAACGCCGAAAAAAGTTATTTGTTTTCTCGTTGGTTTGACCTACGAGTTAAAATGTCGAAAGAATTCTGCAGTGGCGCCGAAACAAATTAATCGTTTTCTCATCGGTTTCCACTTGTAATGTCGAAGGTGCCAGATTGAATGATTTGTTTTTCTTATCGGTTTCGGCTAAACATGATTTGTTTTCGGAATAAATGATTTGTTTTCCCATCGGTTTTCTGCTTGTGTTGTCGAAGGTTCTCTGGAAAAGTATCGGATTGTTGCAGCTTTTGATGGTGAAGGTTGGGTAGAAGGGGGCGAATTGTTCGCGTCAAAGAATGCAGATCAGCAGATCACAACTATTCAAATTTGAATTTCGAAGGTGTTGTGTGAGAGTACCGTACTTATTGGCTTGAGCTTAAAGGGCCAATACATAGTATGTTTGAAGAGCTACCGATTTTGTTTTGATTTTCCCATTGGAAAGCCATCAAATTGTATTGGATATGGTCTGCCGAATTGAATTCTATTGGTTTCGGATTGCAATGCTGGAAATATTTGCAAAAAAATCATGAACCTGAAATAGTTGACATTTTCAAAATGTTAAAAAAGGCTGGATTAATTTGCTTAGTAAATATGCATTTACGTATTTGTATGTAGACTTGGAATTGAAATATTGAAATTTGATTGTTTTTGGTATTGGTTTTTAATATTTAAATATTTGATTTTTGATAATGGGTGAAGTGACATGATTCTTTTATTTGAAAATTGGAATTGGCTTGGTTGCAAATATTTAATATTATTTTAGAATCAACTTTTGGTTATAAGCTAGAGATTGTATTTGAAAGATGGAGTTGGATTAGAATATTAGTTGTGAAAATTGGATATGAATATGAAAAAAAAAAAATACTGATACGAGTTATTTATAACCATGTAATGGCAGGCATAAATAAAACTTTAAATTAATCACTGTGGAAATGCTGAAAAAACGTAAATAGTAAACCAATTTGTAATAAAAAAATCCAATTTGAATTAGGATGTTTTTGAACATAGGAATTGAGTACGGATATCGGATACTGGATTGTAAAATTAGAAAAAAAAAAATGCGACAACTATTTACTTTTTTATAAAATTCCTAAGTCAATGGTTTTTTTTTTCTCTTTTTTTAGTGAGAGAAGAAGCGGAATGTGAGGGTGAGATATATTAGGAATTGGGCAATCGACTTTTAGAGTGCATTGATTAAAGATATGTAAATATCGTATAACGGTTTGGTTGCCAACACCGACTATAGTAAATAGCAGGCCATGACTTTGCCTCTTTCCTCGTGGGACAGCGAACGGAGTAGCACGCGCGAACAGAAAGAAAGAAAACAGAAAGAAAAGGTGAACTACCATAGAGAGTTCTTTTCGATTTTATAAGGATATTCGTTTGAATGCCTATGGAAAATGCCTCACTGTTTCTACTGCATCCACTGAATTTCCATGGAAAATTTATCTGAATTTCCAAAGATTTGGATTATTTGAAATTCCAGAAATATAGCTGAAAAGCATTCAACAGAATTGTGCAGATGCCTCCCCGTTTCAACGAGTTAATACAGTGATAGTCTTTGCTGACAAAAATGCATGGTCTGGTACCCCGGTCTTAGCTTTGCCATTTCGTCATTTCATTATGTAAAGTGCTGATGTCTGCTGGAAGTGCTTCGATAGAAATATCCATGTCGAAGTCCTTCGTCTTCCATGTTCGCCTACCTGTCTCTTGTCGTATCGTCGGCGTTCGTGCTTCAACACTATACCGTAGAGCCTGGTGATCGCTGTGGGTATAGTCTTCACAAACCAGTTATCCAGTTCATGTTTCATCTAGCGATGAACTGCAGAACGACACCTGCCATCTCTACGAAATTTACTAACGGTACCTTTGTTGCCCAGCCTAGCTTCAACGCCTTCAGTAAAATGTAACCTCAGTGCTTCCCCATTCCACTGCCCAGGCATTGAAGTCGCCTCCGATTAGCGGTCTTCGGTCGATCAGTTTCTCTATGAAGCGAGCATCCGGTTGTAATGCTCCAAAGTGCACTTTGGGGGTGCGTAGCAGCTACACACGAAGATCCCGTTAATTCTGGTGATTACAAAACCTTTGCTTGACCTGTCTACCACTTCTTGGATAAGAAACCTTCCCATCACTTGGATAGCCGCAATCTCCGCTGAATCCGCTACCCAGTTGCCCATTTGCTTAGTTTTTCAAGATGTGTTGTTTCACATTCTCACGACATAATACATGTCGTAGTGATGATTTCTCCAACTTACTAATATCATGTATATTTTTGACATATGTTTATTCAGAAGGTATGTAACTTTGATTCGGTTGTCTTAAATCTGTGTTTTGAACTTAACTCGACAACGAACTATCACCGGGAGCTGATAGAGGTCCGTGCCTTCTACGGAATTAGTAGTAGAAGAAAAGTAAAAAGTTCCACGATGAATCATGAGTCGCATATAATGTACCTACCTGGATACCTGTTTGGCTACAGCGTCGATACACCTATGCCTGGCGTATTGTAGAACTCCATAATCGTTGGTCTTGGATATGTTTCTCCAGTTTCCCTGAATGTTTAGGGTCCCCAGGTCCGATTCTACCGCGCAAAGCCAGCGTGTTCGTGACCTTCCACGAAGTCGCCGGCCTCTATCCGGTTCTCTGTTGATTATTGTTTTTGCTATTCTTTCTTCCGTCATTCGCACTAAGTGAGCCAGGTATCTGGCACCCCCAATCCTACCAACTACGTTTGACAATAGACAACATCTTTGAGTTTCCCATTGTTCGGTTGAAATTGGGTTTCCCACTGACAATTCTATTTTGTAAACAAACCGCTATTCCGAACTGATTTTTTTCCAAATAGACGTAATTATTTTTCACCATTTTTCGAGAACTTGTGCGAAATTATGAAAGCGAGGTGTGATTTAACAAGAATATTGATGCTTTTAATAAATTTTCATATTTCGATCGGCACCATGCGCTCTATTTCGCCAAAATATCAAGGTATTTTAAACATATTTTCAATGGAAGGTTTTTGATAACTATAATTACGCCTTCGTGTTAAATTAATCGATGATTTTGATGCTGGCATCAAAAACATGGCCGCTTCGCAGACCCCTGAAGTGAGCAGCTGTGAGGCTCTAAATGGCCGGAACGAAGTTATGACAGCGACCCTCCGTGGATGCGTGTGCACGCCGCCGAGGTCTGACTAGAAGAGGCAAAGTCATGGCTTGCTGCTCGCCAATTGACACGCTGATGTGTGAATCTATTAACACACGCTGAATGCATTTTACTCAATCTCCACATTTTCCTTCTTCTCTCATTAAAAACTTGACTCAACATCATGGTTTTAATACCAGAACAATGATTCAGAGTGTGGGTTCCCAGACTATGGGTCGCGAAAGATACAACGTGATTCATACTTTCGTTGGATGATTCGAGAACAACAAATTTACGAAGTCAATGGCCTTCTTTGGTTTGTCAAATACAATGACAATTTCTTCCAAAAAACATTCCAAATCTTACCCAAATGCAATCCAAAACTAAGCTGTGTTGAGCTTCATTACTAATAAGATTTAAGAACAACCTAATAAAGATAAGAAAATTCATGCTAATCTAAATTCTATCTAAATCAAATCCAATGCAAATTTAATCCAAATTTAATTCAAATCCAATCTAAATCCAATCCAATTTAATCCAATTATGCATGCAAGGCAAATGATCCTAATATGCCGGTTGGGACTCCTGTTGAGGGGCTGAAGTACTTTGGCAGCGGCTTCAGTTGCTTGTACAGGGCTGCTTATCAGAGTGGGGTATCATAATCATTTTTTCAAATCAATAGCTTTTCGAAACCATTCGGGATCCCAAACAACTGTGCAGAATTTGAGCTCGATTGGTTGCTTCCTCGATTTCCACATCGCGTTTGAAATTCGTATGGGAAAACGTATATTTTTGCACTTTGCAGTGCACTATGGTCCAGGATACAGATTAACGCGGAAAGATGCATTTTACGTCAAAACTATATTTTTTAGAAAAAAAAAACTGTTGTTCTACAAAATTGTTCGAAATAGTAAGGCCATCGTTATGGTGCAACCAAAAAATAGGGTGGCCCATCATATAAAAAAAATTAGAAAATATTTTTTTATTTCTCGGAATATTGACATATTTCTACAAAGTTGTAGCGCAGGTTTTTTTTTTTTTTTTTTTTTTTTTTTCCGCAAGAAATAGATTCGGCTGATGTATATATTTTGCATATGTACTAGAAGAAAAAAGTTTAAGTGATCTAGAGTTTGAGATTTAAGAGTTTGGTGACTTTTACTCAAGTTTATTCTTGTAGTGTATTTGAGCGTGCGAAATCGTTTTGTGTGGTTTGAATACGGGGATGTATTTGGTGAAAATATGTATGAATGTGTGATAATACCAGAAAAATATGGATCAAAAAAATTGCTAGAAATAGCGCTGGAATAGTAGTGATTTTTTCGTGGACACTAGGTGTGGTCTTCTCTTCCTCAGTTCATTTATCCGGAATTGGATCAATTTGGTGAGATTGTTTCAATATGTTTTCATATGATTCCAAAACTAAATACGCGCTGGATTTAAAAATCCGGAAGTTTGTTTATGGATCCATTATCCAATTGATAATGGTAGCATAAACAGGCGGGGCTTATTGCAAGTGAAAGTGACCTCGGACTGGACGTGAGTTACCAGGCAGTCTGAAATGGGTCACTGGAGCTGCAGTAGAGCTAACACCTTCTAACTCCCGGGCTAAAGCTGACTTTATTCAAGACAGCTTTCTTCCATAATACCACTGCCAGACAGTGGGGGTTAGATTGAAGATACACATACACACACACATACACACATTTCTACAAAGTTGTAGCGCAGCTTATTCCAATCAATTTTTCTAAAAAAAACTTTTTCTGTAGCTCCAAAGTTTTCTGATTTAGAGCAATTTTATTTAATTGGATTAGGGTGTACCTCAAAGAAACAGTATTTTTAATCTACTTTGTTTGTTCTAGGTTTCTCGAAAAAGTCATCGTCAGATGACTTTTAAAGCTTAAAAAATTGCAACTTTTGATGGGTTCTTCTTCTTCTTCTTATTGGCATTACATCCCCACACTGGGACAGAGCCGCCTCGCAGCTTAGTGTTCATTAAGCACTTCCACAGTTATTAACTGCGAGGTTTCTAAGCCAGGTTACCATTTTTGCATTCGTATACCATGAGGCTAGCACGATGATACTTTTATGCCCAGGGAAGTCGAGACAATTTCCAATCCGAAAATTGCCTAGACCGGCACCGGGAATCGAACCCAGCCACCCTCAGCATGGTCTTGCTTTGTAGTCGCGCGTCTTACCGCACGGCTAAGGAGGGCCCCCATGGGTAAATATACTCAATATCTTCTTCCGATCAAAAGTTATAATCGTTTTTCTGTCTAAATTACATTTTTTTCATAAGTTGATATCTCCGGTTAGGGCAGGCCAAAAAATATGTTTACACGGCATTTGAAAGTGAAATTCCTTATTATGTTAAAAAATTGAGATGTGTTATTTTTTTATCTCAAGTTTTACCAATTTTACTAAAATCATGTATTTTCAAAAAAAAATATATAACTCGACAATGGAAGAAAATACAGACGATATTCTTATAGCAAAACACGCGTTTTGAAAAGCCCCAAAATCCTACAAGCCCCAAAAAAATATCTACATCTTTCACACTTTTTATAAGTTTTATCATTATCATCGTATTGCAAGATTTACGAGAAAAGATGCCTTTTCGGCCTAAAGCATACTTTTAAGAAAAAAAAATTGCTCTACAAAGTTGCTCTGCATACTTGGGCCCTTATTATAGAGTTACCGAGAAATAGGTTGGGCCATTTTATAAAAATGTGATTTTTTTTATTTTGCGGAATATTGACATAAATTGTTCTACAAAGTTGAAGCGCAGCTTTTTCCAATAAACTTTGCTATATAAACTTTTTATGTAGCTCTTAAGCTCACTTGTTTGTAGTAATTTTACTTACCAGGATTAGGGTGTCCTTCAAAATACTATATTTATGATCCGCTCATTTTATTTTTTATTTTTCACGGATGTCACCTTCTGAACACTTTTGGGGCTTTTCAAAACGCGTGGTTTGCTATAAGAATATCGTCTGTATCTTCTTTCGTTGTTGAGTTATATCAATTTATTTGAAAAAGCATGATTTTAGTAAAATTGGTAAAACTTGAGATAAAAAAAATAACATATCCTCAATTTTTTGACATAATAAGGAATATGAATTTCTCTTTCAAATGCCATGTAAACATATTTTTTTGATAAGAAAATTATTTGAGCTTTTTAGTGGAATGTCTTCACTTGTCATAAGACGAGTTTATACAATCCCATTGAATTCCACCACTTAATTGTATCTTGACAGATACGTATTTCGACCTCAACAGTCTTGTCTTGTACGTCGAGTCAAGTACAAGACACTGAAGACGGCCTTACTGTTGAGGTCGAAATACGTATCTGTCAAGATACAATTAAGTGGTGGAATTCAATGGGATTGTATAAACTCGTCTTATGACAAGTGATATTTTTTTGGCCTGCTCTAACCGGAGATATCAACTTATGAAAAAAATGTAATTTTGACAGAAAAACGATTGTAACTTTTGATCGGCAAAATATATTGAGCATATTTACCCATCAAAAGCTGCATTTTTTTGAGCTCTAAAAGTCACCTGAAGACGACTTTTTTGAAAAATCTAAAACAAAAAAAGTAGATTAAAAATACTGTTTTTTTAAGTATACTCTACTCTAATTAGGTAAAATTGCTCTAAACCAGCCAACTTAAGATCTACAGAAAAAGTTTTTTTTGAAAAAATCGATTGGAATAAGCTGCGCTACAACTTTGTAGAACATAACATTTTGATATTCCGAGAAATAAGAAAAATATTTTTTGGTAGCACCATATTGATGGCCTTACTATTTCGAACAATTTTGTAGAACAATAGTTTTTTCTAAAAATATAGTTTTGGCGTAAAATGCATCTTTTTGCGTAAATCTGTATCCTGGACCATACTGCAGTGGCACATTGCGATAAAGGGGAGCGTGCCATTTGGCATAAAGTCATTTGGCATAACGCCATTTGACATAAGGTCATTTGGCATAAATGCCATTTGGCATAACGGACATTTGGCATAACGGACATTTGGCATAATTGTGAGCAGCGTCAAAAGTGAGGGTCTTTTGGCATAACGGACATTTGGCGTAATTTTTCTTTGCATTCGCTAAATGGTGACGAAGTGGTGCGGGAAACTCCCGGAATAGTATATATAACACCCGTTGATAACAATAATAAAAAGACATTATCCTCTCGTGGAAAGAATGCTTTTGCAATGCAATGCTAAAGTAGGCAATGGAGGATATGATCTCTTTTTTAAAAGCAGGGGCTTGCCCGGATTAAGGTCATGGTGGATGCGATCCCTTTTTTTAAAGTAGGCGCTTACCCGGATTATGGCAATGGAGGATGTGATCCCTTCTTTAAAAGTAGGCGCTTGGCCGGATCATCACAATGGTGGATGTGATTCCTTCTTTAAAAGAAAGCGCTTGTCCGGATTGAGGCAATGACGGATGTGATCCCTTCTTTAAAAGTAGGCGCATTCCCAGATTAAGGTCATGGTGGATGCGATCCCTTCTTTAAAAGTAGGCGCTTGCATGGATTATGGCAATGGAGGATGTGATTCCTTCTTTAAAAGAAGGCGCTTGCCCGGATTGAGGCAATGGTGGATGTGATCCCTTCTTTAAAAGTAGGCGCTTGCCAGAATGCCAATGGTGGATGTGATTTCTTCTTTAAAAGAAGGCGGTTGCCCGGATTGAGGCAATGGTGGATGTGATCCCTTCTTTAAAAATAGGCGCTTGCACGGATTATGACAATGGAGGATTTGATTCGTTCTTTAAAAGTAGGCGCTTGCCCGGATTGAAGCAATGGAGGATGTAATCCCTTCTTCAAAAGTAGGTGTGTGGCCTTAATTGTGGCAATGTGATACCTTCTTTAAAAGTAGGCCTTGCCCGGATTATGGCAATGGTGGATGTGACACCTTCTTTATAAGTAGGCGCTTGCCGGGAATAAATCAATGGTAGATGTTATCTCTTTCCCGAGTAGCACAATTCAGATTGATATGGTTGCAGTAACTCATATGTGACTCATCTATACGACAAGTGTATTGCTTGAGTTTTTAAAGTTAGGCGCTTGCCTGGATTAAGGCAATGGTGGATTTGATTCGGTCTTAAGGCGCATGCCCGGATTGAAGCAATGGTGGATGTAATCCCTACTTTGAAATAGGCATGTGGCCGGAATAAGTCAATGATGGATGTGATCCCTCCCTCGGAAGTAATTCTGCCGTTTTGTGATTTCGTTCTTCCGGAAAATGTCTACCATCAGTCTAAATTTATCAGAAAACAGCCTCGCCCTACTTTATCTATGCTAAACAATTTTTGAAATATTCACAGTTTGAAATTTTGGCAAATGTCCGTTATGCCAAATGACCTTTATGCCAAATGGCCTTTATACCAAATGACTTTATGCCAAATGACCCAGACCCGCGTTAAAGGATTACCCAAAGGTTTCCGAAAAACTTTGATGGATAAGAAAAATTATAACGCTTCGAAGTTTTTTTCTGCCAGCACTGCCGAAGTACGTGAATCAATAATTGAACTGAGTGTTGTCTTAAAAATGAGGGGGTTAGAAGCAGAGGGGTGTAAGTGACATTTTGATCAAATTTGAGTTGATACGGCGAAAAAATCTTTTTTCTTAGAGCTTTGCGGCAATATGTTGATTGTTGATGTTGTTCATAATAAATGTAAAATTCCATAGAAAACTAGCATTTTTTTTAACTTCCATACAATTTGTATGAAACGGAAAAAAAATATTGAAAAACTTTGCACTTATTTATCTCGAAACTATTTTTTTGTCACTTACCCCTTTTTGTGTTTAAACTCCTCAATTTTTGATTTTATAGGGCTGAGGAGCTAACTGGAGTTATTCGGAATCTTTTCTCAAAGTAAAAATCTGGACAAAAAGAAAGAATAGTTTTGCCATCTAACATGCCCAGTAGTGCTGACAGAAACACTGATTTCTTGCATATGGTTTGAACAATCAATCTTCGAAGCGTAATCACATTTTTTGTAAACGTTCTAGCAACGTATTTACCTCCTTTAGCAAAGTCTTTCGGTATCTTTCAGACTACATGCTGACGCATTGAGTCACGTGTTTGACAATAATTTGAAGCCGCTAGGATCAAAAATGCAAAAAAAAGTATGTTTCCTCTCTTTTTTATAGGCTTTTTCTGCCATTTTAGTAACAAATTGAAACAAGCAATATTGATCCAGCGAATCATTTGTTCGTGACTTTGTCAACCACTTCGTCATGCTAGCAGTCGGTGCCAAATACATGCGGACAACTGTTGATTGGCGACTGTCACAAAACAAAAGGTGGCCAAGATTGCGTGTCACTTTTGACAAATTAAGATACCCATGAAGCATTCTGTGAAGTCTGAGGGGAGGGAGTTTCATCAAATTTTAATTAAAGCAATTCCCCACACTTCAAGCTGTGGCTATCGCAACTACTGTGGGTTTCTGTGCACGGAGCGTACCGTGAGGATATGGCTGCAAGGACCTCGCCATGGCACGGGCAAGGAAATTGAGTTTCGTGCAGAAATTTTAATTGGTGAACAGATTGGCACGCCCATCAAAGGCCAACAGGAAAAGGCGCAGGCACAATTTCTGCCAATCGACGAAATTCCGCTCGGTCGGTATTGTGTCGACTTGAACGCATGATTGGACGGTGGATTGCTACTGGTGTTATGTGCGCGGGTCCTCTCGATGTTCAATTTTGTCTTGACTCTTGGATGGCTAATAATCCTTAATTGTTATCGCATAATCGAAACCCGAGCGAGCAACCGGCGAGGGTCGCGTCCGACCGACCGGACGCAAACAAGTCATTTTCTCGTGATAAATCTCTTTTAGCCGTCATAAGGCTGGGTGCCCTTTTGTTGTTTATGTTCCACAATGGGGTGCTGGTCGAATGCGTCTTCGCATTCAAGCAAGTGCGTTCAAGGCTTCGCGGGTGCATCGAATCGGAACCGATTGTCTTTGTTGAGTATCGTTGGACAGACCGTGGACCATGACGCGTGCTTACAACGGGTTGGGCAAAATTATAATAAGTTTCCAATGATGTGAGGTGTTTCTTGAGAGAACATTGACATCGAAGATTGTAAACACATTCGTGTGGACATTCGCACGCAATCAAAATAAAGCTAAGAACATAATAATAATAAAATATGAACGATTTTATAACCAACACACATTTGCAACATATTTAATTTTACATTTTATTGAATATTTGGAATAGTTTTAAACATACGTCCGACCATATGTCCAAACATTTTGGTGTTATAAATTATTGCTTCCACTTTATTAACACGATTCACATTCAAATAAGAAGTTCTGTGCCCTGTCAGATTAACGACAGCTCTCAAAATGTCACACGTCGCGCATTTTACTGTCTGAAGTGCAACACGAATTCAAGCTGATGCAGTAAATAAAAACAACGGTAGGTACGATTCGAAGACACATTTCTTGCTTGTGGTCTAAAGCACTTCCGATGATATCGACCGTTCGTCAGTGTCTTTGGGCCACAGCAAAAACCAATCCAAGAAGACCGTAGGGGAAGGGGGGGGGGGCAATGTGCCCTAGCTAAGCAAACACTGCTCTATTGTCTTATTTGTAACGCTATTCATGGGTATTTTTACATTATGCATCAGTTGAACAAGATAGCTAGTTGATGCCACTCAAAAATTATCAAAAATCTCAATCATATTGATAATATTCACATTTTAAAAAAGTGGTGATATTCTGTTGCCGGAAAACTCATGAGGCAAAACGCCTTTTAGCTGGCAGCTCCTAGGGAACAAAGTACCACGCGTTGGCGAAACAGCATTCTAGTATGGATAGCCCGTGGAGACGCAAGTACTTTGTAGGTTATTGCCACTAAGGCGTTTTGCCTCGCCAAAATGTTAGATGTTTCTTCAAAATGTGGAAATTTTCGGTTTTTCCGACCTTCCCATGCACTATTTTGAAACTTTCTTCGCCTATCCTACATAATTTTAGATCTAGTTTTGTTACGGGCATCTTAATGACGGTAAATATGAGGGAAACCACAAAAGGCGTTTTGCATCGGGGGGGCGTTTTGGGGCCTCTTCCCCTATGCGTATGAACGGGGTGGTAAATGACGTCGAGCATGATCACCATCAACCCTCTTATCCAGTCAGCACAGTTAGTACTCGAAGCAGCTCAAAGGTGACCAACCAAGCACCCAAGAGGATTGCATGTGCATAAATGTTTAATCTACTAATTGCTTAATTGTGATCAGCGCTTCCTGTGGGTTTTGAGGGTGCCGCTTCCGCCGCTATATCGTGACGAAGCGGGTGAATTATTGCTGCACTTTGCTTCCTGTACACCCAACGTACGTAATCGATAAATGTGATTTTTATGTAGCCATTAATTGAATAGTTTGTCCGAAAAGAGCCGTGCTCGATAAGTATCCAAGGCGTTCACAGTTAACATGAAACCAATGAATAATGATCAAAACTCTTTTTCTTCCGAACAGTTTCATCCGGTTGCGAATGAATCACTTCTACTGTGCAAACCAATGAAAAATGATGTTTAGCGGAATGTTTCGCACTTTGAAACTGCATCAGGAAGATATGTGGGTTTGCCATTCATGTTCAAGCACCTGGTGATGAATGCACCGCAATACCTACCGGTAGTCGCTACAGCGAACAAAAACTCTGCTCCATTGACTGCCGCCGGGGAGTTGCTCGGACATGGAAAAGTTCAAAGTGGACCACCTCGAAGATATAAATCGATTACTTTGCCAATTGGGCTTTATTCGCTGCCAAAGTGGGAGTTGTCACTGCCGCGTAATTAATCATAAAAGCCCGGCAGCTAGCGTTGTGAATCGAATTTGCTTATATTCCACGATGTCGCCGGTTCGCTGCCCTTAGAAAAGCAACGCTTTCTGACTAGTTTGTAGCGAGTGGAGCAACTAATTGATCCTCGTAGGGGGATAAAGCTCGTCGAACTGTCACGTGGAGCACCACCACTTGAGCTGTTGTTTGAATACTTTTAAATTGCGTAGGCGCACAAATGTCGAGCATCCGGTTTCGTTTGGGTTATTAACCGGTAGCCGCTTTATGATTGCACTTTATTCTTATAAATATAAAAAGTGTGTGGCAGCAGTCCGTTTTGCCGATTAACGTTATTCTAGGTCACGATCACTAGCGGCTGAGAGCAATCGTCGTCATCTATCAAGGACGAAACGATGAATTATATGTTTATCGCAATGTGGCAGGATCAAATTGCTCTACAAAAGGAAATGTGTGACAAATGAGCTTCACACTAACTGAATAGCATTATGTCTACGATTTGAAATGATGATGACCTTTCCGCGGCGCAACGCAGCACGTACTTGGACGGACGGGGCACGCATCGATGTCCGTGAACCTGGCTCATGCATTCATGCAAACTATGTATTATTCTTGCAAGCACTTCGTAGAAGAATGTATCATAAGTGTGGATAGTGATGAAATGAGATCCGACATCTACTTAAAGTTATGATGACATGCTGAAGTGCTTGGTAGTCTGTTAAAAAAAATGTAGGGCTTGAATGCTGGTCAGTATATCTAGATAAAGTAACCGTCTGGTGGAAGCTTCTTTAATGTTTGTTGTATCCTTTTTTGTACACCTTGTTGTTTAATATGAGTACATAATAGTCACGATGGGAAGCTGATCATCAACAGCAAGAAAAAAAAATGTACTTTAAACAACACAACTAAGTTTAGGAGAAAAATAGTTTTTTGTTTTTATATATATATATTGTCTTTCGTCTGTAAATTGTCGCAAAATGGTACTTGGGATTGATACCTTTTCCTATACAAAAGCATTTGTATATCTGGTCATGGAAGGAAGAGAAAGAATGTTAGTTCAACATCTACTAAAGAAGATGCAGGGAACCCATACTAGTTGGGTGAATAATAGGAAGCTCTATTCGACAATATAGACGTATGTCAATAAATTTATTTATTTACGAACCGTCCAAAGCAGAGCAAGCAAAATCGGTTCTTATAAATATTTCGCGTCCTATACAAAACACTTCCAATTACGCACAAATAAATTAATTAATTTGTCCAATAAGAACAAAAATACGCGAACTTCGCAAGCGCTCCATGTCCTGAGTAAAGCACGTTAAATCGCGCACCCGTGTTCAATATGGAACACGATCAACACACAAATTGTTTTACTTTACGACCGCACAAAACAAAACAAAATACCCGGATCCGCGTGTGGCTTGAAACACGTTCAATCACGCACTCTTTTAGGAATTCTTTTTGAACCACCCTAAACAAAGAATATGGCTCGACTGTAGTAATTTCCATACAAAATGCAAACCACCGCGCATGGTTATTCAAATAACAACCAAATCAGCTAACAATTTGGAAGGTTTATTAAAGCGGCAAATATTATCGTTCCAGCGTTTGCATAGGGAAGCGAAAAACTCAAAATGGAAGATCGTAGTGTGCTGCGGTTGAGACCGCATGACAAGTTTTTACGCCGCGTTCTATCCTGAAATTTTCGATTTTTACCAATTTAGGCTTTATAGGTAGTGTGTGATGAATTATATTTTGTATTCCGTGACGGGTCATAGTTTGTACTCTGATTTCATTTTTAAAACTAAATACGCGCCGAATTAATAAATCCGAAATAAAGAGTGACCTCCGACTGGTCATGAAATATCTTACTTACTTATGGATCCTGTACACCTCCGGTGGTGCAAAGGGCCAACATGAAAGATCTCCATCCTGAGCGTTGCCCGGCTATCCTGTTGCCAGGTTAGATTTCGGCGACTTCTTTTATTTCTATATTGAGGCTTCGCCGCCATGAGCCTCTGGGTCTGCCTCTGCTGCGATGTCCCGCTGGGTTCCAGTCTAATGCTAATGGAGATCGTTGTTTGAGATCTAGTTATGAGGCCACCAGGTCTCTGTTAATGAACACCTGCAGCCGTTGAGTGTTCTCCACTAATACACAACATGTTTCGCTAGCGTATAACAGCACAGATTTCACGTTAGAGTTGAAAATTTGTATTTTGGTGCGTTCACATATCTGCCTGTTTTTCCAGATATTTCTTAAACTCGCAAAGGCAGCCCTTGCTTTCTTGATCCGTGCGCCTATGTCGATCTTGGTACCGCCATCTGACGCCATTTGGCTACCAAGATATTGGAAGCTTTCAACATTCTCCACTGGTTGCCCGGCTACTGTGAAACTGGAAGGGGTCATGGTGTTTACATCCAACGATTTGGTTTTGTTGACGTTGATGACTAAACCTCCCGAGGAGGAGCGCTCGGCAAGGTCGTTAAGCTTACTCTGTATATCAGAGCGCTGTTGCGCGAGGAGTGCAACGTCATCAGCCAATTCGAAGTCGCTTAGGTGCTCCATGGTTATGGGCTGCCATAACAGCCCGCGGTTTGGTTCACGGTCAATCGCATCTACCAGAATCTCATCGATTACGATGAGGAACAGTAACGGTGATAGAATACATCCTTGCCTCACACCAGCTACGACCCAGATAGGGTCGCACAGTACCCCATTGTGCAGCACTCTACACGAAAAGACCTCGTACCCCCTTGCGTCTCAGGGCGCCCCACATATTTTCGTGATTGAGACGGTCGAAAGCTTTTTCGTAGTCAATGGATACCAAGTAAAGGGACTCTTGGAATTCGTTGACCTGCTCCAGAATTATGCGGAGTGTGACAATATGGTCCAAACAGGATCTTCCGGCACGGAATCCAGGCTTCGATCGATCTTCTCCTGAATCCGGGCTAGAATAATTTTGCACAAAACGTTGAGAACGGTACACAGCAACGTAATGCCTAGCCAGTTATCGCATACAGTCAGGTCACCCTTTTTGGGCACCTTCACTAAAATACCTTGCATCCAGTCGACCGGGAAAGTTGCGGTGTCCCAGATATTACGAAATAAACGATGCAGTAGTTGAGCGGATGTCATGGGGTCAGCTTTGAGCATCTCGGCTGATATGCGGTCGACCCCTGGGGCTTTATTCGATTGCATGCTTTGGATGGCTGTTTGAATCTCTAGCAGTGATGGAGCTTCGGTACACCCAAAAAACAAATCTGACAATTATTGTATAAAATCTGGGCATATACAATTCTGTAAGCTTTTTATACAAATATTGTATTAAAATAATACTAATCTGTATTATTTCAATACAATAATTGTATTGAAATAATACAGATTTTGTATATGCCCAATTACTATACAGTTTCTGCAAGGTTCTTATCCAGAACTGTATTAAAATCTGCCATCCGCTGGTTGGGTGTATTAACGCGTGTTATACGTCGGATGGGTCGGCAGATCATGCCGAGGTGGTGATGGCCTGGCTGGCACTTGAAAAAGTTGTTCGCAGTGCTCGAACCAGCGTTTCAGCTTGAGTCGGTCAATAACTGATTATACGCGTTTTTCACAGGCATCGTTGCATTCATCTTCGCCCCGCTTAAGCGTCGTGAGATATCGTAGAGGACGCGAATGTCCCCGATTGCGGGCGGCGGCTCTCTCTCCTTCGTCGGCCAAAGAGTCTGTCCACGCTCGCTTGTCCCGTCGACATGAGCGTTTTACTTCCTCCACAAGAGCCGCGTATCGTTGACGGGCTAAGATTTTGGCTCTTCTAGTTTTCGATCGCTCTATCGCGGCTTTGGCTTCTCTTCGCTCCTCTATCTTCCTCCAGGTCTCATTGGTGATCCATTGTTCTTTCTGGGAGCGTAGTTCGCCCAGATTGTTCTCGCTGGTGGCGATGAAGGCATTCTTGATGGCGGTCCATTGGTCTTCCACGTTGCCACCTTCCGGAATATCTGCAGCACGCGGCTCCAGTTCTTCAACGAAGGACCGTTTCACCGTGGCATCTTCCAGTCGGCGTATGTTGAATCGTCGTCCAACTCTTTTCTCCTGCCGACAAATTCGCGCAATGCGTAGGCGTATTTCGCCGGTGAGGAGGTGATGATCAGACGCGATATTTCATTTTCGGCTGATGCAGATGTGGTCGATTTAACTTTCTGTAAAGCCGTCACGGGAAACCCACGTGACCTTGTGAACCAGTCGATGAGGGAAGAGCGATCCCCCGATCACCATGTCGTTATTACCACAAAATGCTGCGAAAAGCTCTCAGTTTCGCTAATTTCTCCGAGACCATGGCGTCCCATAATGCGCTCATGGTTCGAGTTGTCGGATCCGATCTTCGCATTGAAGTCGCCCAAACCAATTTTGATATCACCCTTCGGAAATCTATCTACGACGGCATTGAGTTAACTGTAGAAGCTCTCTTTGTCTTGCAGATGGGCAGCATCGGATGGCGCATAACATTGGATTATAGTAAGGTTTCGGACTCGTGTTCTAAATCTGGCAACGATTATCCTTTCACTTATAGGTTCCCACTTCATAAGCGCAGAGTGTGTCTAAGCGCTTAGTAGGAAGCCAACTCCGCGATGCCGGGAGCGTGTTCACCTTGAAACCAGAGTATAGCAGAACTTGTCCCGACGGCGTTCTGTGTTCTCCAAAGTTTGGCCACCGGACTTCACTCAGTCCCAGGATCTCAACCTTCATGCAGCGTGCCTCATTGGCAATTTGTGCCAATTTACCCTGCTGGGCTGGGGTTAAAACGTTCCATGTTCCGCTAAGAGTCGTCGCCGTAAAATCAGTCCGTATTCTTTCATTATCGGATTCTCGAACAAATTGATGTTTCGGGAACAGTAGGTTGTTGGCCCAAGGTTCCCTATCCACCGGGATGGGGCTGCCATCTTACGTATAGCTTCCGGGGAATAGCATTTCATACTCAGCCGCTGGATGCCAGATCAGACGCTGTTGGAGCCGCACCTCCTTGGTGGACAGACGCTCGATCAGTCGGGTCAAATTTGTTTAAAGTCCCACCCAACACCAGGACTAGACTAGCGTGCTTTGAGCGGCACACAGTCGCTTTGATAAGGTCTGCTTGGGGACACATGCAGCTCTTTAAAGAAGTTCAACAGAGCCCACTCTCGAACCCCACCACATCCTAGGCAGACCCCACAGCAGGACGCACCATCTCACTCTAGCTGATGTCAGAAAGACAACAGTACCCAGGCGGCACTACCAGCTAAGTACGCAACCCTTAGCTGGCGGTCAATTGTCATCGGAAGACCCGTGGAAGCGTGAGTATTGGAACTTGTGAGGAGCTATGTTAGGCGCCCCTTCCCGGATGTCAACTCACCATTTCGCAGCCCCCAGGGATTTCTTGGATGACCGAAAACCTCTGCCGTTGACTTTTTCTATTCTTCACATCAAAAAGGTCACGTACCACATTTGAAACAAGGGGGCGGAGCAATCCTCCTGCACAGAACGGTTGTTCTGTAGCTCCCACGTTCCGACTAGCAGTTACTAGCAGTCACTGAGTTAGAATGGACATACATATATAGGGGAGCAACAGGTCAAAATTTAAATCACTCTAGTGTACACCTATTGAACATGCACTAGAGCAGCGTGCTTGTTACAAAGAGTGCATTAACTAGTCACACATATATGGGAAACTTGAGAGCTCCGTTGAGAGCAGTAATGGGAAATGTCAAATAAATGTCATAGGATTGCTTTTACTAATTTGTTAAATACTTTTTTCAAAAGTTATTCACGAATTTTTTGATTAGCATGTAATGCTTAAAGGAACATAGAACTTTGCTAAACAGATTCTAAATACAAAGTGTGAAGTATGTGAAAGAAATTTAAAAAATGTCACGGAATGTCATGATATTACTGTCATTTGACACTAATTTGGTTCTCACTTCACCAATGTCGGATTTGGATCAATGACATATTACAAAAAGCTGTAGGATCCTTAAAAGGCTACATGTCATTGTAAAAAAAAATTGTGAAAAAAAAAACAACTGCTTAAAACGAGTTTAGTACTTTCCATTTAATTCCACCACGTTTTGTTATCTTTCCAGATACATTTTTCGCCTCGTACTTTACTCGACTCTTCAGTGTCTCTTAAGGAGCTTAAATAGTTTTTCTGTTAAAAATGTTTTAAAAACTAATTAGTCCCATGACATCGAAATGACACCACTTAGAGTCCACATATCGAGGATCAAATTTTGACATATTAATATTTTAGCCAACATGAACATTTTAAGAAGTTGAGCTATTCAAATTTCCATTTTTTGCAAAATAAGGGACGGCCTACTCCGCACTCACTGGCTGTGTGTAATGGAGAGAGACGCGCGTTTGACACATAACTCCAAACCAGAACTTTGATAGAAGGCTCAGAGACCCATAGTGTTATATACCAATCAACTCAGCTCGACGAATTGAGGTGATGTCTGTATGTGTGTGTATACAAAAAGCGAGACACATTTTTTTGTATTTAATCTTATCCGATTTGCTTTGCAATAGGTTGCATTCGTCGCCTAATTGTTCGCTATTGAAAAATATACTAAATCCACCATTGCATTCTACAGTCATTTAAAAAATATTGTTTTTTCTCTATTTTTTCCAAGGATCTTGAAAAAATTTGAAAATTGATTTTTTTTTAAACTGCTGCAATGCATTCAAATGAATGCAAATGCATGTGAATTGATGGAAATAACTGAATATATATCCTTAAAGTGCAATTTTGACCTCTCTTATGTGAATTTTTCGTAACATTTTAAAATACACGAGGAAGGCACCATCGCCGCTAGGTGGATTATTTTGGATTTTTTTTTACCTATACATACTCAGTTGCAGCATCACGAAAATGTTTGACTGGTGTGATAATCGCCTATAAATTGAAATTTGTGCAAGGAAAAACGCGAGATGAGGTCTAGGGCGACCATTGTGGCAGCCATTTTTGGACTCCGTCATGATTGACCTTAATTGAAATCAGGCGCCCACTGAAGAAAGGCTATCAGTTATTGTTTGATATTATATGGGGAAGCATGTCTCATGCTGATTATGGAAAAGCGCTACAAATTCAACTATGCATAGTTTAAGTTTCTCATAGGGCAACCTTATTTGGATTCCTATAGATTTTTTATGTAAAGACAAATCATAACAGAGCAAATCGATTATGTACTATTCTGATCATTTCATTTGAACCAGATGCCTAAAACAAGCTGAAACGTAATATAAAAGCATTCATCCCGCATCTGTACAATTACAATTAGAAACAATGCGCAGAACTGATGTACTTTCTATGAAAATATTTTAACTAAAACTATATGACCATCAATCAATTACTTTAACATGGGTAGTTCGCCTTAGCCTGTGTAAACCAGAATCAAGTTGTGTGCACAAATAAATTTCAACACAATCAAATTAAGCTCAATTTAAACTTATCGTTTGTGCTCATAGCTTTGCCGCAAAAGAACGGCAGCAGTCAACAGTACCATTCATCATATCACACTGCAACACTGTTTTGCTGATTAGTCTTAATGCTTCCGGACATATTTTCTGACGAAAAAAAAAACATGACACACAGTTCAACCAAACAGTTTTATTTAGTTGTTTAGATTAAATTACGCTCAATGAGCTTCAATGAAATGGGGGGAACTATTCCCAATTCTTATCCACAGAACATAAATTTCTCTAGCTTTTTATTTGCGAGCATGCGTGCACTGCTGAATTCCTAAATCACAAAAATAAAAAACAAATGAAATTTCTTTTCATGAGTTTGATTTTGTTGGGTCGAACAAAGGAGCTATAAGATAAAATCTTGGAGAATCATCAAATTTTGATTTGAGCTGTTGTTTGAGACACTGCAGACGAAGAAAATGATTTTTCCATAAATTTTGAACATTTGTCCAGATAAGTTAGAAATCTTCATTTAGAAATACATTTGTTCAATTGACTATAAAAATGCCATTTAAATATATAAGGCGTTACTTTAATTAAAAATGGTTTTTGTTTTTCTTTGATTCGCCTGAAATGGGCTCAGGGAGCTTCCACAAATTACGTACGGCTTGAAGGGGGATGGGGATTGAGCGAAGTGTGACGATCCATACAAAATTTTCGAATGTTTTATACAAAAAGTGTGACAGGGGGAGGGGGGGGCTTAAAATTGTCAAATTTTTGCGTTACGTAATTAATCGGTCTTCCCTCATACAAATTCTGTTTTACGTGATTTACATAACGCTTCTTTATTGTGTTGCTTCTAAAACTGAACTAACGTGTTCATAATAGAGGTGTGCGCCGCCGCACAACGCCGCCGACATTTTTTGCATCGGTGCGCCGCCGTTTAAAATTTTCCAAGCCGCTCATCTATAATTTTCCACGCCGATTTAAATTTGAAAAAATCCGCAAAATTTCATGTGGAAATTCCGTGGATTCAGTGGAAGTTCCGTATAATTTACTGATAGATCTCTACAAGATCACGTTGAAGCTCCAGAGAATTTTTCGTGAAGATACCAAGGATTTTCGTGAAAATTCCATACAATTTCTTGATTAAATTTCGGGAAGCTCTCCGTAAAAACTAAACAAAACTTCCTGTGAAAATTGCGAAGGATTTTCCATTGAAATCCAAAAAAAATCTCATTGAAATTGAATTTTTGAACGGAAATGAGTCGTTCGGCAGGAATCCATTTGGTCAAAGACCTCAAGACTGAAAGTTGTTTGACCGAATATGTCGTTTAACCCAAAATACTATTTGGTAAAAGCAAAAAAAAAAATAACTTTTTTTAATGTTGTAAAATCATCGATTATGTTTACGATTAAAATATCAAAACGTATAGCAGAAAAATCTTACTCTGACATCAAATCAAAAACTAATCCTGCTGTAGATGAGAACAAATCCAAAACTATTTTTTTCTATTGGTTTCCAGTACACAGTTTGAAGTCATTTAATTTAATTCAGTAATCGATCAAGTTATCAATCAAGATGGCTCATATTTGAAAACAAATTATGAATCAAATTGATGTCGATATCAAAATTTGTTTTATATAATATGTTATGCTCTTATTATGTTTTCAGACATAATTCAGATATAAAAATAAGTAACCATAATCGACATCAAAACAAGTTATCGGTTTGCTCTCAAGCTTTGCTCGAGTATGTCGGAATGTCATTTGGTCGAACAGTTCCTTTGGTTGAAAAAATCGGTTGGCCGAATAGCTCAATAGCCGAATATGCCCTTTGGCCAAAATAGACATTCGGTCGAAAGTGTCGGCTGAATTGGTCATTTTGGATATTTCAAAACATTATGGGAGAATTTTTTTTTCACCTCAGAATTTCTTGTCAGAATTTGAGTCATAAATTTGATGAGCTTCCCCAGAAAATTCTTTAAAGTTTTTCCAGAATATTCATTTGGAAATCATTTTCAGATTTTCCACAGGAATAACATTCAATTTTCGAGAATTCTTTAGAATTACCAAGAGGAAATCTTTGGATTTATCAAAGAAAATTGTTTGGAATTTACAGCATCTCTGAGCATCTCTTCTTGTTTCAAATTTCTACAGGAAAATATTCAGAATATTCACGAAAGTTCCTATTTAGTTTCTGTTCAGTATTTTTTTTTAAATTTACACAGAAAATTGGTGAAAGGGTTGTCTAACGTTGACTTCCTCAATCTAGATGATGGAAGTTTAAGATGGCTATTTTTTTACCCTTTATTATAGTGATTTTCTGCAGGGGTGACTTTATCTCTAGACGGCTAGTTTGGCATAGTAAACTTTAAAACAACGGGAAAATGCTCGGAATTTTTAAGGATTTTATTTTGGATTTCCTCAGAAAATTCTTTTTATTTTCGATAAGAAATGCTTGCGAAACTCCATTGACCGAAAGCGACAGGCGGCCGAACTGGTAATTTGGCCGAGAAAGCCGTTTGCCCTAACAGGTCGTCTAGTCGAAATGATCGTTGGTCGAAAATGCCGTTTAGCCGAAATGGATTTTTGACAGAATGGGCCATTTGGCCGAAAATGTCATTTGGTCCAACGGCCAAATGTCAATGACTGAACTGGTAATGTTGTCAAAAATGGCCACTCGTTTAGCCAAATGGCGTTTTTGTCAATTGACCATTGATCAAAATTCCGTAGCCTTTCTACTTTTAAGTCGATACTGGGCTTCAGACCAAAAAACATCTAGCCAAGTACCATTCAGCAAAACTAAACGTTCAACGGAAACTGTTATCAGGTCAAAACTGGTTTGACCGAACATGTAGTTCGACCGAAAGCAGCGTACAGCCAAAAGGAACATTTCTCCGGACTTGTTTGTCCTAACAGGTCATTTGGCTGAAAATGCCGTTCGGCCGAAAAAGTCGTTTGACCGAATATATCATCTGACCAAAAACGTCTTTCGGTAAGAATTCACAGACAACCAGAATGCATACATAATATAATTGTTTTTCTGTTGTGCGATGCCCATGCGCACAAATTTCATCGTATAGGTACCAGTCGCGAAAACGCTTTTTGCGTAGAAAAGTGGAGGGTTATCCGACGTTGCACGGTAGTGTATGCGATGTGCACGGTTTTTAGGCGAGTTTTTTCGTTATACATTGCGATATAGTTTGTGAAATCATACTCTGTTTGACGGATAGTCCGATTTCATTTGAGTTTGTTTGCAGGAATATCCAACGTCAACAAATGAAACTGGAATAAGTTCGTAAAATAGCCTACTGTGCAGAAAAATTTATAAATAAACTGATGAGCTTAACCACGATGCAATTTTGATGAAATTTGGATCGGTAAACGATTTTAATCGTGCATTCTTATGCGATGTGGGGTTGTCTGAGTTGTCTTTTGGCAGAAAGAGCCGTTTGACCCAAAAATGTCCTTTCTGCAACCTACTTTGAAAAGTGTCGTTCGGATGAATTGATCATTTTGTCAAAATGGCGTTTAGCCGAATAGGTCATTTGACAGAAAATGCCGTTTGAACGAAAGAGTTTTTCGGGCAAATGATCGTTTCCGGTCAAACCATTTTCGAGGTGATAACAGTTTCGTTCAATTCGGCTTGATGGGATTTGGTTAGATGACTTTTGGCTTAAAGGCCAGTACAGTATTCGTTTGATAAGTGCAAAATGTTTACCTTTCAGTTAACGAATTCTGTTCGATAACTGCAACGCATTCTAGACGTCAAACGGTTGTTAATCCACGTCAGATGCAATCCAGCTTTTTACGCTTGCCATAAAGCCGATGAGGGGTGATTCAACCATGACAGCTAGTGTGAACTTTTTTATGCCTGCATCTCAGTAGCCTCGATTTTTTGTGATTGTTTTGTTATCTGTCAAATATTTTCACATGCTAAAAACCTGTAAAAACCTGAGATGTAAAAACGTATCCAAATCATGATAAAATATTCCATTTTGTAAAAACAACCACGAAAGATTATTTCTATCTAACGAATTCGCAATAATGAAAATATTTATAATAGACAAAGATTCATTCTGTAATCACATCATCGTTCGACCACATTGCAATTAAATTAATCTGCCAAAGTCATATTCTATGAAGAATCAAATTAAACATGATACGCAGATTTGTCACAATCCTTTTGAGTACTGTAACGTGGGTTGTACGAAGAATGAAGCTTCGCTAGTCGCCCAAATCAATTCTTAAAGTGATTGAGTATCTTGTTGCAACAATGTCAATCTGAAATTTTGAGTGTTTTTAATGTAGAACAGAGGGCAGTAATATACTCGATTATATGAAAAAGTCATCACAGCACATACCCAGATACTATAGCCATGGAGTAATTCTAAACCTGTTGTGAAATATTTGAAATAACCGAAAACCTCGGGAAAATTTTCGCCGTACTTTGATCTCCATGCATTTTAAACTGTTTTTGATTTACCCTGTATCCATGAATCATGTCCTTCAAAAACGCTTGATAACCAAATTCCTGAACAAGTTTCTCAAGGTATAAGGCTGAACCGAAACGAAAGGGTTAGGTTATGATATTCTATTACTTTGTATAATAAGATATAAATCAGAAACATGAATTCTCCCAATTACCTATTTTAACAGCATACAACAGAAAGAGATATTACATATGATTGTATTTAAAAATGAATGAGACCTATTGGAAATGTTGCATTTACTAGTGCCACTGCTGCTTCATCAATACGTTGCATATTATAATCCACAAATTAGGTAAAATTTATGTCCAACGAGTTTGCGTTACTAAATCACGTTCGCTATGCATCATTAGGCAAGACAACTTACACCCTCTGTAAACAATGTTTGATCATTTGATTTTTGATTATGTTATTATGTTATATTATGTTATTTGGTTGGAAGAAGTTAACAGATCCGCTTTCTGCCATCAGTTGCTTGGAAAATACCTAAAATGAATTGAATATTATGAACAAGAATTTGAAAAAATATAATATCTTTGGTTCCAATATTCTAGGTTCCAATAAAATAAAGTTTCCATAGGCGATGACAAGAGCTTGTTATTGTTTGGAGGGCGTTGTCAAGTTACAACAAAATCTCAGATATATTATGACTTACTATGATCTAATTATAAAAAAAATTATAGTGTACACCTGAAATGTCAATGGGGGTGATTCAAAATTTATGGCATGGTCTGCGAAAGAAGCTGGATAAAAGTGCATCTAAATGTGCAGCGCAATGCAGCTGTCATTGAGTCTGATATCAGTTTGAAGTTTAGCGGTCCGATAACTGCAAAACTGTTGCAAATATCGAATTGCAGTTAAATGACTTGCAGCTATCGAACGTCTGTATCGACTTAAAAAGTAGAGAGGTTATGAAATTTCGGTTGACACATAAAAAAAACAGTAGGCGAGTTGTCGCCGGCGAATTGGGAATTCTAAAAAGCTTCTCCTGGTAATTTCAGAGATTTCTCGAAACTTCAAAGTAGACGGAAAAATCCGAAAATGATTTCCAAATTTAGGAAAAACCAATAGAATTTTATGAAGAATTCCATTAGATTTTTCATGCGAAATTCAAAAGATTCTTCCTTTAAAAATAAAAGTCTTGAAAGTATCCTGAAAAAAAAGCAAAAAAAATATCTTAAAGAAACGTAATGAAAAAAAACCGCTACGCCGATTCACGCCGCCGCCGCCGCCGGCTAAAATGGCTTTCGGCGTGACGCCGAAAACGCCGCCGCCGACAAATATCGGACCGGTGCACACCTCTAGTTCATAACAATTGAAATATTAATGTTTGTTGATGTAAGGAGGGATCAAGTTCTGTTGAATGAAATTATGGGGCTAATAAATCTCTGCCGTAAAACCTTGAACTTGCAAAATCTTAAAATAATTTCAAAAGCGTGTTTTTTACCAACCTGATATTTGCCAAAAAAAGACGAGTCGCTGCTGCACTAATTGCTAAGTTGTAATGCAGAAAGCTACGTGATGGGAATCGCCCGTTGTACTTACGGCAGCCTGCAGCCAGACGGGACGACCAGATGTCATGTGTATGTCATCGATAAAAATAGAGTAAGTAGTTCGGATTCGCGACGAAACAAGAATACACTCAGTGGCAGTATCCTACATTGTAGAGACATGTGTTTAACGGACAAACGTTTCCTCATCACTCAAAGATGGTTTAGTCTTATTCGGGACCAAACGAGTCTTAATTGTTGGTTCAATTGAGTAAATAAACGATCGAAATGGATGCTAATATCGAGCTTCCTGTGCGGCGCATCTGTATCGGGCAAGGTTGCGTGTGCCACCCGAAAGCATCATTTTGCATTGGATCTGGTGTCATTAGGGCATCCCCCAAGCCCAACAATAAATTATTGATCCCTAGAGGTAGTGCCGTATTTGTAAAAGTTAGTTGGTATATCGAAGAAGAGTTGGGCTTTTCATGTCTTATAGAATGTTTTGAGATGACCCTCCAAACATTACATTGCTTTCGTTTTGAAACACCCTATTTCACACGTACCTACTGTGCATCCCGGAGGGAGGCCCTCCTCGTGTCGGACAATTATTGTCATTTGACATTTTCACAATTCATCCTTGTTATTCGAGACACAACACCCATAAAGCTGGCAGCACAATTTTCTTACACTCGTGCGGACCCTCCCGACCCGTCTGATGGCCTTATCTCCGCCATATGAGAAAAAGTCATCCGCCCATACCGAGTAGTAACGATGATAGTTAATACCGCGATGCTTCCGTCATACTCCGATAACGTTCTCGCCGAGTGGTTGAAAACGGAACGGAACCCATGTTGTTGAGGATGCAAGGAGCACGCTATTACGATTACCTACTGGGTCGCTGGCTGTTAAGTGCGTAGCGGGAAGGAATTTCCACTGAGCCGTGCTTGGCGATGGAACAAGTTTGGATTCTAGAAAATTGCGATCTCGCTTCGCTTCGAAACCGTCATCCTCAGGTGTAGCAGCTAACGAGAAAAAGTTCACCTTTTCTCATCTGTGTGCTGCAGTTCAAGACCTTCGGTAGGTCAATTCCGCCAGTTGAACTGCTCCGACTGTGCGCACACGCGCAATTATCGCGAATTGCTGTGTATTTGATACAGTTCACACGGCGAAGTACAGCAAGCTGCTTGGGGCATGCGGTATGAAGTTATTGGCATCGAAATAAAATCGAACGACAGATGAATGGAATCCAAAATGACATCTTTTTAATTTCTTCTGATAAGAAAAAAAAACGAAAGAAAGGATTTTCAATGAGATGGCAATGGCATAGTGCTGTAATCAAACTACTAACTGACTCTTTCTTTATTGGATTTTTAAGGTCAATATCCCTATACTCTAATCTAGAATAAACAAATATCATTCGTGTTTTTTATCTATAGATAAAAAATCCTATAGGATCAATTACTTTCATATTCTCACCAGTTCGTTGCGAACTTTTAAAATTCTTCAATTTATTCAATTTTACATATCGCATACCCTGCATGGTTGTCCTTCATAAACGCTATATGAATATCCTCCCAGGCGAAGCTATTGCATTCAGCATCCTGAAATAACTGCTGTAGTGAGGATGGTCATGGTTAGGGCAATTGGTAAGTGCATTGTAATTCGTACAGATTAATCATATTTTTCCTGCGTACCTGAAAACCTTGATGGTCTGTATTTATTGGAGTCATGTTTTACCTTTGCCGCCCATAAATTGGCAAGCAACCAACAAAGGGCGAAAAGTCGAAAGCCTGTGCGCCACCAACCAACAGGTTTGACCAATTGCATTTTAATCCGAAACGTGCGGGCATGCGAAAAGATGCAAAATTGCTCGTCTCCGATCAGGATCCTCCCAATAAAGTCATTGAGGAAAATTGTGATTAATCATATGAATTATGGGGTCAGTGCGTTTAAGACAACGGAGTAGCAAAACAAATTATTTATCATTATAAATTTAAATTTGATTACAGTTTAAGGGAAAATAGGTTAGCCCATCAATCTTCACCTGACCAATTAAGAGCGGACATGGGCCGACCAAGCACTTGTTTATACATTCTAGCGCCCTATGAGTATAAGAAGCGTAGAGCCACAAATAGTTCTCTCGATTAATCATCCATTAATGAACAGTCGCATTTGCATAGCCTTGCTATCGACAAGGGTGGCCTGCTGGTCGAACTGTAGATAGTGACTATCTGGCATTTGGAGAGCCTATCGCTAGCCGCGAGTGATAGACAGTGCCAATAACAACATAATCAACATTTGTGTTTGATATTTCCTCGTCACGTGTAGCTCCCAGATGATGTCGATTGAATTCGAAAGTGACTTTAATTGTTATTTATGAATTGAATAGCAATAGGATGAATTTTGCCGCACTAGTAGTTCGGCGAGCCTCGTTGGATAAATACCACGGGTGCTAAAAAATAGAATTTTGCAAAGAGTTTCATACAATACTTTTGCCCTCACGAGGCATATGCTTCGATTTCGACAATAACTATCAAGTTATCGAATATGTCAATATGGGTGGGTCTTCTTCCTTAGCTTAGTGGAGGCGTGGACTTCAATCGGAGAGTCGTACTCGTAAACCGATTCGTGTCTTAGAGAGCCGTTTGTCGATGATCGTGTGTACATACTTAAAATAAATCGCAGATTTCTGTGAAATTTCACCGAAATCTCAACAGCAGAACTGTTCGGTAATTTTTTTTTTACAGATTTTTTGGTGGTTTTGGCAGTTGAACAAAGGAAAATGCCGCAGAAAATCGGTGAAATGATTACCGAACAAATCTGCTGTTGAGATTATGGTGAATTGAAGCAAAACTCACCGAAATCTGTGAAATGATTTATGTGTGTAGAAAGTTCGAATTTGCAATGAGATGGTTCTACCAGGGTTCAGGTTCATGTTCGATTGCAGTGTAATGAGGGTCGCCAATTCTGAAGACGTATTTTAAAAACGAAACAGAACGCCGGCGGGTGAGTTAAATAGTGGAACAAAGATGGAATTAGGGTCTGCTGATCTCCGGGAGGTGGAGGCTAGTTGTAGGTGACGTTATTGCATGTTGTAGAGCAGCCTCGCAAAGAAAACATCAGCTAGCTTTATCACGAATGTTGAATGCAACTCCATATAAGCACCCTGGGAAGACAGTTAGGACAAGGGTCGGCTTGTTTGATGCCTTTTTCGGTTCGGGGAAAATTCTTATATAGGGTATACCGAACCCGTCAGGTTCTTACGATTTGTCAATGTTCTTAGCCAGTGCGTAATGGAGCCATAGTTATCAACACTAACTAGCGACGCAAAGTTCTTCCCAAGGTACACCACTCCTATTGTTCCCGAATCCCAGATAAAAAAGTATAAAAGAAGATGGATCTGTAAATAGTCCAGATCCATTTTTATACTGAGGACATTGGTTTTCGACGAACATTTCGCTAGTTTCAAATTGCGGATAACTTCCTGGGGAAATAAATAATAAATGGTGGGTCCCATAGAACTACTGTACAAATACAGCAGATTTATCTTCCAATGAATACCCTATACCGCCGGTAGTATTACCGGTAAAGGACAACCACAGCCAAATTTCATCCCCTAGAAGTTCTAGGCTAGAACTGATCGCTCGTCAAAATTAGGAAATAACATTTCTAGGAAATAATTTCTAAATAAATAAATTTGTCACGATTTCACTCAAGAACGAATTGTCCGTTTTATCAAATACCTAATCCTTCTTGGTCTTAGCAGTTTTTATATAGCTTAGCTTAGCTTGATTGACTGTACACATCGTAGTTGCTAGTCGTGATTGGCTGAAAAACAACTAATATGCACAGCTCACTAAATGAATAATTTTGTTGGGACTAGAAACCTATTTTTACTGTACATGCTTTGGAGTTTTTTTTATTCAAGACCATTATCGTTGCCGGTCCCGTCCTCACAGTCAATTAGGATTATAGGAGGAAAATTAGTTCGACACTCATTGCTACAAGAAACTGAGGAATCCTCTGTATCCCCTTGAGCGCACTGGAAGGGACTAGTATTATGCATCTCTAGAAAATATAGAATACTGCGGCTTCCTGCTGGCTGCTTCTCAGGTAATCGCAGCAGTCACTAAACACGACAGAGTCAACGGAATTTTTACCCACCGTATGCATTTGTCATGATAAAAACTCTCCATGTACTCAGTGACTCCGGTTGCTTATCACTAATACAATCGAACACTACTGTCGTTTGGCGAAAAGCAGGGCAGCTATCTTGACGTCTTCCTTCGCACGTCTAACGCCGTTCGCGCGAAAAGAGGTTAGGCAGAGAGAACACTTTCGAGCTAAATTGACCTTCCTTCCAAAAGACCATTTCTACAAAACGGTATTTCAACCAAATGATCTATTCGGCCAAATGACATTTTCAACCAAAAGATCATTTCTGTTAAACGACCATTCCGCCCAAACGGCATTTTCAGCCAAACGACCTGTTTTAGGGTAAACAATTCGTTCGGTCGAAATACCTGTTTCGCCGAATGTTCCTTTCGGCTGTACGTCGCTTTCGGTAAAATGACATTTTCTGCCAAACCCATTTTCGACATAATAACTGTTTCGGATAAACGTTCAATTCAGTCAGATGAAATTCGGCTAGTTGACTTTCAGCTTAACGTGTTATTCGGTTAAGTGGCATTCGAACAAATGGGTTTTCGCCGAATGACTTTCGGCCTAACGACGGGTAGGGCCATTTGGGCAGAGGCCACAAGGTCGAAAGGTGTTCCAAGTTTATCATTTGGTCGAAACCCATCTGGCTGAAAATGTCGTTCGAAATGGACAAATAGGTTATTTAACCGGAAATGCCATTTACCAAAATTATACTTTGGCCAAGAAGGCCGAAAAGGTCGATTGGCAGAAGAGCCGTTTTACCGAAAATGTCATCAGGCCAAACGGGTCGACATTTTCGATCGTATTTCGGCAAATTACATTTTTAGCCGTAGGACCCGTTAGGGCTAATTACATTTGCAGCCAAATGGCCTTTTCGTCAAATGGCAAGCATTTTTGGCAAGACGACTTATTCGGCCAAACGACTTGTAGGGCAAACGCTTTGGGGGAAGGGTCATTAAGCTGAAACCCATTCCGAAAAGGTTGTTTAGTCGAAAGGGTCATTTGATCGAAAGGGTCGTTTGGCATAAAGGGTCATTTGGCCGAAAGGGTCGTTTGGCCGAATGGGTCATTTGGCCGAATGGGTCATTTGGCCGAAAGAGTCTTTTAGCCGAAAGGGTCATTTGGCTGAAACGATCATGTGGCCGAAAGGGTCGTTTGGCCGAAAATGTCGTTTGGCCGAAAGGTTCGTTTGGCCGAAAGCGTTGTTTGGCCGAAAGGGTTGGTTTGCCGAAAGGGTCGTTTGGCCGAAAGGGTCATTGTTGTCAAAACTAGAGCAAGATGCAAGCACCTCACCGAGGTTGAACGACACACTATCTCAAATTTGAGTATATTCCATATTTTCGATTTTGAAATGATCAAAGTCCACTTTAGGGTAATTAAACTTTGCTTTGGGTAAATTGTTTGCATGTGAATAAAGGCAAAATACCTAGTGCTAGACAAATAATTTTACTCAAAATTGGGTTATGGGCGTAAAGTACGGTTTTAAAGTAAAAACAACCCACTTTTGGGTAGTTTTGGTTTTCTGGGCAGAAGGGTTCACCTTATCTATCACATAACCGCTAGAGTAACTGAATGATGATAGCAAGTTTACCGTAGCATAGTGGTAGAGCACCCGTCTAGCATACTGGGAGGTGTGGGTTCGATTCCCACCGGTAGGCAGTGGATATTTTTGCATATTTCATAAATATTCTCCTCCTCAAAACACATGTTTTCGGTCCTCAGTATCGTTTTTGACATAGGTTAGCATTAACAGAACTTCCTTTCATTCACAATCTACTGCACACAACTAAATGTTAGACAAATTTCACTACCATTGCTTGTTCACGCTAACTTTCACCTACTCAGTGATTGAGTAAAATTGTATTGCTCTCTCTTTTTATCCCACGGAAATTTTACCCAATTTCCGTCAAAAGCAAGACAACTCAAAACTATGAGTAATCCTGCTTTTGACGGAAATTGAGTAAAATTTCAGTGGGAAGAAAAGAGACGGCAATACAATTTTACTCAGTTACTGAGAAGGTGAAAGTTAGAGTGTTAGTCTTCGTTTCAATACTCGCGAGTCCGAAACTAGGTGGCATAGCGCTAAGTAATCTTCTAAATAAAGAGGCATTCTGTTTGTTTTTAAATAATTAAAAACCAAACTGCGAGGAAAAAAATTGTGCGTGATAAAAAAAACTACCGCCCGCACCATGGCCCACTTCAATTCATCTCCACATTCCAGTTTTACCAAAACTGACAAAGCCCAAATGGCATTGGTGGAGGAACCTTAATTTCGTACAGAAGACTTCTCTATATAGATAACCTACACAGTTAAAAATTCTGAAAATTACACGCCATGGAAATATTTGAACGCATATTTTTGTGTTCAATAGCCTCTAATTTTACAACCAACTTTTTCTTGTACGCAATATTGAATACAAGCTCCATAGTAACGGCGACCTGTAATTTTAAAAAGTGATGGAAAAATAAGTCGAATCGAACGGAACATTTTTGTTACATCATATATGCTGTAACATTTTTATACTGTGTACACTGTTCGAAAGAATCATGTACATTTACATCAAATATCATGCACATAATTGGAGCATGAGAAACGATAGAAATATACATTTAATTTTATTTTTTCATCTCAAAATTATGTGTTGTTTTAAATTTACAGGTTTTATTTTAACCTATTTCAATATAAAACGATCAGTCCTCCCTGCTTTCAATACCGTCTCCACTCATTGAAAAATATGACACCCAAAGAATAACAAATTCTGAGTTCTGGTAATCCTAATGTGACCAGCAAGCGTCCTGCGAAACGCGGGACGCCTACCTGGATTACGTCACTGCCTTGAAATTTAACACTCCAAAAGTGCATTTCGCATAGATTTTGGCTGAAAAAAAATTATAAAAATATTTGTAAGACTGCATAAATTTTAATAAATTTGTAAATTGAAGTTCGTATGGTCACATTAGGTCATCCAACTATGCAGTATCGAACCATCGTTATTGTGCTGGTTAGGAAATTTACATGCTCTGAGTGGCATCGTCAAGGGGAAATATTTGGCTGCACGAATTTGAAGTTTTCTCATCGATTTAAGTAAATGCATGTTGAAAAATACTAACAAAATGCAGCATCATGGATGCTGCTTTGTGATCATATAGGAATATTTTCACTTTGGTATATGCCGGTGGCCGAAAAAATTGGTTTCCCGCTGCATTTTGCAGCTGCCTTGATGGAATTGTTGGTTTGTTTACGTTCTACCGGTATAGTAGCAACCGTGGCCTTCTTTTGTTTTGGTTAATATTGTTTCATGTAAACTTTAGATGTTTCTTCAGGGTGAATAAAGTATCGTTTTTAATAGAATGTAATTACACCCGATTCTTTTTTTACACGGGGGATGTGTTCCGTGTAAAAAAAGTTTTCAGTTCAAAACTTGAAAATCCGTGTAAAAAAAGTTTTATGATTTCTCGACAAATCATGCAAAATGGAGCAACTTTGCAAAAATTTTGTATGGGATTTTTTTTACACGGCCGTGTAAAAAAAATCCGTGTAAAAAAAGAATCGGGTGTATAATGGAAATGTGACGCGTTTATCCGCTTATTCCATGCCCTCCCCTACATGATTTTCAACGCGCAATTACATTGAGAAAACGAATATATGGTTTACATTTACATTAGTTTTATTGATTACATCACCAATAGTAATTTCTTTGTTGTGATAATGATCCCGATTGTTGCTGCTTTCCGTAATGGGATACTAAATTCTCGATCAATGCCACGTGCATGTATACTTGCTACGGGCGCTGTAGTTGCTACACTTATCTCTGAACCAGAGCTTAAAATATTCATCTTCATGAAGCAACTTCGGTCCGAATTTTGACAAACATCGCATGAATATTCAAAACATAGAATGACATAGTCAGACGACTACTCCACGAACTAATTCATTCGACTGTCACTGAATGTGTTTACTATGTGCAGAAAAAAAAACATAATTAGCATTGTTTATGTTGATGTTTACCACTGAAAGTGCCTCGCGGAGGAAAATCGGATTCAGTCCTGTGTGATAAATCACTTTACTCATTTGAAACGTGTTCAGATTTCAGATCAATTTGTGAAATGTGCATAAATATTCAATGACTAATATTCAACTGAATATTGACTGTCCAGAGCCGACTATGAATGTGTCGGAAGTGAACTGACAAATGAAGAATGGTCTTCACTAAAAATTTTCAATTATTTTACACTCTGGACTCTGAACTAACAAATATATATGTAAGGGAAGGTAGTCGGTTGTCGGCACCCTTTTGTTTTTAGTTCATACTTTCCTACATTTGCACAATGTGGTAATATTTTCATACCAATGGAAGCCTACAGGTATAAGCTAATAACTGGTGAATAGTTTTTATTTATTCCATCTATTGGAAAATCTTTATTAACAACTAGCTGATCAGACCCTGCCTTATCCGGGTTGGTCAGTTGATAAGCCATTTTATGAGACAGATTCGAACAGCTGATCGAAATTTTGAGTGGAGGGCTCGGTCTTTGTTTTGGTAAATTTGCATGTAAACCATCATCATTTCGTCATCATCATCATCATTTCATTTCATTTTCGCAAATGTTCCTTGTAAAATGTAAATATTAGTATTTGGTCTCCTGTCATTTGAGCTTTCTATAAAATGGCTTATTTTCAAATGTCAAAAATGCAAGGTTGTTAGCAGCGCCGCACTCTAGATCGATTTTTACTCGATTGTTTTGGATTTTTTCACAACCCACCAACTTTAAAAAAAATCATGGTTTTCAAACTATCCCAAACGATTTTTTTATCTTTCTCTAAACACTGCTCAAGACGAATCGATTAGTGGGGAAATTATGCAAATCAATCCATCCGTTCGTGAGTTCTATTGCCACCAAGGAAATGTAAACTCATTTTTATATCTAGAAGAAGATTTGCTCGCACTGGAGCATTACAACTCTTGGGCTCCCTTAGCACAAACGGCATTGGAGTAGATAGGATTCATGTCAAACAATTGTATACCCGAGTGTTATCTTCGGTAGTAGCGAACTATTTAGCTATTCTTCCTAAACGGAACTGCAATGTCTTAGTTAAAGCTTTGATAGGTCACAGCCAATTGCACTATCACATGGCAAGTATTCACCATGTTGAATTGTTTATCTATGATAGTTGTGAATTCGATTATGGATTTTTTCACAATTTGATATGTCATTTGCGCAACTGTGTTTCCAAATATTTGGTTGACACTGTGTGATGAAAAACGCGTTTGAAGGCGATGGCACAAATTTTCCATGGTGATGGAACCATGCCGTCCAAGTCGAAATTCTGATTCCTGGCCGCACGCAGTAGAAGCGGACCTGAATTCCCTAAGCGATCGGTTAAACTGGAGGAACACCGCCCAATACCGAGATGAGCAAGCTATACAAAACTACTGGCATGGTATGACGACGTAGCAGGTGTAATAGCATTTTTGGTCTGAAATGCGTTGATGGGGTCTCCAGATTCTCAGTCCGGTCCAGGATGTTTTCGAGTGGACAACATTCTCGACTCCCTAGGCATAGTGTATCCATTGTACTTGTCACAAAATATACATACATACCCATGCAAAGAAATCCTTTAAATTATTAACTGATGAAATGATTAGATAATATTAAGTTGAATAGCAGGCCAAGTTCTAGGGTAAAGTGCCCAATAGTGGAGCCTCAACCAATAGTGGACCCTATAGCCATTTTTGCATTATTACAGCACAATGTAAACATTTTGCTATGAAATTCCATCGGGAGAACCTACCTTACAGTTCTATGAATTGATTACATGCATTGGAAATGCTATGGAAAGTAAAAATAGATGATGTTTTACAATTCTATAAAAAATAAACACGAGAGTGTCCATTATAGGAATATTTTGAGTGGTCCATAATAGGGAAGAAGAACGTCCCGAAACGGAACATAAAAATCAAATGAAGTGTCGACTATAGGGAAGCAATTTCCTATTATGGACCCCCAGGGGGTCTACTATAGGGCGAATTCAGTCAGACTTTGAAATGTTAATTTCAACGAATAACGTCGAGTATTTGCGTGTTTCATGTATGTATCGTGAAGAGGAGATGCAGAGCTTGATATTAGTTAGCACGCAGAATTAATATTTTGAAAATTTCCACTCCTTATGCCAGGAAGAGCAAAATTTCGCTACTAGGGGGTCCACTATTGGGCATTTTACCCTAGTTAGAATCTGGAGCTATAGAAGAAGAAGAAGAAGGAGTAAACGTTGATGTTATGCCGCATAACTACAACGCTATGATGACGGAATATCCCCCCATTATGTTGAAGGCCAGAGAAAAGCATATCGGACATGTCATTGGTGCAATAAACCCTTTCCGAGTAATTATCAGAATGTAATTACTCTGTTCGGAAATTACGTGTACAAGTATTCAAAAGATTACATATGTGCTTCATAATTGAATTACAGACCTGGTCATTTCAAAGAACCTCACATGACCAACCGCTCCGTGTGCAGTCGCATCTCATTCTCTGTCGGTACTGTTGCTGCACGCGCTATTAATAAACGGCGCATGATTAATTTATGTAGCATTAAAAAGGACAAAACTGCAGCAAAGTTGACCGTATTAACATACAGTTTCCGACATCGCCGATCACGACAACCTTGTTCACCTGGGCGCATACCTGCTAGAATAATTGCAGCCTTGCGACCCTTCGGTGGATGCACTCATTGGTAACGATGGGAAACGGACGCATCACCACCATTGCCACCATTAGCAAACATATTGCGAGATGACTGATCAAGTGATCAATGATCTGATCATACAGGGCCTGCGGAAGTACGGTAAACTTGAGCTCATTTGCCTGGAAAGCCATCAAATATCAGCAACAATATCAGACAGGTCGTGTTCTGTCGTAGACTCGGAAACCACCATCCTATAATTTATCGATGATTGATTTAAAATCTTCCGTTTGAATGATAAATTTGAATAATGTTAGTAGCATATATTCCTCATCCTGTGAGCTCGCGCAGTCAACACAACACATCACATTGGAGAAGTGGGTCTTTAACCAGATAGACAAAACGCAATTTGTCGGACGCAAAAATGACTGCAGCTGAGTGTTGTTTAGCTGTTCGCGAGCCGCGGCTACATCCATGCGCTGTAAATTTCGTTCTGATTTATTCACTGGACAGAACAATTAATTAGAATTTCAAATAAGCAACCAGTTGACACCCCCGGATTGGTATGTCGAGTACGCAAAATGAATCCGGTGCTTATGGGGCTGGATGGTGTCGTGTCGCGTAGCAAGTGTAATGGGTGTACCGAATCAAGCTAGATTGAACAACTGTGATATGGGAGGGTGGGACACCTATTTCTGAATATTGAAGTTTGTTCCGTGCAACAGTAGCAGAAATTGAAACGAAGTTTAATAAACGCAGAAACTGTGATTACGATCAGAGCATGTATGTAGTTTATGAATAATTAGAAGTACAGGATACTAGGAGTACTGAAGCCTAGTAGAATCATTTGTTTGAGAAACTGCGCATAGTCATTTACACAATACCGAGAAAATAACAAAAACCTTTTTTTGAACAAATTGGCACCAAATCTTTGGATTTCTTCGATGCAGATCAATAGCTCTAGGCGAAACTCAACGCCTTGGGAAACTTCTAGTTCAAAAAAGCAAGCAATGTAGTTTATCAAACAGAAGTGCGAAGAATGCCTTCAGAACAAATGCACCTCAAGAACAAACAATTTTAAAGATGAACAGACAGTAGGGGCAGTCTATGCTTAGGTGCTTAGTCTATTATAATTAAAAGACAAGGCACTTGAAACCGATAAGAAAGACAACAAAAGTAAAAAAACGAAATCTAGACCAACATTTGAAAGGGCGTAACAGTCAAAATTTATTCCTTCTGATTTCTCGTCCACATATTTAACTATATATGAAGACGAAGTATCAAAAGGAATAAATTTTGGCTTTTGCTCCCTTTTCAAATGCTGGTCTAGAAATATCTGTAAAGTGAAATGGCCTGTTGGAATTCTCTTATTAGTAGCTATTTAGTTTTGTCTGGCATCTACGTGATCGGGTTGAGATCTGACGACCAACTGGCACAACCTCACGCAACCTCTACTTGATCGACCGCACAGCCAATCATAGGGCTGTAGTTTTTTGTCTGTCACTAAGCGTCAGACCAGGATGAACTCCCTACCGGAACGCCACAAGATATACGAAACCTATCTGAATCTTGATTGCCCTCTACTGACGTGCCTGATCAGCAATTTGACCATCCGCAGCAGCTCACTGTTTACAGGGAAAGTAAATCTTTTTTCCAGTCATTAACCAAAGGAATAGGAAACATCCATTTATCGCTTTCCACCGAGAGCCTGAAATTCGCCTACAACTTTTTTACGAAAATTTGCCACAACGACACTCTTATTCCGTATGTGTTCCACACTTTCAGTAAATAGTATTTCTGCTACAAAAATTCGTGAAATTTTTCTGATCACAACTGAATATTGTTTTTAGAATAACCAAATTTTCAATCGGCAAGTAAATAAATTAGTCGATATTGGACGCGTGCAGAATAGTCGCGAAATGCAGGTTTTTGTCTTGTGCGGTCGGTGAATAAATAAAAGTGAGTGTTTGGTCTTGTTTTTCAGAAGTACGCAGCATAATTGAGCGATCATCCAAAATAATTTGTTCTGCTTTGAGCGGCCGGTGAACAAACTAATAAGTGCGCGTTTGGACGTATTTTAGGTTAACATACCGGTTCGATGGGAATTAACGGGAGTAGAATATGTTCAATGCGCATAATTATACACCGTCCCATAGATCGCATCAAAGTGAATGCTTTATAACAAACACATTATCTTATCCTAAGACAATCGTGGAGATGCAGAGGTATACTCCGTTTCTAGTAGCAATGAGAGTCAGAATAACAATCCTTCCCTTCCTATAGTTTAACAGTAAAATTTTTGGCCATATGACCTTTTTGCCAAAGCTACATTTTTGGCCATTTGACCTGTTCGGCCAAACGACATTTCCGGCCGTATGACCCGTTCGACTAAACGACTCTTTCTGTTGAAATTGAAACTTGACTAGATGACTTTCAGCCTAACGTGTTATGCGGCCATGCGGCATTCATCTGAATGGTCTTCGGCCGAATGACTTTCGGCTAATCGACCCATCCCAGTAGGAGGGCTTGAATAAGTTTCAAGTAATCATTATTGATTTATTGGCATTATTAAATGCTCAAAGCAATATTAACTGCTCAAAGTAGGAGGGAGCAGAGCAATGAAGAATAGAATGGATAGATATAGCAAGCAAGCGCCTGTCTTGGTAAGAGTTGTAACCATGCTACTACCCAAGCCGTTCCTGGGTGGACGTTAGGCAGAATGACAGCAATTTCAACAATGCTGTTCTTACAATTGGCCTCTTCTGAACAAAGATTCAAATTCTGTTCGCTTTATACTTGTCGTTTGCTTACGATTTCTATTCATTCTATTCTTCATTGCTTTGCTCCCTCCTACTTTGAGCAGTTAATATTGTACTCACCGATAAATGCCAATAAATCAAATTTTTCTTTTTTAACTAATTTTAATAAGGAGCACCGATGGGAAATCCGCTATCACCGTTTTTGTGCGAACTGTTCATGGCGAATCTGGAGAACAACCTACAAGAACAAGGAATACTACCCCAGAAGTGGTGGAGATACGTCGACGACATTTTCAGCATCATCAACCGAAAGGATCTACCCAGGATTTTGGAAGCGATAAACAACGTGCATAAGGACATCAAATTTACCTTCGAAGAGGAAAAAGAAGGTAAACTACCTTTCTTGGATCTACTAGTCATCAGGGAAGCAAATACAACATTGAGCCTCGAAATCTACAGGAAGCCCACGAACATTTTGATTTTCTGTTTATAAGTGGATATAGACACTTAATATATTTGTTACATTTGGCTTGAAGGCCTTCAATGTGATTTTTAAAAGTTAATTTTTGATCTAGCAGAAGTCCTAAATATTTAGCTTCGCTAGACCAATTAATAGGAACCCCATTCATAGTGACAATATGTCTGCTAAAAGGTTTCAAATAAGAAGCTCTCGGCTTATGTGGGAAAATTATAAGCTGAGTTTTGGAAGCATTCAGGAAATTTTCCATTTTGCAAGTAAGTGGAGAAAATATCCAAACTTTTTTGCAATCTACTACAAATGACACGAAGGCTACGCCCTTTGGCTGAGAGACCTGTGTCATCTGCAAACAAAGATTTTTGACACCCTGGTGGTAAATCAGGTAAGTCAGAAGTAAAAATGTTATTCAAAATGGGCCCCAGTATGCTGCCTTGGGGGACACCAGCCCTTACAGGTAATCTATCAGATTTAGAATTCTGATAGTTTACCTGCAGTGAGCGATCTGATAAATAATTTTGGAGCAGTTTAATAATGTACAGAGGAAAGTTAAAATTCATCAATTTTACAATCAAACCTTCATGCCAAACACTGTCAAATGCTTTCTCTATATCAAGAAGAGCAACTCCAGTCGAATATCCTTCAGATTTGTTGAGCCGAACTAAGTTCGTAACTCTTAATAACTGATGAGTGGTTGAATGCCCATGGCGAAAACCAAATTGCTCATCAGCAAAAATAGAATTGTCATTAATATGAACCATCATTCTATTTAAAATAATCTTTTCAAACAGTTTGCTTATTGAAGAAAGCAAACTGATTGAGCGATAACTAGAAGCCTCAGCTGGATTTTGTCCGGCTTCAAAATAGGAACAACTTTGGCTTTTTTCCATTTATCTGGGAAGTATGCCAATTGAAAACATTTGTTAAATATATTAACCAAAAAGGATAAAGAGCTCTCAGGAAGTTTTTTGATAAATATGTAGAAAATACCATCATCACCCGGGGCTTTCATATTTTAAATTTTCTAGTAATAGATCTCACTTCATCCAAATTGAAAAAAAAAAAAATCTTGATTGAGAATGTCTTCGAAGCTCCGTGTAACCTGATCCTCAATTGGACTAGTGAGACCTAGACTAAAATTATGGGCACTCTCGAACTGCTGAGCAAGTTTTTGAGCCTTTTCGCCATTTGTTAATAAAATTTTATTTCCCTCTTTAAGCGCTGGAATTGGCTTTTGAGGTTTTTTAAGAATTTTCGTTAATTTCCAAAAGGGTTTCGAACTAGGATCCAACTTCGAGACATTATTCTCAAAGTTGGTATTTCTCAGAATAGCGAAACGTTTTTTATTTCATTTGCAAATCTCGCCAAATAACTTTCAACGCGAGATCGCGAGTTCTTTGGTATTGCCTTCGCCTCACATTTTTAAGACGGATCACAAGCTGAAGATCGTCGTCAATAATAATGGAGTTGAATTTAATTTCACATTTATGAATTGCAATGCCTCTGGCTTCGACAATTAAATTTGTCAAAGATACGAGAGCATTATCAATATCACTTTTGGTATCGAGAGGAATATCAACATCAAAATTCCTATCGATATACGTTTTATATAAATCCCAATCAGCCCTATGATAATTGAAAGTAGAGCTGATTGGATTAAAAATGGCTTCTTGTGAGATTTCAAATGTCACAGGAAGGTGATCGAGTCAAAGTCAGCATGAGTTACCAATTGGCCACACAGCTGACTTGAATCCGTTAAAACTAAATCAATTGTAGATGGATTTCGACTGGAAGAAAAACAAGTAGGTCCATTGGGATATTGAATAGTATAATATCCCGCAGAACAATCTTCAAATAAAATTTTACCATTGGAATTGCTTTGAGCATTATTCCATGAACGGTGTTTGGCATTGAAGTCACCAATTACGAAGAACTTTGATTTGTTGCGAGTCAGAATTTGAAGATCAGCTTTCAACAAATTCTTTTGCTGCCCATTGCATTGAAAAGGCAAATAGGCTGCAATGAAGGAAAATTGACCAAAATTTGTTTCAACAGAAACTCCCAAGGTTTCAAAAACTTTGGTTTCAAACGAAGAAAATAATTTATGTTTGATACGTCTATTAATGACAATGGCGACCCCACCACAGGCGCTGTCAAGACGATCATTTCTGTAGATGAAATAATTTGGATCTCGTTTAATGGAGAGTCCTGGTTTTAAATAGGTTTCAGTTATAATGGCAATATGCACATTATGAATTGTTAGGAGGTTGAATAATTCATCTTCCTTACCCTTTAGAGAGCGGGCATTCCAATTTAGAACTTTCACACAATTATTTAGATCCATTAAAACGGAGTCCGATAACAATTTTTTGTGTGTACTTTATACCAACCTGAACAGCTTCTGGTATGGTATTTGCTTTGAACATTGCATCAATCATGTGATGCAATTGTTCAGTTAAAAATCAAAATCGGAAGCAGTCATGCTACCTGAATCGGCAACATGAACGTTATTTTCCGTTGGGACATGGGTATAAACCTCATTTTGAGAAGAGAAATTTTGTCTACCAGCAGCGATGTTTGCATACGTAGGTACATTCGAAAAATTGGAATTTACTGAAGTGCTTGCTACCCGTTGACGAGCGGCAAAATTTGTTTGTGAATTGTGGTGGGTATGAATTGCTCGACCGGTAACTGGTTTCGAAATTTGAGCGTTTGAAAAATTTCTACCTATCGAATCTGGGATCGGATTGGAATTTCCCGTCATCAATTTTGCACGGGAATTCAAAACTTTTTTGCGTGAAGGGCATTCCCAGAAATTGGATTTATGATTGCCCCCACAATTTGCGCACTTAAATTTATTGGACTCTTCTCTCACAGGACAGGCGTCCTTGGCATGAGAGGTTCCATCACAAATCATGCATTTAGCATCCATGTGGCAATGTTTAGTTCCGTGACCCCACTTTTGGCACTTACAGCACTGGGTGGGGTTTTGGAAATTTCCCCAAGGCCTGCGGAAATGTTCCCATGTGACACGGACATGAGACATAATGCAGGCCTTTTCCAAACTTGTTCATATCATTAGGTTCACTTTTGTTAAAATGAACTAAATCAAGTTCTTGAGAAATGCCCCTCTGGGAAGTACCAGAGTGGGATGTCTTTTTCATCTTAATTACTTGGACTGGTGAAAATCCAAGTAATTGAGAAATTTCAATTTTAATCTCATCCAGTGATTTATCATCACTGGGAGACCTTCAAGACGACTTTGAACAATCGCTCAGTTTTGTCGTCGTATGTGAAGAATTTATGGCGCTTCTCAGTTAAATACTGAAGAAGACGTTTGCGATCGTCAAAGGATCCCGGCAAAACGCGGCAGTCACCCTTCCTAGCAATCTGAAATGAAACCTTGATCCCCTGAAGGTTACTCAAAATCTCATTCCGGAAGCCAGAAAACTCGGCAACAGATACCACAATTGGCGGAATCCTTTGCTTTTTCGCATGAATCGAATCACCTGGGCTAGAGGTATATTCGATTTGCTCAATTTCATCATTGTTCGATTGGAGAAGAATTATTTCCGATATTAGAGTTAGAAGGAAATTCTCCAGCTTCCTTCTATTTTTTCCGCGCTTTGGCAGGACGGTCTTGAAACCTTGTTTCTTTGAAGGAAGTGGAGAATTCAGAGACTCCCCCTTCCTCTTGTTTTTATTAATGCTCATGGCTGAGCGTGGAGACGTGACCTTCTAAGAGTTTTTTTTTCCCAGAACGGTGTCCCTGCAGGATTACCACCGCTTGTCGGAATTTTACTTCCGCAAACGGGTTTAACGTAAAACAAAGGCACGGGTCCTTGCAAAGATCGTAACGGGATCAGTGGGTACAAATAGTGCTAAGAAGCACCGTTGAAATTAAAATAGCTTCGGGTAGTATTAAAAACTTCCTTCCGCAAAGAGAGAAAGAACCGCACAGCACGAAAGCACGATGCGGTCTGAATAAATCAACAATGATAAAGACATGTGCACGGTGATCAAAACTTTCACAAGTTTCAAGTAAATTATTAACCCTTAAATGCGCAATGTTGTTTTAAAACAACAAACCGAAAATACGTTTAATGTTAATGTTTTTAAAAGTTGTTTACGTTAAAAATATTTTAGACGATTTCTAAAAAAATCACCTTGCGCCTTTAAGGGTTAAGCTTTTTTGGTGGAATGTCTTCACTGGCCATAAGTAAGTTTAGTACTATTCTATTTCATTCCACCACATGGTGCGACAACGCAACGTAGTAGTATTAAATGGAATAGTACTGAAAACACGTCTCATGAAATATCATGTTTTTATCAAATAAATTCTCATACAAAAGTTACCTTTGTGACACCCCTAAGTATCCACTAAAATCAGAGCAGCGACATCCAATTATTTTACTACGGATTTTGACAGGTTTGCCTGTTCGTTCTTTTTTGGGGGATAAATTTATCCCCAAGTGTCAAAGTACCCCAATACTGATTTTTTTTTGCAATAATGTTCGCGAATTTTGAAAGTTGAACGTTTGAACGTTTTTACAGGAATATGATGCAAAACGCGCATGCAACTCAATAATGAAACATGATACAATTATGAGAAAATAGAGAAAAAATTAACGAACTATAAATTAAAACTTTTTTTTGTCTTTATTATCGAGACTTTCAGCCCAATGCTGGCTCGTCTCGTGGAATTAAAACTATTTTACACTCGATTCCATGCTTTAAACTTAAGAATGTTCAACTTATTTGCTCAATAATTCAGAATGCTACTTGCACAAGATACTGTCTATGCCTTTGTTCGTTTTATATAATTTTCACCTTCGGAATTGTTTATGTTGCATTCGAAGTGCACTCGTATTGGTGACTCAGAAAAGATGTGACAAAGATGGCGTTGCTTGTCATCCCCGTGACTAAAACATCTGAAATTCTGCCAGGACTCCTGAAATATCAAAAAGAAGATAATTGACAAATGGGAGTTGGAATCTTCAAACGTTCATGAAATTCGTACTATTGCGAGAAGATTGAAAAAATCGAACCGGGGTCCGACGGTCGACTGTCGGAAAGCTGTTTCGCAAACGTCAAATCAGTTGATGCACGGTAAAAAAGTTGGTTTATTTTTTCGGTGTGAATGTTGATTATGAAATTATTCGACAAAATTTTTTTAGGCATTTCTCAAACAAATTATTCAATTGCTAGGCTTTCCCAAATAAGCCTTTTTGAGTAATTCACCATACACGCAAAAACAGCGTTTCCGAATCGTGAACCAGCAAAAATACACCGTGATTTATGTCATGCATTCTGGAACACCAGTCACGTTTTCCAGAACGTTCCAGAAAACGTGAAGGTTGTTCCCGAAACCGTGACTCAAAATACACCGTGATCTAGTTAGTTCACAAGTTCAGTGTTGGTAGAATCACGCTCAAATCTCACTCACCGAAGCCTCATGCGCGAGCTGACTGCATGGAGAGCATCGCGCATGAGTTTTTCACGCAGAATCGCATCGTTTCGCTTATTCGCCGAAACATGATTTCGCTCCAACAAATGTCAATACCCAATCGAAGCGTATTTTATGTTTACGTATGGATTTGTTATCCATTGATTTAAGCAAAGAAAGTTATTCCGATGAATTTAACTAAGAAGAACACGCAAAAATCACGCGCTGATGCAAATCGCGAGTCGAATCATTGAAGATTTTCCAGGCCATGAGTCGTGTGAGGTTTGCCTCGCGCTTGATTTGAATCGTGGATGGGATTTAAGAATTTTAGTTTTTACCAGCACTGCACAAGTTATGAACGCTTTTTATGCGTGTAGAAACGGCGTAGAATTTACTAGTAAATATTTGTTACTATTTCGGAAAGTTTCAAGTTGACAGACCCTCAGAAAAGGGTTATTTGGCAGAAAGCCATTTGGCCTAATATGTTATTTGGCGGTCGGCTTTTGGTCGAACAGATCATTTGGCAGAAAAAATCGGTTGGCTTACAAGCTCACTTGACCGAAAATGCCCTTTGTTCAAAATGGTTGTTTGCCAGATAAGGTCATGTGACCGAAATGGACATTCGGCAGGAAGTAATTTGGTCATTTTGCCAATTCGTTTACCCGAATAGGTCATTTGGCAGAAAATGCCGTTTGACCGGCTTTTTTACGGGAAGGGCATTTTAGGGCCAAATGGCGACGAGCTCGGTGGTGAAGTTTAACCTTTTGTCTGTGCTCTGGGGTCAATATGACCACAGGCCACTTTGAGTGGCTGCCATTTTTTTAGTTTTCAACCGATTCTCCTAATTTTTGGTAGTTTGGTAAAACTCGCCGAGATCTGTCTCCTAGGTGCAAATTCGCTTGAAAAATCTTGAAAATATGCGCTACAGTGTCCTTTTTTCAAAAAACTTACGTTGTCTGTGCTCTGGGGTCAAATTGACCCCAAATTGAAATTGCTATAACTATTTTATTGTTTGGCCAATTTTGGATTTTTGGGGCTGTTTCGAAAGATAATTTAATCATCCTTCAGCTCGTTACCAAAGATTGACTATAGGTGGGCGGGTACATCGCGGGGAGGGGTTTTCGTAAAAAGGGTACAAGAACCGTGATTTTTCATGCTTATTTTATTATATCTGAAAATCCTACCCATTTTGAACTGCACCTTTTCAAAAAGGGAAGGCGTCTGCTTTGACATGAGGTATTGATTAGTTTAGCGCTTGGTCGCTAGGTGGCGGTATATTTGAATTCATTATTTTAGACTACTCAAGTAACTCCGATATGTGGAATTTTCCTCATTGTAAATATTCTTATCGCACAATTTTGAAATTTGTAAAGAAGACGTCTGTAACAAAGTTCGTCTGGTGGGAATAGACTGACATGTGACGGAATAAATAACAAGGAAATTTACAAATAGGCGGCGCTAGTGTACTTGCAATATTCTTGTATATATGGAATATTGCTTTAGCTTGAGATCCCTCATACCTACACCCAAGTTGTATTCGGCAACATTGTTCAGGATGTCTAGCACTACAAAGCGGTGCTCAATATAATGAGCACTTCTTCCCATTTTTTAATTTGTGCGATAAGAATATTTACACTGAGGAGAATTCTATATATCGGAATATCTTGAGTAGTCTAAAATAATGAATTCAAATATACCAAAACTTGGCGGCCGAGTTCTAAACTTATCAACGCCTCATGCCAAAGCACATGCCTTCCTGCATAGCCTGTTTAAAAAAGTTGCAGTTCAAAATGGGTACGATTTTCGGATTTAAGTAAAATAATCATGAAAAATCACTGTTTTTGTACCCTTGTTCACTAAAACCCCTCCCTGCGATGTACCCGCCCACCTATAGTCAATCTTTGGTAACGAAAGATGAAAGATGATTAAATTATCTTTCGAAACAGCCCAAAAAATCCAAAATTGGCCAAACATTAAAAAAGTTATAGCAATTTCAAATTGGGGTCAATTTGACCCCAGAGCACAGACAACGTAAGTTTTTTTGAGCACAGACAGAAGGTTAAAAAAACATTTTCTGGTGTTTGTTTCCGTTTAAAGAAAGGAGTTAATTTTAGATTGTAAAAGAAGAAATGTGTCAAGAAATCTGTGGATAGTATTTTTTCCTCGTGCAACAGCCGTATGTTTGGACCGGAGCCAGTGAGTATGTTCCGGTATAAATTGGACAGAGGGATCCTTATGCTGGTGTGCCCAATTAGATCGGAGTTTATCTAAAGTTGATGATGTTTTCGTAAGAGAATGTGCGAGGTAGCATTAAGGCTTGGTATTCCGGTACTGGGTGGCGTTATTTACGGCTAGTTGAACCCCACCTCTTTATGTAGAAAGTAGTAATGTTGCCCAGTATTTTTAAGGAAGTGACAGACTAAGGCTTGGTTAGCCGACAAAATGACAATTTTATTTGAATAGATTTTGTATTATTCTGAGGAGAAGGATTTCAGGCCTGGTAGCGAGTCACTTTTTAGTGACTTGGTCACTATTTTGAGTCTAGTCACTAAAAAGTCACTATTTGCATCCAAAAGTCACTAAAGTCACTATTTTTCGGAAAATGGTCACTAAAGTCACTATTTTCGCTTTGCCTATAAAAAAGTTTAAAATAAAAATCATTTTTACCTACTATTATTATTAGTCAAATCAAATGTAAATCTGGTAGCAATATATTAATTTTGGAAAATATGCAACAAAAAAGTTTCAAGTGTTTTGTGAAAATCGTGGGGTTATTTCCGATTTATGTCAACTATGATCTCAACCGTCTAAGATGAATTAAGTACTCTCCATTTTTCCACCAATTAATTTTCGATATCTTTGCAGATACGTATTTCGACCACAACTGTGTGGTCGTCTTCAGTGTCTCGTACTTGACTCGACTTGACTTGACGTACTTGACTCGAAAATTAATTAATTATTGGCAGTGGTTGATTTTCTACCCACCGCTGTCACATTCAGGCGCTATAGTATATGCGCAAAACAGAGTGTATGTAATTAAGAGTGGCGACATGTGCCGCATTTGACAGGTCTCCTGCTCGTTTGGAATACGATTTTGTATGGGAATGACAGATGAATTTTGTTCCAATTCTGTCAGTGTCGCCACTCTTAATTACATACACTCTGGCGCAAAATAGCCAGCATGAGTTAAGGACATAGTTGGAGGAGTTCCACGATGGCAGTCAATATGGCACTGGACCTTCCACGGGTCAACCCTACACCTCCCGCACTCCTCTCCCACCAACATTCGAATGCATCGAACAGCATCGAACAAAAGTATAATATACAAATAACTAACCTGTTCACAGCATATTTATTCACTTCCCGTGATAATGAGCATGTTTCTTCAAAGAGTCCTTTGAATTTCGGCTCGAATTTTATCGTAAATCAGCAGTTTCGTGCCAATTTAATAGTCGTTCGCGATTCGGTGGGCTTATCACTGCACTTCACTTCTTCTCAAAGGGCATAGAAAAATCAAGTTTTTACTCACTTCTCCGCACATGAGCAGCCCGAAATGTTGATAGAATGCAAATTAAACATCACTTTTTGATATAAGTCACTAGTTTGAACCGAAAACATAATATAAACTGCTATTTTTGCCCGAAAAAACGATAAAAAACTGACCGCGGAGCGAATGTAAACACCGGCAGCGGCAGCAGCAAACTAATGCTTAGGGTGGTTCAAAAAATGATTTTGCTCCGCCGCGCTCAGTCGATTATGATTCATAATTTGGGTGTCATCCGATGGTTTGGGTTGGTTTGAATAGAGGCTTACCGTGCACAGATCGTTTCAGGTTTGTATGACAGTTGATATGGCGAGGTTGAATTTTACATTATTTTGATTGAGGCACTCCGACATTGAGCGCTGGCGAGGGGGGAGACCATATGACTGGATGAGATATTCAAGAGCTTTAATTCCATCATAGACAGTGGACATTGAATGGTGGTTTCAATGGTTGGGAGTCGATTTTAATCGAAGTTGCGAATCTTTAGCATGATAATTAGGCTGCGGTGCGGTTTTCGTTCAGTGAAGTCAAGTGTTGCTTTAAGCTATGTGGATTCTCTTTTCGCCAGCTTTTGGAGGGAAGGCGCTGTGGCCAGTGTAATGAAAAGTTTAGTTTCTCATACTAGTTTTCATACAAGCTTGAACCGGCTAGTGTTCAACCAGTTTTTGTTCAAATCGGTTTTTGGAGGACACTCGAAGCATGGGACGGAATCGAGTGAGCGTGGTGGAGCTGGGTCGTTTTTTGAACCACCCTACTAATACAGGCATACCTCGATAGTACGTACCCTCGATAGTACGTACCCTCGATTGTACGTACATTTTACCTCGATAGTACGTACACAAAAAAAAAATTTTTTTCGTTCAATTTTCTATACGATTTTAGTAAAAATTTTAATATGCTTTGATCATGGCACATGCGGGGTCCTTCATATGTTACGTTATAATTTCACAACTGATTTAAACACCATCGTGAGCTTATAACGAACTTAGTAGCAAAACTTTGAAAAAGCAGCGTGTCATAAATGTTTGCCAGTCTTACGTAACACATATTATACTATCATTTTAAACAATTGAAGGAACCTCTGAAACAGCTGAGTGATGCGGAGCGCGTGCAAGCCCTCATAAATCAGAATATCAGCAAAAGGAATTCTTTTGTCTTGGACGCGTTCGCACACGCACTCGCATGAGTATGTCATTGGCATAGGAGTGTTATCAACAATAATTGAAATTTAATGGGTATGATTTTCTTAGAAAGCAGATTAGCTATCCACTTAATTGAACAATTATTATGTTCATGATTTTTTTTTTTCTATCAAGGAAATTGGTTCCAGTTCTCGACCCCTCCCCCATGCATTAGTTCACCTGATAGACCAGAAAATATTTCCCCGAGGAGTAAATTAATTCCATCATTGAATTTTCGGCAAGATATTTTACTGTTTAATTAAGTTTACATTAAGTTTAGTTCCATTCTATCCACTTGTCGGCAACATTTTTTCTTGAGAAACAAATTAGCAGCGTTACTAAAATGAGGAAAATTTCCTTTGAGACGTCTTACTGGGATTTCCGATACCTTGGATACCTTAGATACCTGAGATACCTTGGTAGTTTGATCGAAAATTCCATACATGATTTAACTTGATATTCTATCTAGACCTGTGTGCCGATTAAAAATTTATCGACGGTGAGGCGTGATAGTTCATTTTCAGCCAATGGCAGTGGCGTGGTGATGATTGGCGGCGGCGTGAGTCAGCGTGAATCAATTTCGTGTATTACAAGTTTTCCGGAATTTATCTGGATGTTCCTCCAGGAATTCCTCCGAAAGTTTCTCCGGGAATTTCTACGAGTGTTTTTCCAGATATTTCTCTGAAAGTTCCTCCAGGAATTCCTTTGGAAGTTCCTCTAGGAATTTATCCGCGAATTTTTATGAAATTCCTCAGAACATCCATCTTAAATTATAGCCAACTATTTCCTTCCAAATATACCCTCTAAATTCCATTATTTTCTCGGTAATTTCTTCAGCAATTCACTTAGAAATTCTCATAGAAATTTCCATATCCCCTTTCCCAGAACTTCCACCAGAAAATCATTCAGAAATTCCCATGTAAACTCCTCCGGGCTTTTCTCTGGAGTTACTCCAGAAATTCCATCAAGATCTCTCCATTAATTACTTCGAGGTCTTTCCCGAAATTCTCATTGAATTTCTTCAGAAACTCACGTGGAAGCCCTTGATACTCACGCCCCGGGAATTCTTCCGGAAATTCCTCCAAGAACACTCCCGGAAAATTGTTCCCGTTTTTTTTTTCTTCGGGAATTCTCTTGGAAATTCCTTGCAAAATTCGTCTGCAAATTCATCTGGCTACAAAAATTAAATTACGTCAAAACCAGTGCTGGAAATACTCGCTTCACGAGTAAGAAAAGAGTGTAATTGGGCCTACCAGAAATGCTATACTCGCGCGAACTTACTGCCTGCATATTTTCTCGAGCACGGGCAGAGCAAAGACAAAAAGCAGGGCAGTATTTTTTTCGCGAGTAAAAATCACGATCGCAAGTATTTGTGGTTACTTCGAATAAAATGGATAAATTTCACTTAACATAAACACAATAACAATGAACAAATGTGTTCTTGCTCGAACATCCGTGAGAATCATGTTCCGAGGTTGGTTTATGACATTTTGCAAATTAACCCGAATGACTCGCGAAGCTCCACGAACATTTTTCGTGGTTTGCTTTTCTGTTTTCTCTACGAAGTAGGTAGGCAAGAAAAGGCTAAACAAGTGTTTGCGAGTATTTTGTATGGCCAACTTCTTGTTTTGTGAACAAAATTTCTACGGCACTTAAAATTGTTATAAAAAATCATCCAAAATGCCCTCAGTATTTTCCGAGAATTTTTTCAAGGAATTCGCAGTAATGTCTAAAAACAATAACCCCGAATATTCTTCGAGAAACTCTCCTACTTTTTATTCCAGAAATTCCTCCATGTATTTCTCCCAAAAAAATAGCCATTAATTTCCCCGGAAATTACTTCAAGAACTTCTTTAGAAATCTCTTTTGAAGTTCCCCGAAAAGTTCTTCAAGAATTATCCGAGAATTCGTTTCGGAACTCCCACAGAATTTTCTCAAATTATTCTGCAGAAAATTCCTTCAAGAACTGCTCCGGGAAGTATCCGAAAGGAAGAATTTCCAAAAGTTATTTTTGAAAAAAAATTCGCCATGGATTTCTTGGTTTGAGTTTAAGTTTCGAAAAATCTTGATGGATTTACCTATGGATTTCCTGGAGATATTCTCGGAAAAAAAATCCTAGAAGTATATCTGAAACAAATCTAGGAGAAATTTGAAAATAAGAAGGCTTTTGAATAAATTTCCTAAGAAATTTTCAGAGGAAAATATTTATGAATGTCAAAACAAATTTCTAATAAAGTTCAGAAGGATTTCAAACTAAAATACGAAAAAAAAATTCTAGTAGAATTTCAGAGGGTGTTCCTGGAGTGATTCCTTAATTTCCTGAAGAACAAACCCACATTTTCAGAAAAAAGTATCTTTATGTTTGGCCGAGAATGTGTTGAATAGTGGCCATGTTGCCAAAAAATTATCCCACGTCGCACTTTTTGGGCAGAGATCCACGCTAGTTGCAGTCGACAGACACCACCTCAATTCATCAAGCTGATACCGATCAAGTATATAAAGTCGACCCTCCAGGCCTCCTATCAAAAAATAGTTTTTGGAGTTAATAGCTTTTTCGTTACACATTGTTGTACGAGAAAGGCATAAACGATTCTACAGACGAGAAAATTAAAATAACTTAGAAAGTTAGAAATCAGTTTTTTTGTCATCTTTATACTCATCTTAGTGTAATGTACTTATGTATATAATTGGTCGGGGTTCAGCCAAACCGCACCAAGCGGCTTTTCGACTGACTTGTGATATTTTGTTCGTACAAGGACTTCGGAAATAGTTTCATATCAATTTAAGCATACATTTGCAGTAGGATATCCTCAGTTATGGAGTTGAGGGATATCCGATACGATTTGCGATCAATTAAATCTGCTAAACCAAAGTTTGAGCAGAAAAATCAGTAATTTTTCGTTGGCGCTTGGTGTGATTTGGCTGAACCCCGACCAATTACGAATCATAATGATGGTTCCTCCAAATCAACGCGATGCGTTTGTTGCTATAGCTGACAGTTTGTAGCTTTGGTAAAGAAGTTTCAATGGAGCCAATAGAATCGCAACGACAGTGACAGTTCAGGACAACCTTAAAGTTTTTCATTTACATAAAACCTATAGTTGGAATCCATAAAATACGTCACGTTAAAATTTTGTGATCCACCCCCAATCGTCACTTTTTGTAGTAACATGCATAATTTTGTATGATGTGTAACATATCTTTAAAACGTCATGAATATCACGTAATTTATGGATGTTCCGAAGCTTTAACATACAATATTTCATAAAAAAACAATAGCCTCACATTTACAAGGACGATAATTTTGGGCAATGCTACATGTAGGCACCATTTCAAGAAAAAAATGAGTCATACTGGTCCGTTGTGTACAATATCAAATATAAATTTGCTTAGAATACAGAGCCTTGTATCGAAATTTTGTCTTCCGAGTGGTTTTATAAACATTACACCACTCCCAAATAAATAGAGTGTCAAAAAAAAATTTTTTTGTTCGGTTTTATTTTTGCTTCGATAGTACGTACGCTTCGATAGTACGTACACTAAAATTACGGAGGTGTACGTACTATCGAGGTATGCCTGTATTCTTTGTTTTTTTTTAATACGACACCAATACTACTACACGGATAAAAATAAAAAAGCTAATTAGATTACATTTTAATCTAAAACAATATTCGATCTATCCACTCATTGTGATGCATAATTCGACAATAAGCTTTGAATGATTAATTTTAGTTTAAGCCTTTGAAAAGATTATTTTCAGTTTAATCTAACGAAGGTTAAAGGCAATATATTCAGCAGAAATGTTAGTTTTGCAAAACAAATAGGAAATAATTTGACATTTAAAAATTTGAAAAGAATAATCTCGGGAATAGTTTTGATTTTTTCAGAACTTTTACATTTATTTATAAACATACACTGTATTGATAAATTCATTGCGTGGCAATATTTCTATCAGATTATTTAGACCGTAAAAAAGAGCATGCGGCGGTGATGAATCGATTTTAGCGCCTCCTCAGAACTGTCCCACAGTCGGGAAATTATGCTTCCACTTCATAGAGGTGCGACTACTATTATAGGCTTGCCTTTAATTCTCTTAGGCACTGATTTTCTTCCTCCTCGAGGGCAATCGTCCGACCGATCCGAATCGAAGTAGAGATCCCCTTCCTGGCGAAGCGGTTTTCGCTGGTGCATTGTTCCGAACCTGAATTACACATGGCAAACGGAAGAAGTTAATTATCAATTTGGAGAACGATTTATTGAAGAAAAATATTACTTTTGTTTTTGTCTTTGTTACAATTTGCACACTGCATGGCCGAGCAGAAAAAATAGAAACATGGCTCCCAATGTTCGTGACCTGCTTCAGCGCATTGCCTTCTTCGGTATCCGTCGAATCTCGCGTCAACCAGAGAGCCTGATTAACCTTATATCTGTTGTTCACACCCCGAAACGAATTATATTATAAATAATTAATAGGAATAATCCGCTTTTAATAAAAAATACTCGGCAATCGTGGTAGTTGAAACTAATAAACTATATGTTGTCCAAGTCCGATGTTTGATAATGGTAGCCAAAAATCAACTTATTGAATAAATTTCAGATAAGCAAAGCAATGCATAAAATACTCCTTAAAGTGTAAGCGCTCAAATGATTAAAAGTGAAAAAAGCTCAAAAAGTTATAAATAATAAGCTAATTATCTTTTTCAATTTTCTCCGTGTACAGTATATGACAGTTTTTATTGTACCAATACTTTCAAAGCTTTGTTTTGGTACTCAACCCACCTTCACCTTAACCATCAGAAATTTGTATGGCGAAAGACATCTAACGCGGGTTTTCTTAAGGTCACTCCTGACAGAATCCAAGTTTCAAAGTGCTCGCGTTTTCGGGGGCACACCACTCGATACGGAGGCGGTGAACAACTGTCATTTTTGTTGATTCAGCTTTGCTGTGTCGCAGCATACGTGAAAAAATAAAAATGACAGTTGTGCGTTGCTTCCGTATCGAGTGGTGTGCCCCCGAAAACGCGAGCACTTTGAAACTTGGATTCTGTCAGGAGTGACCTTAAAATTAGAATCTTTACATGAAAAACTATTTGGTACCGGTTATGTAGGAAGGTGTCCGCTACTATGCCTACCAAATATTTTTTCGATGAATGTGCTTAATTTTGAGAAATCGAGCCTTAGATGCCTTTCGCCATACTGATTTCAGAAAGTTAACTCCTAGTGTGCCGCTGAAGGCACGCTCAAAGCAGGCGATTCATTGGTGGAATTAAATGGAGAGTACCTAATTCGTCTTAGACGGTTGAATACATTCCACTAAAATAGCTTTATATTTTTTTTTCAAAAAAAAAAAAACTATGATCTTCATCTTCATTAATGGAATTTGATAAAATGCTGGCTGGCCTCGAGTATAGAGTACAGAATTGAGAAGTATTGGAACCAGAACCACGGATGTAAAGGGTTACCGCCGCCGGGGGTGACAATGGGTCAAATGGTGGTGAGAATGGGTCACTGTCACGACATAGAATGCTTGTAGAAAAGATTTAATATATCTGAGGACAAGCAACTGAATTATAAGAGACATTTTTGAACGATTTTGTTATCTGAACCTACACACTGTCGGTGAGAGCGCTGACCCACCAGACCGATTGTCACCTCCGACGACGGTATTAGGATAAAAGCGATTGAATTGGCTCCATTTGATATTACAAATCATTATCCGGGGACTTTAATATTATCCCATGACTAACTTATATAGTCGAAGTAAATAAGCAAATTATATGTTCTCGGAAAATTTAGTAAGTAATAATCAAAGATTGAAGATTGAATAAACATAAAAAAGATCATATACACATCACAGAGCAGAATTTACTCCTAAACATTGGCGAAGCCAGAGGTGGCACCACTCGTTGTAAGCACGCTGTAGTTCACAAAGGCAGCGTTCCTGTGCCAAGGGCCTCTATCAAATAATAATATCTAACTCCGCCAGTGCTAAAAGGTTGTTAAATCCGTTTATGATAGTTAAATCCGCAATTAAGAATAATTAGGGGAACGATTCGGCACTTCATCTCATAGCTCCTATTTCCATCCCATCAATAACATAGTAATGAAAAGGTATTTGATTTGTTATTTAATTTTGTGATATTTTCAGCAGTTAGCAGTTTTCAGCATGTTAGCAAAAAGAAGCGGCAAGATTAGTGCTGTGAGATGTGAGATGGAAAATGGAACAGTTCCCTTAAATTCAAAAGTTTTTTTTTAACTCGATATTATTTGGCCACCCATTTTTTATTAACTTTAATACTAAAGTTCGTCATTTAGAAATTGTAGTTGATTAAAATCTATGGATTTCTAATATTTAAGAGACCATGGTTTTATTGGATTTTCAATTTTTTTTTTCTCAGGAAGCCACGTGTGTGTAACTTAATATGAGGTACCAATTGTCACATTCTTAGCTTCTGGCTGATCCAACGGATACCATCCCCAATATCCAACTCCGTGGTACTTATGAGAGTGTCACTGGTCTCTTGCTTGTTTTTGTCTTTTCTTTATTTCTGATAGCATTTTAGATTTAGTATTTTAAAAATAAAACACTAGTTTGCAATCTACGAATTATACCGTAGCAATGCTAATGCAACTTGTAGCTCTATACCAGGTCACTTTTTCTGCAATTTAAAGTCACTATTTGGTCACTTTTTCGTCATCGTTGGTCACTAAAGTCACTATTTTCAACGGCATTCATCGCTACCAGCCCTGTGATTTTAAGATGCTGACGCGCAAAATTTCGGCGAAATATTGTAGACTTGGCTGGATGAGGTAGAAACCTCTCGCTACTTCGAAGCATCAATGAGCATTGCATTTTGTAGAAACTACTTGTGTTTCACATTGATTTGATTTTACAGATTTTAGTTGAACATTTTGTATCTCAGTTAGTCAAAGCAATTTAATGTTAAACATTTGTATTATTTGTACAGTGTCATATCGTCCATGTTCAAATATGGTGAGTCCGTTCCATAATTGTAAAGCGTATATAAAACCTATTTTACTAAATACGCGTTAGGATCCAACATACATATTATTGGCGTCCATCCTTGATATACATGTTTGATCTCGGAAGTGTCAATACATTGCATATATCCATTTGATGTCTGGGTGTATTTATGTGGGGCTTGCTGTGCTGAAAATCACCTCAAGATGTGGTCTGTAGCTTCTTGTTATAGGGTCTTTGGATGCAGAGCAGAGCTATCACCTTCTATCGCTAGGACTAAAAATGTTTCCATTTTTAGATATAGAAATATCAATAAATAGATGTAGACATATTTCTTCCATAAAAGCACTGCCGGACAGTGGGAGATAGTTAAGTTAAGCAAGTACTGTATTTATATCTTAGTTCCAGGGCCGGATTTATGGGGGGGCCGCGGGGTCGTGGCCTTAGGCCCCCACAAATCTTATGTACCAAAACCAACCTTTTTTGTACATTTTGGGGCCCCCACATACCGTCGGCCCCGGGCCCCCTTCCGGCTAAATCCGGTCCTGCTTAGTTCTTTCTGTATTTCACGTTCTACCAAAACGATTTCTGCTGTTATAACCTTCCACACAATCTTCAAACCTGCCGCGGCACCTATGAGAGGTCGTAGTGTTCTCTGCATCTTTCTTAAGTAGGTGTCCATCTAACCATTTTTCCCTTCCTCAGCATTCGCAAGGACGTGGCCAGGACAGATCTCGACTATTTTAGAGTGCATTGCTTCCCAAATTAGTCCCAAACCATTATCTGTGGTAACGGATGAAAGTGATGCTACTCTCGTACAATAGTCTTGGCTTGTACTTACCACCTACGAATTTGTGCAAATTGCTCAATGTTAATGTTAATGCTAGGACATTTTAGGGCCAAATGGCTCTTTATGGCAAACGACCATTTCACTAAACGGCATTTTCGATCAAATGGTTAATTCGATCAAACGACTTTTTCAGCGAAACGACCATTTCGGCCAAATGGCATTTTCAGCCAAATGACCTGCTAGGCAAAACAAGTTTCCCGGTAAGAATTTTTTTTGAGCTCTTAGTGGAATGTTCTTACTTGGCATAAGACGAGTTCGTAAAATTCAATTTAATTCCATCACTTGATTGTACCTTTGACAGATACGTATTTCGACTTCAAGTCGAGTCAACTACGAGGCACTGAAGATGGGCTTACTGGTTGTGGTATCTGTCAAGGTACGATAAAGGGGTGGAATTAAATGTAATTGTACGAACTCGTCTTACGGCAAGTAAGTTTTCCAGCCTAATAACCAGTCCCTTTCGGCTGTTTGTCGCTTCCGGCCAAATTAAATTTTCCGTCAAACCACTTTCGACTTTATAACTGTTTCGTACAAGCGTTCAATTCGGCCAAATGGAATATGGCTGGATGACTTTCGATGAAAAATGGCTTTTGGTCGAATGACTTTTAGCCAAACGGCGAAAAGACCGAAAGGAGATTGACCGAATATGACATTTAGTTGAGCAAACCATTAGGCAAAAATCCATCTGGTCGAAAATGTCATTTCGGCGAAATAGACATTAGGCCAAAAATGTCGTTCCGACGAACTGGTCATTTGACGCAAAAGTCGTTTGGCCAACTAAGTCATTTGACCGGAATGGTCATTTGGCAGAAAAGCAATTTGGCTGAAAATGTCATTTGGCCAAATGGTTCTCTCTGTAAAACGACCATTTCGGCAAAACGGAATTTTCGGCCTGATAACCTATTCAACCAAACGGCCTGTTATGGCCAACGACTTTTTCGAACGAGTTATCTATTTGACCGTATGTCGCTTTGGTCGATTAAAATTTTCAGACAAACCGTTTTCGATCTATAACTGTTTTTCCCAAACGTTCATTTCGGCCAAATGCATTCCGGTAGATCACTTTCGACTAAACAAGTTATTCGACCAAATGGCTTTCCACCGAATAATTTTTGGGCAAATACGTATCCTATTCTAATAATTTTCCATGGAATTTCTTAATATTTCTTATCGATAATACAAAGAGATTCTCACAAAACTCCAAATAATTTCCTCCAAGACTCCGAAAAAAATTTCCGTTGAAATACAGTTTTCCGTGAAAGTTTAAAAAACATTCAAAGCAAATTCTGATGAATTTCCTATGAAAATTCCGAACAATGTTCTGCAAAGGCCCAAACAACGAACAAGCCTTAAAATTACCAGAAACGAATAAACAAATATTCAATACTTTATTTCTCAAACCCGTACCCGACCCAGGCCCGAATTTTTTTCATCTCACAAACCCGTCCCCGACCCGAACCCGACATTGTTCTAATTTTCCAAACCCGAAACCGACTCGAACCCGTCATCGGGTTTCAATCCATCTCTAATGCATTGGGTATGTGGATTGAAAAGACCGGGAAAACCATCGACATAAGAAAATATATCGAGGTAAAGAGTATCAAGAAGTAGTGAGCCAACTATAGTTCCAAATCTTTTACGAAAATATTTATGTGTTCAAATACTGCCACAATAGAGTTTTTCTATAACAAATTCCTATGAAATGTGCTACTTGGTTGATACGCTGACTGCCTCGTAGCATTTTATTCAGTTAGGTATTCGATGTTCATTCGTAGAGATTCGAAAACCGGTCTGAAACATTGTAAAACGTGCATTTCCGTCATTATAATTGTGATTTTTCTAAGGTGACTAGCGTTCCAAAATTGACAGATTCAAGCGTTTCATCAAGTATGAACTAAAGCTAGCCTTCTGGGGCTAAAATTTTTTTTGACCGGTAGGTCAACCTTTTTTTTTCTTCTCCTGAGGAGGGAACCGCCGATGCCCAGAAATCATGTTTTTCCTTGAGGTCTCACTAGTTAGCGTTGCTGAGGTAGGCAAATATTTACCAGATTTTGCCGAGCTCAAAATAGCAAAACTTAGTATGTAAGTTGTTCTTGTTATCAACACGTGTTCTTTCCATCTCGACTAAGTATCGCATTCAAAGGTGTTATTTGTGTTTCGAATCCAATGCTAAGCTAATCGATTATTATTCAATCCTACTATGGAAATGTCGATTGAGTATGAGATACGTCTTAATTAGCTCCCCAAAACGGTCAACCTGAACTCCATGTGATACTGCTATCGATCGCAGATTACGGCGAGCTCCATTCACAAATCACCATACACCCATTGACATACACTTCCATCGCGTCTAGGCCGGTTCAAGCGTCTCTAGGCCATCGAGCTTTAGAACCAGAGCGGATCTCCGGTACTGGGCGACACCGGACGACACGGCGATGGCAAGTCACATTCTAGCCAACGGGCAAATCGGTATCAATTTCGCGACATTATTGTGCTAATTACCTCCCGTGGACCGATACTAATTAATCACCCTGCGCCGCCGTGTAGGCCTCGTTGTACCGTCATCAGCGGCAGCGCCTGCGACTCACCGACGTCACACCTCTCGAAACCATCACCCGGCGACTGACGACGGTCCGTCCAAAGGAGTTCGTACGTCGCGTGCGATTACGATGCAGATATAGAACGCCGAAGGGGATTCCCTACATGACTTTGTTGACGTTGCTGCGTCCGTGGTCGTCGTCATCACGCGTAGTGTGCCAACTCCAAAAGTTCATGTTTCGATCAATTCATATCTTGGATCGTACATTCTAGCGGATGGTCAACCGATGATAGCGGAAACAACCACAACATAGACGGTGTTGTTCGGTTCACGCTTTTTAAATGGATTCAAATCTTGATGTGGCGGGTTGAGCATCGAGGAAAAAATACGTATAATGTGGTTCAGCCTAATCGGATCTCATTAATCATATTTTCAGTCGATTGGTTGGAAGGTACGTATGGGAAAAATATTGACTGGCTTGTTATTCGAGCTGCTTGATACGATCGAGGAGCTCGATGAGAGCCTTGTCACCACGTAGCGGTCAGTGCAGTATCCTTGAGTTGAGTTATTTTTAAGCGGCTTGCATCACGTTTTTGCTCTTTTTATTCAAGTATTTCAGTACCTAGCCGTACCTCAGTACTGTGATATATCGTATTCGAAGTCGCATCAAAATAAAATCAGAGAAATTTCGCCGAATGCTACTTCATATCATTTATGTGTTTGAATGCCGATCAATTTCAATTGACCCGAACTGCGCAATATCTGCCTCGCATATTATTCTCCGCAAAACTGCAAACGATCACCTCCATTCAATCATGTTTGAAAGTGGATGCGAAAATGATTGACCATCCAACTCTTCCATGCTGAATTGAATTGAATCGCATATGGGACGAACACTTTATTGGCCGTTGGCTGACACAACCAGGAATTTAATTGATTTCAATTGAAAAACAAGAGTGCTATGTGGATGAGGCGAGTTTGATTTTGCCCACCATCAATAAACATTAGTTTTAAAGCAATAATCGGTAGCATACGAAAAATAAAAATATGCAAAGTACAATGCTGCTTAAGACATTTCCTATTCTTTGTGAAAGGAACATCGCACATTTTATACGTTAAAAAATAAGTATGTTTTTTAAAAACGCTCCTTACGTATAGTCCATCCTATCCGTGTTTGTAAATTCTTAAAACAACATTAGCACCATAACTTTCGAATCAGAAATAATCATCACGTTTCCATTTTGGACTTTTTAAAAATTTGAGCCATAAGCTATTCAATTTGCATTCCTTTACTATGTAGAACAGACTACGTTTCCATAGTTGATTGTGGCAATATCGTTGACATTCTGAGAAATTGATCCAGACTAGCCGTATATAACAATAAATTAGGTGCACCATGAAATCAATAATAACTGCCTGGAAAGAATGAACGAACTCCTCTCTTTTACCCGGCAATTGATGCTCGTTGATGGTGAGTAGAATGAACGTGCCACATATGGATTTTAAAATTGTTTATACAAAATTCTTAAATTGACAATGAAGAATTTGGATAATATGCAATGATATCATTTAAAAAAAAAACAATAGAACATTACAGTATTGATAAACTAAAACATCCTGACTGTTATTCAGCTATATAAAAATAATTGATATATTTATGGATAGTTAGAAATTATTCGCAATATTTCTGTGTTACGATATTGCTTTTATCATATTTTCTTCTTTGGAAGTTTTGTTAATTTTAAGGAAATATTTCAAATATTAGCTTCATTTTGTATAAGGCCTTTGAAAATACTTTTCTTATATGAGACGTTTAATTTACTTCTTGCTAATTTTTAATAAATTTTTTTTTTTAATTTCTTAGTAAATTTTCCCTTCTTTTTTATGAAGTTTGTTTTGCTGCCTATAGTAGCTTGATTCACAACAGGGCTACTGATATACTGTGAACAGTGTATAAAATAATGTTCGGTACAGCAAACTTTTATACCTATTCATCGTGATAAATTTAATAAAATAAGGCACAACTTCCACATGGAATGGGAAGCACCTTCTTTCCCCGCAAAAATATCCACAAGGCCACATGGAGATCACCCAACCAAGAAACGGAAAACCAAATCGACCACGTTCTAAGAGCAGCTAGGCGCAGCGTCTCTTGAAGATGGCTGGAGAGATATTCGATCCGCCATTTGTTAGCACCGCACATTTGCTGCAACACCGCACGAGGGCGAACGAGGCACGATGTAAACAGGCGCGAAACAGACAAAACTCGATTTTCCGGAGGAAAAAGCGCCAGCAGGAAGATCGAGACCGTGAAGAGATGGAGCAACTGTACCGCGCCAATAACACACGAAAGTTCTATGAGAAGTTGAACCGTTCACGTAAGGGTCACTTGCCACAGCCTGATATGTGCAAGGACATAAACGGGAACCTTCTTACGAACGAGCGTGAGGTGATCCAAAGGTGGTGGCAGCACTACGAAGAACACCTGAATGGCGATGTGGCAGACGAAGATGGCGGTATGGTGATGGACCTGGGAGAACGCGCGCAGGACATAATTTTACCGGCTCTGGATCTCCAGGAAGTCCAGGAGGAGATTGGCCGGCTGAAGAACAACAAATCCCCTGGGGTCGACCAACTACCAGGAGAACTATTTAAACACGGTGGTGAGGCACTGGCTAGAGCGCTGCACTGGGTCATTACCAAGATCTGGGAGGAGGAAGTTTTGCCGCAGGAGTGGATGGAAGGTGTCGTGTGTCCCATTTACAAAAAGGGCGATAAGCTAGATTGTAGAAACTACCGCGCAATCACATTGGTGAACGCCGCCTACAAGATACTCTCCCAAATTTTATGCCGTCGACTAGCACCAACTGCAAGGGAGTTCGTGGGGCAGTACCAGGCGGGTTTTATGTGCGAACGCTCCACCACGGACCAGGTGTTCGCCATTCGCCAAGAACTGCAGAAATGCCGCGAATACAACGTGCCCACACATCATCTATTCATCGACTTTAAAGCCGCATATGATACAATCGATCGGGACCAGCTATGGCAGCTAATGCACGAGCACGGTTTTCCGGATAAACTGACACGGTTGATCAAAGCGACGATGGATCGGGTGATGTGCGTAGTTCGAGTTTCAAGGGCATTCTCGAGTCCCTTTGAAACGCGCAGAGGTTTACGGCAAGGTGATGGTCTTTCGTGTCTGCTATTCAACATCGCTTTGGAAGGGGTAATACGAAGAGCAGGGATTAACACGAGTAGTACAATTTTCAATAAGTCCGTCCAGCTATTTGGCTTCGCCGACTATATAGATATTATGGCACGTAACTTTGAGAAGATGGAGGAAGCCTACATCAGACTGAAGAGGGAAGCTAAGCGGATCGGACTAGTCTTCAACACGTCGAAGACGAAGTACATGATAGGAAGAGGCTCAATAGAAGACAATTTGAACCACCCACCGCGAGTTTGTATCGGTGGTGACGAAATTGAGGTGGCAGAAGAATTTGTGTACTTGGGCTCACTGGTGACTGCCGAAAATGATACCAGCAGAGAAATTCGGAGACGCATAGTGGCTGGAAATCGTACGTACTTTGGACTCCGCAAGACGCTCCGATCGAATAGAGTTCGCAACCGTACCAAACTGACAATCTACATAATGCTCATTAGACCGATAGTTCCACGATGCTCGTGGATGACGAAACCCGCACTTGGAGTTTTCGAAAGGAAAGTGCTGCGTACCATCTATGGTGGGGTGCAAATGGCACACGATACGTGAAGGAGGCGAATCAACCACGATTTGCATCAGCTGTTGGGAGAACCATCTATCGTTCACACCGCGAAAATCGGACGACTGCGGTAGGCCAGGCACGTAGCCAGAATGTCGGACAATAACCCGGTTAAAATGGTTCTAGACAACGATCCGACAGGCACAAAAAGGAGAGGTGCGTAGCGGGCATGGAGGATCGATCAGGTGGAAGATGACTTGCGGAGCCTCCGTAGACTGTGTGGTTAGCGACGTGGAGCCATGGACCAAGCCGAATGGAGAAGACTCTTATATACCGCACAGGCCTCTTCGGCCTTAATCTGAACTGAATATATAAATGAATAATATCAACCGTGCTTATTATGCACAGCTTGAGTTTTGCAATTGACATAAAAATGAAGAAAATCTTTTTCAAATTATCTGGACCTATTTTGTACACAGCAGCTAGTTTTGAAAATTCAACAACGTGTAAATTGCAGCTAATCTCATCCAACGAATTGTCATTCGATTTTCAATTAATTTTAAATGATTTTTACAAAAAAACCTTAAATTTAATTCGATCCAAACGAACAGTGAGATCGTTTATTTGCGTGCTTCAAATATGTGCATGAAAATAAATTTAAAATCACCGTTTGTTACGTAAGTTCGCAAGTACAGTTCTATCTTTCTTGATCCATAGTCCTATATCGATATTGGTTCCGCCGTCTGCTAACTGGATGCCACGATATAAGATATTTTCGACTTCCTCACACCTTGGGGAAATTTTCCGCAAGATTTTGGTTCTCGAGTATTTTAAATGGGGTACGGGAAATGACGGCTTTGGCAGGTTTTGTTCTATTATTGTCAGGGGGTTTTTCTATAATTAATTAAATTAATTATAGAAAACCCCCCTGACAATAATAGAACAAAACCTGTCAAAGCCGTCATTTCCCCATATACACTTTTCAGGCCCCAAAGAAAAATGGTAGTTTACAATCGTACGATGTATAAAAGTGAACACTGTCTTCAGTAACATTGCTTGAAATCAAATTCCCTATCAATGAAAAATGTCAAGCACAGGCGATTAAGATCTAACGACAACCTAGAACGTCCTGAACACGGTGAAGTTCGGAAATAGAAAATATAAAGTAAATTGGCAGGGAGCTATGCTGTTTTAAAAATAAGATATTTTTCGAACATACCCGTAGAGTAACCGTGATGTACAAAAACTATTTTTAGTCTTCCTTGAACGTCCTAGGCTATTCTAACTATACTTGAGTTCAGGAGTTGAGATTTACAGTTGCAAATAATCTTTTTTCTGTTATTCAATGCTTCGATTTTCTTCATACCCAATAGATATCGTTAGATAGTTATGGGACATTCTTGGTCATCCAAACTATTTTTGAGTTCGGGACTTGGGATCTACAGTTGCCAAAACTGGGTTTTTGTCACTTCAAGTTTCAAAACATGTTCAAGTCTATTAATCACACCTTTGGAAAGATAAACAATACCGCCAGATAGTTCTGGGGTATTCTGGATAATCCAAAATGTTTTTGAATTCGGAACGTGCAATCTAGTTGTGACTGTAGCTTTATTTGTTACACAAAATTCTGATACGTGATCAACCGTACCCATTACATCTCCTGAAAAATCAACATACATCGTGAGATAGTTTAGACATTCTGGATATACTCCAATCTGAGAATTGAAATCTACTGCTGTCCATTTTTTCTTGTCTCAAAATTGATATGTGATTCTTATAGTTAAATTTGTATCCCTTTGGAGCGCATAGTCTCATCTGGCCGATTTTCAATATCAGGAAGAAAACACTACACACTTGGTAACAGAACTTAAAACTACTCAACTTACATTTAGGTAAGTAAAGAATCTTATCCTCAACAACTGAGTTACTACGATCTCATCTGATGAATCCTACTTAATTCTTGCATTGATTGCTGGATATGGTACCAAAGATTATGTTAAATTATTCAACGATTTTTTTTTCATACCGTAGCAGGTTCTCTTGGAGAACTGGATGACTCTTTTGTGCTGAAACTGCCATGTCGATGGTATGAATTCTGAATGCTTTTACTTGACTAATGCTCTGGTGACTAGTGACTTCCTTTGAACATGTGCACTTTACAATCCAATCATATTCAGAAATAGGTGATTGAAATTCAAAAGATTCCCAAAAACTTATAAGGGTATCCAGGATGCATAATATATGCAAGTTCAACACAACTCGAAACATTTCAGGCTCAAGCATTCTCCATGAAATGTTTGTATTCTGTTTGAAATTCCTTTATTCAATTGTGAAACTTAATAATAGCATTAATACAGTCGACTCTCTACATCTCGATGTTCTGTATCTCGAAATCTCTCCCTATGTCGATGGTTTTCACGGTCCCTTCAATCTACATACATTTGGGTACATTACATCTCGATAACCTCCCTATCTCGATATCTCTCTATCTCGATGTGTTCTGATCATATTTTGTTCTGCATTCAATCTCCTCATGTCGATATGTTAAAATTTTTAGGCTACTAGACTATGTGTGGACAATAACAAACATATGAACAACTAGATATGACACTTGTTTTGTTGTCACTTTTCGTAGTAACGAGCTTTTTTGGATCTAGCAGCCATTTCAATTTTCCTTCCATTCCACGATCTCTCCCTATCTCGATGGTCCCTTCAATATTGAGATGTTGAGAGGCGACTGTACTATATTCAGTATTGTGGATTTCTTTTTTTACAATTAAATTTCCAGAATCTTTTGATGATCTTCATATTTTTCACCATTCTAGAATGTATAGTTTTTTAAATCATAAACCACTCTTCGGATTTTTTTGTGATGCTCATTATTTATGACCCTTTTGACAAGGTATGGTCCATATGGTCCAGAACCACCCACGACGACTGTCCGTGAAGTGATTGGGAGTTTTTTTTTTGTGTTGCGGAAAACCCAATAACTAGCCGACCATAGGATTGCCGGATAGTCTTTTCTGTCTTCAGTTGGTCAAGGCTGGATTACAAAAGCGCGTTGCGCTGACATCGCGTCGATCCGTTGTTTTGAAAACGGCAATTTCCTTATCGACCAGCACAATAGTCCAAAAGCGAAATCCTCTAGGATATCATTCTGGAATTCTTTTCGCAATTACTTCAGAATATCCTTCAAGAATCCTCTAGAAATTTGTTTAGGAATTTCCCCGGAAATCCTTCCTGGTATTTTTTCGGGTAGATCAGACATTTTTCCGGTAATTTTTCCGCGTAATCGTCTTGGAATTCTTTCCGGACTGGTATTTTTCCGGGAAATCCTTCAATTTTTTTCCAGAAATTCTTTCAGGAACTTCTCCAAGAATTATTTCAATACTTCCTTGCGGAAATTCCTCCGGAAGTGCTTGTGGGAGTTCCTCCAGGAGTTTTTTCAAGAGTTCCTCCGGTAATCCCTTCAGGAACTACACAGGGAATTCCTGGAGGATATTTGGCAGGAATTTCATGGGATTTTGGAAGTTCCTCTAGAAATTCAATTACGGGTATTCCACCGTCTGTTACTACAAATTCCTCCAGAAGTTCCTTCGAGAATTTTTCAGGGAGTTCCTCCAGGAGGTCCTCTAAGAATTCGTCCAAGAGTTCCTCCTGAAATTCTTACTGAAGTTCACTTGGTAGTTCAACCGGGAGTTCTAACATAAGTTCCTCCAGGATTTCCTCCGGAAATTTTTCCGGTAGTTCTTCAAGAAATTCCACCAGAAGTTTCACCAGCAGTTCCTCCGAGTATTGCTCGGAAAATTTCTCCGGGAATTCCTCCGGTAGTTCCTCCGGAAATTACTCTTGGAGGAATACTCGCAGGAACTCCCGAGAGAATTGTCAGAGGAACCCCCTGAGGAACTACCAGGCTGAAACCTCTGTAGGGGTATGTACCATCATCATCTTCAGAGGACTTCTCGGGAAACTCCTTGAGGAGCTCCCAGAGAAATTCTCGGAGAAGCTTCTGGAGGAATATAAATTCCTGAAGAAGCCTAAATGAATTTCAGAAAAAAAAAGCCTGAATGAATTCCTGGAAGAAATTCCCAGTAGGAACTGCCGATAGAACTATAGTATACCGGAATACATCTTGGAGGAAATCCTGGAGGAATTCTTGAAGGAACTGGAATAATTTCCGGAGAAACTCTTTGAGAATCTCTTAGTGGAAATGTTGAAGTTTCCACCGGAATTCTTTCAGGATCTCTACGGGAATTAATCTAGGAATTCCTCTGAAAATTCCATTGTTAATTTCATTTCCGGTTTAATTTCTGTATAAATTTCCGGTGGAATTCCTGGAGAAATTCTTTGAAATTTTCACAAGAAATTATTCGAAACTTTCATTGATAATTTTATGGAATTTGTAACTAGTAATTCGAAGATTTTCGTGAAATTCTTAGGAATGTTTACTGGAAATTCTGCGAAATTTCCACGGAATATTCTTAGGAATTCCACGGTGCAATTTTTCAGATTTTTTCATGAGAAGCAGCACGAAATAATCATCTGAGGAATTCCCTGCAGAACTTATGAAAGAGTTCGTGGAAGATTGGAGTAAATAATGGTGGAATTTATGGTGAAATTACTGAAGACTTTGCCGAAGAGGTTACTGGAAGCATTTTTAAAGAACCCCTGATAGAATTATAGATAGATAGCTTGCATATTGTTTTTTTTGCTGCCTATTTTATAATAAATATTATTTCAGAGAGGATTTGTTCAGAAATTCAGATGTATGGTTCTGGTTTTCTAAAACTTATGGAAGATTGCAGGACTTTTAAAATAATTGTTATAGCCGATTTAATATTCTTTCTGAATACTAAGTTCGTTAATAATTTTCTCGGTGACGCGCTCGCGAATTTTTTCGTTGTATCAGCTCCCAAGTGTCAATTTTTTGTTTCGGCTGATGAATTTAAATATACCTATGTTGAGTTTATTCCAAAGTTTTCGGATCGCCGGTGGATTTAGTTCGTGGAAAATCAGTCGAAAATTCATGCGTTTGCCAGTGACCGTGTCGCGACACACTAACCCCCCTGACAATAATAGAACAAAACCTGCCAAAGCCGTCTTTCCTCCTATATACATGACAGCTATCAGTATGCAATCTACGAAATACTGCCTAGCACTAATATACATATGTTTTTATAAAATTACTATAAAACTACGATTTAAAAGACCTAACAAAGACCCCCCCCCTACTCGAAATCCTGGCTACGCCCATGCTAGTAGGCTTTTAGGCTGAAACTGCCGTTTGGCCGAAATGGTCTATTGGCCGAAAATGTGGTTTTGCCGAATAAATCATTTAGCCCAAAATACCGTTTGGTAGAAATGGTTGTTTTGCAGAAAGAGCCATTTGGCACGAAAATGACCTTTCTGCAAAACACTCTGACACTTTTGGCCGGATGTCCATTCCGGCCAAATGGCTCTTTCTGTCAAACGACCATTTCGGCCAATTTAGCTATTCGGCCAACGGTTTTTCAGCCAAAGGAACTGTTCGGCCCAACGACATTTTCGACCGTATGTACCTTTCGACCAAATGACATTTTCGGCGAAAAAACTTTAGGCTAGATGAGCTTCGGCTAAACGGTTGTTAGAGCCTCCTTTAGGCTCCTGGTGGATAATTGGCGGTAGCTTCAGGCCTCGAGTAGGTTTTTCACTATAACTTCACGGGCTGTACTGCACTGGGGCTTCTTCCTGGATGGAATGCCGAATTAACTTCTGGTTATCGTCAGTAAACGAAAACTGGAACACTTTACTGTCACTAAATATTTATTCGGATGATATGATCACTAGTTTATACAATTCGAAACTAAAACATTCGATGCAAATGCACTGATTTTATAGTAAAATTAATGTTCTAGAAATTTTATTGGAGTTGAATTCGAATACGCGCTTCTTTTTGCTAGTTGTTGCTGCCATGGTAACGACGTACGTACTGCGATGTGCTGCTTCCGTTGCTATACGATGTCGTATATCTGGTTAACTAGATTGAATTCGATGATGTTCATTGTAGTTTTAGCAATGCTGTGCAGTAGCGTTATCAGTGAGCAGGTAATGCTTCGTTCTCGATCAGGCGTGAATACTTTTCAAATATAGAAAATCTTTGGATTTCATCAGGAAATCGGAATTTGCACTCGAAGATCTCCTTAGATTTTTGAAGTAAATCGTTGGTATTTTCACGAAAAATTCAGTGGAGTTTCAACGTGATAAGTTGGGAATATCTGTCGGGAAGTTCTGCGGACTTCTTTGAATATTGAGCCGGAGTAAAAAATCATATATCAGTTGCGTGATAAATATTAAAACAACGGCGCGCCGATGCAAAATTTTCGGAAGTCCAGATGGTATAATCATCATACAGAAAAACCGATTGATAATTATTAAAAATAATGTCAACAACACAGAGTGTCCTCTTTGCGAAATGAATTGGAGGCCATAGTTTATTTCGACCTATAGCAACCGATACCAGAAGTGTCAAACCAATGCTGGTGATGAAACCAAACATGCACTACAAAACTATGTATAATGGAAGTCCAAACTCTGCTTATTGAATCAGATTAATTGCGTCGAAATCCAATTTCAAAGCTGTATCAAACATTCCGGGGCACAAGTCATTAAAAACAAACGCCAGGCAACAGCGAAATTCACTTTAAACTTTGCTCTCGTTGCAGCATGCATAAAAAAATCAGTTGTGCTGACTGTTGACTGCCTATTACCTAATTGACATTTGGGCCGTCGAAAGCGCGTGGAGAGGGCTAGGACGTCCTTCGCTGTAGCTATTTTTGGACACTGCCGTGATTGTTCCCAACGATTACAGAGCCGCAAGCGTTCAAGTAATTATGCTTCTACTGATTATATACAGAAAAAGATGTTGCGAGCCATCCGGAGCAAATTTGTATCAGTGGTGAGGAGATCGAAATGGTCCCATTGGTCGCCCACAACCGACATTTTGAGACACGTCCAGACAGCGAGTCGTATTTAACCGCTAATATCATGTAATAAAATTTGAAGCTTTTTTTGTTTATCTCATTTATTGTGATATTTTGAATTAAAAGAAGTCGATTGAAATAATCGGTCGTCAATTTCAACAAATCAGCAACTGGAATTTGTAAGGTTTTTTATTACTTACTGACATGTCCTAAAGAATCAACTTGTTTGCGAGTGATGCGTATCTACCGTCATCTACTGTAAGGAAGAACGGTCCAAAATGAACCCTTTAAGCTTTTTCGATGTTTTCGCCCTTATAAACAAAAATATCAAACCATTTCAACGTATAGGTGCAAAATTTACAAACCCAGCTACATTCCACAATGATCTCCTATTAAAAAAAATAAGGTTTTCATGACTTTCTAACGCATTTAAAAAATGTTTTAAAAATAGGCGTGGGGCAAAACGCCCGAATGGTGGTCTAAAATGACTCAATTGCATGTGAAATGATGGTGAACGCATGGTTGTTTGTTTTTCTTAATGGATTGAACTACAATCTTACGGATGTGGTGGAAAAATAGCAAATCGTTAAATTTGAGTGAATATGAAGGGATTTTGCTCATTTTTTCCAATGCAGCTCAATGATGGATAACTAGTTATGAATTGTAATGGTAATATTCGTTCATGAATGTACTACAACAGATTATATGAGTGATTTTATGAGTGAAGCCATTTTGCCCCAGGGGTGCATTTTTGACCGTTCTCCCCTAATAGGTTCAAAATGGAAATGTAGCAGCCATAAAATCGGCAGCAGTATGCAGATTTTAGAGCAGTTAAATGTTCCTATATACATTTTTAGACTCGTCTCAGGATCGTTGATGAGCCTGTCAACAGTTCAAATTGTTGAGAATCAACAAGAAGAAAATGATAATTCTAGAATATCCAAAATATAGAAAGTGGAAGGAATTTAAATTTATATACCTGAGGAATCTGGCCACCTCAATAACGAATATAACATCGCAGAACCTGTTATGGCAGAGAAAAAAATTGAAAAAGTCAATAGATTTGGAATTTATACTTTTTAATGATTTCAAAAGGATAAAGCATCGCTCTTCTTTCCGTAGCCTCAGAAAATACAGACGCAACCAAGTTATTTAACAAAAACAAAAAAAAAAGATTCTTCGTACGGCCGAGTCGCCGAATAATATGCAATTAACACAGAAATTAAGTCAATTGGAACTTTTAAAAAGATTTTTTTTAGTGGCAATGATAAACAATCATCCCTTTGCTCGTTACATAAATACCTATTTGCAAACTTAAAAGAACTGCAGCAGTACTGACAATCATTCGATACACTGTGAGCGCCACTCACGTGGCGGGCAACGATGGATCACGTTTTGCTCTCAACCCCGTGTATTTTTCTCTCCACTCAATCATTGCATTGGTCTGGTTCTGTCCATCGGCACCAATCAAACGGGGGTTAACAGAACCATAAACCGTGCGTGGACTTTTGATCTGAAATAGAATCCGCACGGTGACCATCAACCCTTTATTGATTATGCGGTGTGTGCTGAGCAGCCGAACCTGCCGCAACCCCAAACATCAACTCCGATCCGGTCTGATGGAATGAACTTTCCGATCCTTGCCGGGTGTCCGCTTAGGTGGCGGCGGCGGCGGCGGCGGCGGAGAAGGATAAGCAGCGATCGGCATGCGATGACGGCAAGGTTTACTCGGTCATAAATCAGCGCATTGTGATATCGAGAGTGCGTGTAGACTTTGATTTTGCTCTCGATTTACACGCATGGCAGCCTCGAGAAGCAGACTGTCTGACAACGTCGACGCCGGCATCGTCGTAGGAGTCGGAAAAGGTTACATGTCGCTAGTCCAACCCTATTTTTTCTGCGAATGAGCTCGGCAACGTTCGTTATCCTGTTGGTAAAGGTAGACAGTCTGGTTTTTGTCATGTTTTATATATTTTCATTTGTTGCTCTATTGCTTTAAAATTGTTAAACCAGAAGTACGTTAGAAAGCGAAATTGAACATAGAATGGGACTATATCGAACAACATACTGTATTATATTGTAATTTGTACGTTGATATGTTCAAAAAACAGTGTACTCGACATTTTATTCTTTGGAGTTCTTTGTTGTTATTAAGCTACAATTTGCATAGCTGTGAACAATCTTTAGCACTTAGTTATAACTAAAATCATTTTAAGGCAAAACGAATAGTTGGAAATGTTTTATTTTAGAATAAGATAGAATAAGAATAAGAAAGATGCATTGGTAAACTTGTAAGCCTACTTCGTGCTGCTTGCAATTACATCTATTGTTATCTGGGTTCAGAGTTTGTCACTTACCCTATAGCCAATCAGAGCCAATGCAGATTTATGGGACAGAGACTTAATTGATTTTGATCCAATAATGCTGCATATCTAGATTGGTGAGCCGCACAGCAAAGACGATAACCTTTTCCATCGTCTGACGCACATCATAATCATAACAATGCAAGTCAATGCCATAGCCAGGAACAAATCACCAACCCGTTTCCATAGGATAACTAGTTATCGGTTCAATGCTGGTCGTAAAATATAATTTGATTCGATTATGATAGTTTGTGTCCACACATCTCATACTTGCTAGTGATTAATTAAATCAAACATATTTCCGACATTCCGGGGAGTTCAAGCATGTTGAGCACCAGCCAAAGCAGTTATACACCTTCGTCTGCGTGCCTTTGAGACAGTCTACAGAGCCAGACTATCTTCCGTCCATAAAAGCGAAATTTTGAAATTATTCCCCTCACGATCCAATTAAGTTTAATGTTCAGCCACTTACCATTCTGTCAGCGTCGTCCTCGGCTACCGAATCGCTCCCACGAGAACTATTCAGCCACCATAGGAAGCCTAACGGACTTCTATCTTCCTCCTCGCTCAGTCGAGTATTTTGTGCATGAGAATGTCACACACGTAGCGCAATCGAAAAGTTTGGATACTACTGAGTTCTTTGTTTTCCACATAATCGGAGTCTTTGAAATCGAAATCGGATAAATTCCTTCCGCAAAGTGTCCGAAAAAAAAAAATCGTTACGTGCCAAGATTGTTTGATGTGAAAATTCTATCCATCCGAGCACCCTCAATGCTTTTCAAAACGATACTCATAAATAGAAGTTGCTCCAATATCTTGTAACATTGCTTAGGCTTACTTTCATGTCTATGGCTTCTATTCCGTGAACTGCAATAATGCAAAAGCCTACTGCATAGAAAGTAAATAAGGACGGGCCAGGAGTTGAAACCAACACTGGACCTATAAAGCTTGGTTGGTTTGAAAAATTTGTTAGTTTTTCGCCTAATTCAGTTATTAGAAAACTGTTTAAACGCACTCAAGTTGTTATAGATACTTAATCCCCCATCGTCCTGAACCAGCGATGTGTTTGAAAATTTATGTATTGATATCAGACAAAATCGTTCGAAACGGTCTCTGATAATTTAATTCGTTCAACCAAAGATTATTTTTTCACAAATTTGGAGTAACTAGTCACCAAGTAACCACGTCACGGTTTTGGAAATTAATTTCATCATCTGTTGCTTTATACCACTCATCAGTCTGTGAAACATGGTCTTAGAATGTGTCTGATGGAAAATATTTATAGTGTGAAATCATAACCTTCCGGTGCGGCGGAAGGTCACATTTGCTCATCAGAAAGCACTAGCAGTTCTCTTGATGCGATGCATTCATCAGTGAAGAAAGTAAACTTTGCCAATCTGCATCACATGCATCAAATGCCAAGATGATAACCAAAGATGCCACTCGGGATGGTGTTAACGGTAGTGAATCACATGTGTACACCGCCTTCCGGCCAAAGCTGCAGGCTTCAAGCGCATTATAATCGGGTGCAATCTGACGTGCTCCATGTCACGTGATTAGCCCGTTTGTTTGTACATTGTAGGTTTTTCACTCAGCCCGGCCACAAACCACCTCGTTTGGGTGGCACTTGAACGTCGTGCGGCGGTAAAAAGGGAATCTATGTCATCGTGTAATTAAATGAGCATTACCTCATCTAGCGCGTTCATCTCGTTTGTTGTCAGTCATCTAATGCGGTGTGCAAAACTGCGTGTTGCAAATCGGTGAGCGACGGACATAATTCGATTAAAGTGAGCGGTAGACGACGGCCAAATGGAGTTTGTATGGGGTGACGTACTGTCGTACCGATGTCAGCAAAGTGAACGGTTGGGATGTTATTGATAGGATCAGACCGAAACAGCTCATGTAGTACATAAAACTTGTAATCTAAGATTAATTTTTTTCAATTTTATTTTTAAATTTACGTACATAGGCATTTTTGACGGGTCTTTTTTTAGAATAACGCAAATTTGTATTTGACTTACAACTAACGGATGTTGAATTTCAATGCATTAACAGCTTCTAGCACATTTATTGCGGAACATGATTATTAAATTTTTGAATCAATTTAGCAAAATCAATAAAATGTTGAATTTAGACATAGATAGACAAAAACATAGTCGGTAGATCATGTATGTACTAGCTGGACAAATGCTTTTAGAAGAAAAAAACCCAGAATGATTCACCTAGCGGTGACTTTCTCGTGTATTATAAAACAAGAAAATCACATAAGAAAGGTCAAAATTGCTCTTTTGGGGGATAGATTCAGTTATTTCCATCAATTCACATTTATTTGCGTTTGTTTTTGAGAATTTTTTTTTCGGTTTTGAAATTTTTTTTCCAAGGGGGGACCCTTGGGAAAAATGTGGAAGAAATCAATATTTTTTAATAACTCCGGAACGTAATGGCCGATTGGTCCAATTTTCAATAGCGAAAAATTAGGAAAGATTCCGCGTCGAAGGCAACCTGTTGCAAGCACACTTTTTGTACACCCAAAAAACAAATCTGACAATTATTGTATAAAATTTGAGCATATACAATTCTGTAAGCTTTTTATACAAATATTGTAATAAAATAATACAAATCTGTATTATTTTAATACAATATTTGTATAAAAAGCTTACAGAATTGTATATGCCCAATTATTATACAGTTTCTGTAAGGTTCTTATGCAGAACTGTATTAAAATCTGCCATCCCCTGGTGGGGTGTACACACACACACACATACACACACACACACACACTAGGGTGGCTCAAATTAGTATGGGAAAAACTTTTTTCAATTTTTTTGATGGGCCGCCCTCTTATTTGGTTCTATTTGATGCCCTGATGCTCTGGACAAAATTTCAGCCAAATCGGTCAATGTTTGGGCAGTGCTAAACTCGTTGGAAGTTTATATGGAAAAATGTATGCAGAAACATCCAAAAACAGTAAATTGCAGCTGGACTACACAACTTACGATGAAGAACTGTGATACTCATTCAGATCTTGGAGAATTTAATACAGAATGTTATGCAGAAAACCGCGAGAAGATTCGAGTTTGCCCGGCTAAGTTATTAGCATTTCTCTGCAGTGGGGTTTGAGCAAATTTCGTTTCTTTTACCTTTGAAAAGAAATAAATTCACCCCTACAACACTCCAGTAAAATTCTAATATCTTTGCGTAATAAACTCTAATCTTCTTGCGGTTTTCAGCATAACATTCTGTATTTAATTATACAAGAACTGAATGAGTATCATTGTTCTTGATCGTAAATTGTGCCGTCCAATTGCAAATCACTTTTTTTTGGATGTTTCTGCATACGAGTTTAGCACCGCCCAAACGTTGACCGATTTGGCTGAAATTTTGTCCAGAGCATCAGGGCATCAAATAGAAGCGAATAAGAGGGCGGCCCATCAAAAAATTTGAAAAAGTGTTTTTTGAGCCACCTTAATACACACATACAGACATCACCTCAATTCATCGAACTGAGTAGATTGGTATATAACACTATGGGTTTCCGAGCCTTCTATTAAAATTTCGGTTTTGGAATGATCATTTAGCCTTTTCGTATACTTAGTATACGCGAAAGGCAAAAAGTAGGATAAAGGAAGTAATTGGACAATTGTTCAAATTCAAATTGAAATTTATCCTTCCGGAACTCGCATTGTTGTAAAAAGTACAACATCTTTGAAAAAAGCTTGCTAGTCATTCACAACAGAAACGAGACTACGTGTGTGATCCAGGGTCATGCGAGTCCCAAGAGGATTAAAAAAATATGATTTCTAATTTTTTTTCTACGAGTTTTTTTTAAATTTTCGATGAAATCAAATTAAAAAAAGTCCTAATTTTTCAACAAAATTCCATTTGTATACCCTCTTCATCCAGAGGGGGAGCGGCTCGAACTAACATAGAAACATTTATTGTTAAAAAAACGAGCAATGGGTAATGTTTTCAACATAACCGAGAGTAGACGTAGGACTTGTATAAACGTAACGTATTTACATTTAACTTCTAACTTTTGGATCTATGGAATTTGATTATAGGTATTGATGTTGGAAACGACAATTTGTTTATTTAAAACTTCTGGAAATAAAACTAATAATTAAATACATAATTAGAATTGCTTTGTTTCTATTGAGCCTTTATTTACTCAAGCAAATGCAGGGCATTTATAGATTTCTTATTGATGATACATAGTATTTGAAGTTTAAAAATTATATTTATAAAATTATGGGGAACTGTCCCGTTTTCCAAACAAAGAAAAGAAATACAGCACCAATTTAGTTGCTTCTTTTTGCTAACATGCGTGCTTACTGCTGAAAAAATCACAACAATAAGAAACAAGCCAAGGAGCAGTAACCCTACTAAAATAGAGGAGGTACTGCTAATACGTCAACGAAAAAATATTTAATGCTTTGATTCCAAACTCCGGGTTTACATCAAGTTTAATAATACAATTTCTCAGAAAATAAATAACAAAGAATAAGATAAAGTTTATTTGAATATTTTTCTGAAAATTATTTTTTGGGTACTTTTTTAAAACATTTACATGTAATACAGCGCAATTTTCTAATCTAAAATATATTAACACTATTGCTGATTGTGCATCTTTAATTGCTAATGCCTTCTACAAATAGATGAAATTATTTAATTATGAATTTAATTCAATTTTTTCTTCATCAGTGTAGTTGATTTATTTTGCTGTGGAATTAGAACCATGTTTTAATGTAAGTGTCGTTTAGTACCAAGCACAACTTAACATATGGTCAGTCATATGACATGACTCGTACCCATCCCGGGATCATGTAGATTATGAAATCAATCACCTGGACCAAATCTCTCTGGGCTAATTTTATCCTTCTTCATCTACCTCTAGCCTCTAGCCGTGAACTCCGAGTGATGGGCGATTGCATCCATCGTGACCGACACCATTGCATCCGACCATCATCAAGCACAGAATGACAAAAAAATGCGCCCACTTCTTTCATGCATATTCGCAGACCCACCGGCAGTTCTACCGCTGGTGACTATATGCTGTCGCTGTGTAGGTGAACACAGCGAACGAACGAACGAAACAAAAAATGCGCGAGCAAAAAGCACGTCAGTACGCGCTGCTGTCACAAATTGTAATGACTCGCACACGGCAGGCACTGCTTCTTTTATACACAAAGAAAATTTTCCGGTAGACTCGAAGGCCCGTGACATACCGCATTCTGATGTCCGTGTTAGGAATGTACTGGATTGGCTACATATGAAATTTTTACTGGCTTTGCAAGAATTGAAATTTTCAATAGCTTATCGTTAATATTCTTAAGTTTCAATGAAATAGGCAAATTGCTGGAGAGTGTCCGAGTCGATTGATATATAAATCTTAAAAATCCATCGACAGATAAAGGCGCTAGTAACGTTCAAAATCTTCCCTTCCAGCGTAACGCTCTCGATTTCCAAAAATCTAAATGACACCCAGTATAGTAAAGAAAGACGTAAGTCCTACGTCAAAAAAACACCATATGATAAAATTGGTTAAATAAAAATTGGTAAATAAAAAGAAGATTCAATGAAACTTTAAAACTCGATGGTTTTTCACTGGTTGCATCGAAATTTGTTAGATATTTGTTGAAGGTAACAAAATTACAAAACTCGACAAATGAAACAATAAATAATAATTGTCTAGTTTTCTGGAATTTCTAATGTGTCGAAATATATAATTCAATTGGATTGGATACGACTGGAAATAGTTTTTATGTGGAAATTTCGGCTATCTCACCATTCAAACGATGAACGTTTTACTCTGCCCGACGTTTCGGCCATTGAATGTGGCCTTTTGCAAGGAAAAACTCTATTTTTTTAAAGAATTTTAGTTATAATTTTGCACAGTTTCAGTAACTTCAATCTAATTTTACTTGGTCAATTGTTTTCGTCCTAATTTATATGTCGTTCTGGGTGTCAAATGGTCAAATGGAATTCTGCCAAAACGCACCAAACGGCTTTTTGATTGACTTGTTATATTTTGTTCGTACCAGGAAAATGGGAATCATTTCATATCAATTCATAGGTACATAAATTTGTTATAGGATATCCTCAGTTATGAGTTTGAGGGATCTCCGATACGATACACGATCAACTTAATCTGCTAAACGAAAACTTGGTCAGAAATATGGGTTATTTTTTGTTGGTGCGATTTGGCCGAACCCCGGCGCTTTTGGGCTTCTAAATTGGTCAAATATTAACTTTGTCACGGAAACCAACAACAAGCTTCCGTTCCTAAAAACGCTCATAATTGGACACAAAGACCCAGCTCCAACTGGTATTCCAAACCCAACGCATCTGGACGCTTGATGAATTTCCACTTTTCCGTCCAACAACCTAGAACAACCTAAAGCAAATTTCTGGTATATCTCCGTTGGTAGCACTCGAAATCTTCTACAAGGGGTAATGCAGATCGGAATCATTCCTGCGATAACACAAACTTCTTCCGACGAAATGGTTCGCTACGCACTCGCGACTCGGAAGGCCATTAGACGAAACACGCTATTCAGTTTCCTCCGGTTACGTTTCGTCTTGAGCGCAGCTCCCCAGGCTGGAACTTCGTACCTTAGTATCGTAAAAAGACGCCTACTGCGAACCACCGACGTTCGGCATGATCCATGCCAAAGCACTGATCATTTTAGCCGCTCCTATCTGCCGTTTTGTGGTGAGCCAGCTGCATCTTGGCTCCATTCATCCAGGTTTCTACTGCGTCGGTCTCCTCCGCCACCAGCATTTCCACCTCCTGTTGACAACTCGTCATTGGAGACTTGCAGCGGTTACACGGTCTTCATCTTCGTTCGGCGTACGTGACCACGTCGTAGAACCACGCTGCGGGAAAGGACCGTCCACGATGATCTTCAGCTTGTCCGGACACATTTCGGCTGGCGTCGCTGGACCCCAGGATCAGCGTCAGCTTCTCGCCACACCTACTTGAAGCAATTCGACTTGCTGATTTTGATCGCCCGTTTGAAAGCCGCTCTAGCTTCACGAAATACTATCTTTCCCTACTCTCTGACCATTTCAGACCTTGCCCTCCAATAGTGTCTCCTTGCTCTGAGACAGGCAGCGCGAAGGTTGGCGAGCGTTTCGTTCCATCATTAACTTGGCCGCCGGCTGTTCGTTGGCTCTAATTTCCTCGGCATCGTTGCATCGCAAGCCCTCGCTAGCGTTTCCGTCAGCTAGTCTCCGTCAAGATAAGTAATGCCACAGTCCGCTAAAAGTACTTCGACAAAAAGATCGTTATCGAAGTCCTTCGTTTTGCATCTACGCCCACTAGACCTTATCTCCTGTCGTACCGTCGGTGTTCGTGTTCCAACACTATAATGGATCGCCTGGTGATCGCTATGGGTTCATGCTCTTCGCTATCGACGGACTGTAGAACGTGACATCGATGATGGACTCCCTGCCATCTCTGCGAAATGTTCTAAAGGTACCTTTGTTGGCCAATCTTACTTCCAGCTTTGCCAGCGCCTCCAGCAACCTCTGGCGTTAGTCAGTCTGCTGTTGGTTAAGAAACAGAAAGTTTTAGGTTCATTTGTAGCGGATTGTATTATTCCAAAATAAGATTTTTATTCAAACGTATTCGTAGAATTACTTTGATGTACAATAAACTATTTTTTAAGTTCCTTGGACGTCCTACGCCATCCAAACATTCCTTGAATCTAGGACTTGAAATCTACAGCAGCAAAGAAAATCGTTTTTCAGTATTGAAAGGTTCAATATGAATTTAATTATATCCATTACACCTCCCGGGAGGACAAAGGATATCGTAGGATAGTTGTGAGATATTCTGTGTAATCCAAACTGTCCTTAAGTTCGAGACTTCAGATCTACAACTTGTAGTGGTCGCTGTGCCGCGGCTGTTCCTGGAGGATTTTTCAACGGATGGCTTACGCGCCACCTCCGAAGAGGACCACCCGCCGTGTTATTTTGCCCGGCTAAAGACTGGTTACTGAACCAGTCTGGAAATTATTCAACACACCAGGAACACGCGTAACCGACCACCCACACTCAAATTTTCTAACCCACGATACCGACAACCAAACTCTTACAATCCTGACCAACGAAACCCAGCACCCTCCCAAATCCTTTCACGTGTCCACAGTATAAAGTTATCATCACTGGTAACAATCTTCCTACCCCATCTTTCCCTCTCGCTTGGAAAGACGAACAATTCGGATAAACATACGCGGACAGACAAAACTAACGCGGAACGTGAAATACCCTCCAGACTCTCTCAATCACATCTGACTAACTAGGAACTACGATTAACAGAAACAAAAACATAGTAGGGTCGGTGTACCAATTGTCGCCATACATAAGAACAACTATTTTTTTAAAAATAAGTAAAAGGCATGTGGGTGGACTTTATATATCGAGCGAAAGGTTTTACTTCCTGCTCCTTAGAACAGCTGTGAAAACCACAATAAAATTTGTTATTATCCTCAAAATTGATTAATCCATAATAGGAACGCATGCACCAGTTGTGGCACTAATCTTAATTTTGGTTCCTCATTTGGCAAATCCCATTGTTTTCTTATGGGACTGGCCAAATTGGGACCATTAGTGCGACAACTGGTGCAAAGTTGAAAATTAAGCAAAATCATTTTTTACAATTATGCTTTGCTTCATCAAATCAAAGGTGTTATCGTGTCATATGAATATGCTTTATCGATATGAAATTGGTTTGCGGTGATTTGATTTGTCATTTGGCATATAAAGCACTAGTGCGACAACTGGAGCTATAGCTAACCTATATTTCGTTAGGACATTTTTATAATTCTCGGTTTGCTTTAAATCACATTCTCTGGGCCGGCCTACTTAGTCCCCTTCACTTCCCTAGCTTGTGCGGTCTTCTACTACTTTCTCTACTTCTAGCGCTTTTCGGTGTCACTTGTCTTGCATGCAACGACTTATTCTAATCGGCCATTTCAGCCACTGCGATGGACTCCGACTGGAGTTTACGACGGTTCGCCTATTCTTGCTGACTACAGCACACTCGGAACCGCGAACGGGTCCGGAAAAAAGGTTTGGAAAGACTTACGGTTCGGGCCGACTCAATCGGCTGGGGTTTGACTGGGGGTCGCCGGTTGGAGTGCAGTTTGACGGTTGCTACTCCCTTCCGCCTTCGTCAAGGCGGGAAACCTTGAGTCCAGAGCGTGGCAAGGGTCACCACGGTCAGGATCTAAGTGCACGAGTCGATTGCAAATAATCCTCAGATTAACGTTCTTTGGCAATGTAACCGGAAATTGAAGCGCGACGGATTACGTTGACCCTGATTGTAACAGATAGATTGTTGTCGAAGCGGTTTGGACTGCTACTCATATTCCCGATTGCAAGTCGAACCCTTTCTCATTGCTCGGATTTTATGTATAACGGTGTCACGAATGGTGATCCGCTTCAAAGGCGCTTATGCGTTCCAGGCGTAGCAACTAACCTCTTCACGCAACGTTCTATTTAAATTGCATGCAAGTCTGCACCAGCTGCACGGTTCGTTTTATTTGGTATTCCATGTTGTGTTGTATCGAAATTTACGCCAAGCTCTATAAGACAGTATAAATCATGTTTGCACTGTGACAGCGTTATAGACTCACGTAGGGATTTTTTAAATGCTTACGGTTAGCTGGAAAATGTACTGCTGTGTCTGAAGCTCTCATGCTCTAAACTCAAAAACGGTTTTTAATACCCAGGATATCCCAAAACCATCTAAACATGTCCCTTGATTATCAGGAATGTGTTATGGATATGTTTGAATACATATCCAAACTTAAAGCTAGAGTGGTGGCTGTAGATCGCAAGTTCTGAACCCAAGGACGGTTTGGATAACCCAGGATGTCCAAAAACAAACTTATCATGTCTCCTGGAATATATGTTATTAGACATGCTTGAATACATATCCAAGTCTCTAGTGACGAGAAAGGCTAGCTGTAGATCGCAAGTTCAGAACTCAAGGACAGTTTGGATGACCCAGGATATCCTAACCATGTCTCTTGATCTTCACAAATATATTATGGATATAGTTGAATACATAACCAAGCTTGAAGTGACGAAAAAAGCTAGAGTGGTGGCTGTAGATCGCATGTTGTGAACTCAAGAACGTTTTGGATGACCCGGGATATCTTAAAACCATCTTACCATGTTTCATGATCTTCTGGAGTATGTTATGGACAAGGTTGAATACATATTCAAGTTTCTAGTGGCGAAAAAATCTAGTTTCGTGGCTGTAGATCGTAAGTTCTGTACTCAAGGACAGTTTGGATGACGCAGGATATTCTAAACATATCTAAGCTTAGAGTGACGAAAAAAATCTCGCATTGTTACTGTAGATTGTAAGTTCCGGCCTCAAGGACAGTTTTTTCAACTTGTTTTGTCAGTTCTCCATCATAAATCACAAAAACAAATAGAACATATCAGTTTTACTGCGTAATACCGCTCAGAAAAATTTGGGCCAGAAAGGGTTAAAGCGCGCTCTGTTCGTGCTCTGCAGCTTTAACGGAGGCTTGATGATAGTGCTTGTCTTTCACGAGGCTTGTTACTAGAAGCTTCATTTTAGCGCTTGTCCTTCACGAAGCCATAAAGCTCATTGTCGCTCCTCCTGAGTAGCACTACTTTCAGATTTTGGGGTGGAATCCCTATTCTCTAAAATAATCCTAGAAGAATTTATAGAGGAAGTTCTGAACAAATTCCTGAGGAAAATTTCTGGATTTATCTCCGAAGTAATTTCCAGGAATTTTCAGAAAAGGCCCCAAAAAAATCCAAAAGAATTATTGGAGGAATGTCAAAAAAATTCTTGCAGAAATTCAAAAATGTCGGAAATTCCTTTATGAACTCATTTGAAAATTCCCATAGGGATTATTTTGGAGAATTCGGAAATACCTATGGAAAATCCTTCGGAAATTATTCCAGGAATACCTTCGGAAATTGTTTAGAGAACACCTTCGGAAATTTCTCTAGGAATTCCTCGTTAAGTCCAAATTACTTTCGGAAATACCATTCGAAATTTCACCGAAATTCCTTAAAAAAAATCTTTGGAAACTCTTTTAATTATTCCTTCGAGAATTCCTTAACAATTTTTTTTTGTTTCTTCCGAAGTTCTTTAAGAAATTCCTTCGGAAAATCTTTTAGGAATTCCTTTAAGAATACCTACGGAAATTGTGTTAGGAAAACCTTCCGATTTTTTTTTCAGAAGAATTCTTGATTAATTCCTTTGGAATTTGCTTTAGGAAATCCTGCCGAAAATGAATTAGAAATTCCTTTAATGAATTGTATCAGCAATTATTTCAAGATTTTTTTATTGAATAAATTATTCCAGTAATTCCGTATGAAACCCCTTCCGAAGATCTAGAAAAAAAATCTTGGAGTTCCCTTGAAATTTCTCTTGAGAGTTTCTTCAGAAATACAACTAGGAGTTCTTTCGAAAATTTCTTCAAGAATTCCTTCGGGCATTCAAATTTTTATCATAAATTCCTTAAGACCTTCGGATATTCCTTTGAAAATTCTTTCGGAAACCTTCTGTCGAACTATCTGTAAATAATACAACGTAACGGAGTGGAATTAAATGGAATAGTACTAAATTCTTCTTATGACAGGTACAGATGCTGTCAATCAAATTAGTAGTACGACATTATCTCTTTGAATCAATGCATAAATTTCGTTAAAACTACACAGCAAATAATTTTGAAAATTCAACGACGTGTAAAATTGCAGCTTATCCCATCAAACGAATTAACATTCGATATTCAATTAAATTTGATTTAATTTTACAAGCAAGCACCGTTTAAATTCATTTCGATATGAAAGAATAGTGAGATCGATTGAATGTTACGTTTATTTGCATGCTCCAAATATGTGCATGAAAATACATTTAAAATCACAACATATTTTTATCTGTGTATGCATCAACCGATCCTGAATAAATTCAATAATTTCTTTGAAAATCGAACGATTATTTTTCAAGGAAATTTAAGCCTTTCAATACAACTTTATTCTCCAAGAAAGATGATAACATGAATGCTGAGTTTTGGTGTCTATCTTAGTAATAAAATTTTGCCAACATAATTAAGCGGTATAAAGCAATTTGTTATGATTTGCCTTATCTAACGCGAACTAATTTTTGCCAAATTTCTAAAAATCTATGCATTTTGTACCTAATGGGTCGCAAGCAATGTAGGACTATGCTAGGTGGGACGCATGTCCAAAAAGTTTGGGAAGCTCTGCCCTAGACAGCATCAATCAACGGTAGATATTCGGAAGATCGGACAGGCCTGATCAACAAATAACTGCTCGCTATAGAAATCTGGGAGCAAATGGAGTTTGCAGCGGCCTACATTTGAGTATATTGAGTGGCTCACTAACAGGAGTTGTCAAATATATTGATATTGACTCGTTTCTTTTATTCAGCAAATTTACACAAACATTCCACTTCTGGAATTTAATAACACATCACAAAGTACTAAATGATAAAGTGTAACACTTACCTCTTTCCAATGTTTTGCTTTCTTTTTGAAAAATGTGAACGATGTTTGTTTTTGTTTGCTCGCAGCAAGAAACCATATGCGTTATCTAACTTCGGTATAGGCTCTGATTATGAGTGCTGCCAAACTACAAGTTAGATATTACTCAGATTTGCCTTATCTGTCAAGTGTTTAAAGTTATGGTGCTCCACCGATGTCCTGCCAATGCCCTACCGATGTATGTTCATTGTCCAATGATGCATCGAATAATGAGTGAAAATAATATTTCTAATCAATAGTTTCTCAACATAACGATGGATGCGATATAAATAATTTAAATTAACTAAAACAGCGCACCCTACATAAACGAATGGGCTTAATTAGTCCCATGATCTCAATTATTATAATTTCAGTAATTTTTTCGTCAATACAAAGCCCTATCCCAGCGGTTGATTATGTTTGCACACAACAAAGCCATATTAATCTCGTTGGCGATGAAGTTAACTTCGAAAACCATCCAGTCCAACAGCGGCACGTCGCCATCGGCAGTTGCTGTTGTAATGTGTGATTAATATTTCATTCACTGCCATCATCACCGATATAGGTTTCGTTAATTATGCAACTAATATGGACCAATTGGTGGCTATAACAGCTCATAATCCATGCAGTGCGAGCTGCGAGCTGGCGTGTTATGGATTTGGTTTGGGCTGGTTTACCAAAAGTGCCTTTAGTCTATGGCGGTGTAACGGTCAGCCGGACCAATTCGGCAGATGGAAACGGTGCCAATCCGCCGGGGGCTGCTACGAATGGTTCGCTGACATTGACCGTACTCCACGACAATCGATTATGAATTAATAACTGTAAAGCGCGGCGCACTTGTGGACCGTTGACTCTACCGGACAGGTCATTGTCATGTGGATCGTGCCCACAAGTGGCCACTAATTATTCGAGGACCATAAACAAAGCTCCTAATTCATATCGCTGTTTGCTAATCTTGTCCCGGCACTGGTTGAAGCAGTTTTACGATTTCCATAAAAGCAGTGCGATATGCAAAAACCATTGCGTGCACTCGGTGTTTATAATTGCTTACTTGACTGACCATAAACCATGACCAGAGTTCCACATGAAAGTATCCATTTCAAACGGTATGGTGAGTAGCCTCGGGGCGAGTTCAACACTACTTGCAGATCGTATCGAACGAATCTGACGTGGTTGAATGACAGATGAACAAAATCTGATGTCTTGTACAACTTGTCTTCCGGAGATTGAAAAGCGCGAAATCGGTCCGGCATCCCTTCTACTGAATTATGCCAATGAATGGGGTGCAGTGACTTAGTAAACCAGCTCTATCTATGATATATTGTTGCACTTTTGGTGTATGGTACATTGTTCCGTTCTGTTTGATCTTCAGAGAGGATAACAGATAAATAACGTTCAATCATTACCGCCACAGGGGGCGTCACAACGTTCGTATGAAGTCATTCTACAGAAGTAAACAACAATGTCTTCTATTTCTTGATATTTTTGTCAGCCAACTCGGACAGTGTCTGTTCACAGCTTTCAATTGAAGCTAATACTAACCATAACCCAATTTCCTAGAAATCCAGCGCGAACCCGGCGGTTCTACCGCCTAAGCTAGGAATAATCCCAACAACAAAGTCATAGTGTACAATTTTCGTCCGTATAGCTGAACCAGGCTGACAAATTGCCCTACAAGGTTCCATGTCACTCTCGTTCCATATCACCGCGCAGTGTTCCGAGTATCTGAACTGAACGAGGAGACTCGACTACGCATCAGTAGTGCGGCGGAGTACAGCACCACTTTGTTAGTTAATCAGCTGGGTCACCTTTGCGACAGGGACTGCCTCGCCTCGTGATGGCTTGCGGGGAAAAAATTGATTTATATTCACAAAACAAAAATATTGTGCGACGACGCTGACATCAGCAGAACGGTGCGTCGTCACGCCGGTGAACCGTGAACGAATGGCTAGTTCGGGTGGTGACACATCGAACTATGACCGGTATTCTGCGATCAGGTTTTTTTTTTTCATTTCAGAGCTTAGAAACGGTTGTTGAACCCGAAGGGCCTGTGGGTCGAGGTCAGTTACTCAAAAATAGCTGTGGAAATAATGATTGCTGGCAGTGATTATCTCAAGCGGAAGTTTTTAGAGATCGTTCATTTATTTCAGCGTCTATGTATTCTTGTTGTTGAAAATTATCTTGTGTAGATGAGAGTGGGTGTTAATTTTAATAAAACACATCATTGATGCAATTTGAGGACACGGATAAGGTACTCTAAGTACGAGTAAAGGCTATATATTCGCTCCAAAAACAAACTATTTATCAGTGCCCCAGAGACCTTATTTCCTGATGTCTTAATGTGTCAAGGAGGATAGGCTGTACACAGCGTCCATTTCATTGAACATTTGTATTATACCCGTGTCATTTGTTTAGTTTGTTTAGTTAGAAATTAAGTACATAGTCGTTTTTAATTCAGATATTTCTAATGTGAGGCCTATTTGGATTGAGGTACCGCTATTTATACCCTTCGAAAAATGACTTATACCAAATCTGAAAGGCGCGCCCTCAATCAGTTTCGGCATCAACAAAATGTGGGATAATACTGATTTTGACCATGGATCGGTACTGAAGTTCAAACATATTTTTGCTTCTTCTTATGAGTTCCGAATTCGTTTTTGTACAGAGATCTGATTTTATTGCATTCGGCATTTCGGAATCTCACCTTTACACAGAGCTCTAATCATCAGTCAGAGGATTTAGCAGATCCATCAAATTCGTATCCGCTTCTTTCCTAATTAATCAGCGCTCTGGAGCTTGGAGATTCATGTCGTCCATAAACCACGTAGACTCTTGAGGGGGAGGGAGGGGTTTCGAAAAATTCTACGATATTCTACGAAGGGGGGCGGGGGGGTATACCAAAAGTCTACGTAGACTTTTTAATTTAATGTTTTTTAAAAGCGATTTATACAGCAACTTCAAAAGGAAGATCACTTGTTTGATTTTTTTTAGAATGTTCCGGTTTTTTGCAAGACTTTACCGAAATAATCTCTTGTATTTCTCCTTAAAAATTTTATGAATTTCACTTAAGTAAAAGTCTGAGCTACGCCTTAAACCTATCATGGACTTCACCAGGAAATTCTTCTGTGTTGAGAAGGAAAATTCTCCAAAATATTCTATAAAAACTTTAGATTTTTTTTCAAAATCCTCACTTGGATTTTACTGCTGACTCTACTAGAATTTCGTTTGATTTTCGGCAGGAACTTCTTTGCAAACTATGGAAATTATGTCGTACTTCAACGGATTTTTTTTGTTTTGGAATTTAAAAAGAAAGCATTTTGGAATGTCCAAGAAAAAATATTTGGAATGCCCAAAAGATATTCTTTGAAACTTGTAAAGGGAATTCTCCGATATTTCCACGAGAAACCCTTCAGAATAATTACTGGAGATTTTCTAGGAAGTCCCAATTTTGTGCTTAATTTCGGAAATTCTTCGGAATTTTCAAAAGCAAAATTATTCGAAATGCCCGTGGAAAATTCTCCTTCGTAAATTTCTTCGGCAGTTCTAATGCAAATTCTTTGGAATTATCGATGGAAAATTTTCGGAATTTCTAAATAAGTTGTTTCCACGAGAAATTATTTAAATTTCCCACCAAAAACAGTTTGAGTCTCCACAAAAAATTGCTATTTTTGTAAAAAAGCCCTCCTAATTTTTATGAAAATTTATTCGAATTTTTTACGAGAAGTTCACAAAATGTTCAACTGAAAATTCTCCATAATTTCCACCGAAAATTATTCAGAAAATATATTTTGGAATGCCCATAAGACTTAACTAAATTTCCTCAAGAAATTGCTCCAAATTTGCAAGAGAAATTTAAAAAATTGTAGGAAACCATTCTAAATTTTCAACGGGAACAATTTCGGAATATCCGTTTAAACTAAAAATTACCTCGGAAATAATTCATCTTATGGAAGATGAGAAAAATACCGCAAGGTAGTTCTGGGATATTCTGGGCTATCTAAACTATTGTTGAGTTCGGGACTCGAGATCTACAGCTACGTTGAATCCTTTGCTTTTCAAAGCTTCTATATGCATTCAATAATATCTATTAAACCTCCTGGGAGGTCATCGGACATCATAAGACAGTTTTAAGATATTCAGGGTCATCCAAACTGTCCTTGAGTTCGGGACTTGAAATCTACAGCTGTAAGAAAATCTTTTTACAATACTTAAAGCTTCAATATGCATTCAATAATATACATTACATCTCCTGGGAGGTGGACGGACATCGTAAAACAATTTTGAGATATCCTAGGTCATACAAACTATCCTTGAGTTCGAGACTTACGATCTACAGCTAGTAAGTAGCTAGTCCATGAACCCCCTTGCGTTTCAGGACATACCACATATTGTCGCGATTGAGACGATCGAAAGCTTTTTCGTAGTCAATGAATACCAAGTAAAGGGATTATTGGAATTAGTTGACCTGCTCCAAAATGATGCGGAGCGTGACAATGGTCCACACAGAATCTTCCGGCACGGAATCCGGCTTGCTGCCGCCGGAGAGTCGCATCGATCTTCTCCTGAATCCGGGCTAGGATAATTTTGCACAGAACTTTGAGAACAGTACACAGCAACATAATGCCTCGCCAGTTATCGCATACAGTCAGGTCACCCTTTTTGGGCACCTTCACTAAGATACCTTGCATCCAGTCGACCGGGAAAGTTGCGGTGTCCCAGATATTACGAAATAAACGATGCAGTAGTTGAGCGGATGTCATGGGGTCAGCTTTGAGCATCTCGGCTGATATGCGGTCGACCCCTGGGGCTTTATTCGATTTCATGCTTTGGATGGCTGTTTGAATCTCTAGCAGTGATGGAGCTTCGTGATGACGCGTGTTAAACGTCGGATCCTTGGCAGATCATGCCGAGGTGGTGATGGCCTGGCTGGTACTTGAAAAAGTTGTTCGAAGTGCTCGAACCAGCGTATATTCAGCTGGTCAGTCTTTCGCGTCTTTCACATGCATCGTTGCATTCATCTTCGCTCCGCTTAAGCGTCGTGAGATATCGTAGAGGAGGCGAATGTCCCCGGTTGCGGCGGCTCTCTCTCTCATTCGTCGGCCAGAGAGTCTGCCCATGCTCGCTTGTCCCGTCGATATGAGCGTTGTACTTCCTTCTCAACCGCGTATCGTTGACGGACTAAGACTTTGGCTCCTCTGGGTTTCGATCGCTCTATCGTGGTTTTGGCTTCTTTTCGCTCATCTATCTTCCTTCAGGTCTCATCGGTGATCCATTGTTTCCTAAGGGTGCGCAGTTCACCCAGATTATTCTCGCTGTTGGCGATAAAGGCGTTCTCTTTTGGTCTTCCACGCTGCCACCTTCAGGAATATCTGCAGCACGCGTCTCCAGTTCTTTAATAAAGGACCGTTTCACCGTGGCATCTTCCAGTCGGCATGTGTTGAATCGTCGTCCAACTCTTCCCTCCTGCCGACGAATCCGCGCAATGCGCAGGCGTATTTCGCCGATGAGGAGGTGATGATCAGACGCGATATCGGTACATCACGAAGGATCCGTTTCCATTTTCGGCTGATGCAGATGTGGTCGATTTGATTTTCTGTAAAGCCGTCACGGGAGTCCCACGTGACCTTATAAACCAGTCGATGAGGGAAGAGCGATCCCCCGATCGTCATGTCGTTATTACCACAGAATTCTGCGAACAGCTCTCCGTTTTTGCTCATTTCACGGCGTTCATGGTTCGAGTTATCGAATTCGATCTTCGCATTGAAGTCGCCCAAACAGATCTTGATATCACCCTTCGGAATTCTATCTACGACGGCATTGAGTTGACTGTAGAAGTTCTCTTTGTCTTGCAGATCGGCAGCATCGGTTGGCGCATAACATAAGGTTTCGGACCCGTGTTCTAAATCTGGCAACGATTATCCTTTCACTTATAGGTTCCCACTTCAAAAGCGCAGAGTGTGCATGAGCGCTTAGTAGGAAGCCAACTCCGCGATGCCGGGGAGCGTGTTCACATCGCAAGCCAGAGTATAGCAGAACTTGTCCCGACGGCGTTCTGTGTTCTCCAAAGTTTGGCCAACGGACTTCACTCAGTCCCAGGATCTCAAGCTTCATGCGGCGTGCCTCATTGGCAAGTTGTGCCAATCCTGCTGGGCTAGGGTTAAAACGGTCCATGTTCCTTTTCGTGTCAGTTGTTTCGTGCTAAGAGTCGTCGCCGTAAAATCAGTCCATATTCTTTAATTATCGGATTCTCGAACAAATTGATGTTTCGGGAACAATAGGTTGTTGGCCCAAGGTTCTCTGTCCACCGGGATGGGGTTACCATCTTAGGTATAGCTTCCGAGGAATAGCATTTTATACTCAGCCGCCGGATGCCAGAACAGATGCTGTTGGAGCCGCACCTCCTTGGTGAACAGACGCTCGATCAGTCGGGTCAAATTTGTTTAAAGTCCCACCCAACACCAGGACTAGGCTAGCGTGCTTTGAGCGGCACACAGTCGCTTTGATAGGGTCTGCTTGGGGACACATGCAGCCTTTTATAGAAGTTCAACAGAGCCCACTGTCGAACCCCACCACATCCTAGTGTCGAACCCCATCGCACCCTCTCACTCTAACTGATGTCTGAAGGACAACAGTGCCCAGGCTACTCTACCAGCTAAGTACGCAACCCTTAGCTGGCGGTCAATTGTCATCGGAAGACCCGTGGAAGCGTGAGTATTGGAACTTGTGAGGACCAGAGCTATGTTAGGCACTCCTTCCCGTATGTCAACTCACTATTTCGTTCTATTTGAAAATTTAATTATTATTTTGATATTTGATTTGATTGGCTACAGCTCTTTGATGAACCTACGCCGAATGGAGTATCCTTCTCCACTGGACTCGATCCTGGGCCAATCGCTTCCAGTCGCCCTGAACGTTGAGCGCCCTCAGGTCCTCTTCAACTGCAAAAAGCCATCGTGTACGCGGCCTTCCACGAAGCCTGCGGCCTCTTCCGGGTTCTCTACTAAATCTTCGTTTGACGTTCTTCCGGCATACCAACAACGTATCCATCCGGCCGTAGTCTGCGTGTTGTATAAGCTCAACAATATCCAGCCCTTTATACACCTGGAACAACTCGTGATTCATGCGATGCCACCAGACACCGTTTTCCTCTTTACCGCCGAGTATTGTCCGCAGCACCTTACGCTCAAGCACTCCGAAAGCTCTCCGATCAGTCTCATGGCCGTATAAAGCCACCGGAAGAATCAGAGTAGTATACTGCGCGAGTCTTGTTTTCGTTTGCAGACCACGGGACTTAAGCTGGTTATGAAGTCCGTAATAAGCCCTATATGCAGCTGCAATACGCCTTTTCACCTCGCGGGTAACATCATTATCGCACATCACTAATGTTCCAAGATACACAAATTCTTCTAACACTTCAAATTTTTCACCATCCAGCACCATTTCGCTAACACCACCAATAATGAACCCACGTTGATTGCCAACGACCATGTACTTCGTTTTGCTGGTATGGATCGTGAGTCCAATCCTCACTGTCTTTCTACAGGCGCAAAAGCCTCTTTCACGGCACGGCGATCAATCCCGATAATATCGATATCGTCCGCAAATCCCAGGAGCATATACGATCTTGTTATAATGGTACCGCTTCTTTGCACACCAGCTCTCCTAATCGCTCCCTCGAGTGCTATATTGAACAGTTGATTCGAGAGTGCATCACCCTGCTCCAATCCATCTGAGGTAACAAATGATGTCGATATTTTATCCGCAACCCTTACACTTAATTTTGATCCGTCCAACTTTATACGCATCAGCCGTATCAGTTTCGCCGGAAAACCATGTTCTAGCATAATTTACCATAATTCATTCTGTTTCACTGAATCGTACGCCGCCTTGAAATCAATAAACAAATGATGTGTCTGCAAGTTGTACTCCCGGAATTTATCAAGGAATTGCCTCAGGGTAGACATCTGATCCGTCGTTGATCGGCCCTCACGAAAACCTGCTTGGTATTCGCCGACGAAGGACTCTTCAAGCGGTCCCAATCTGTTGAACAGAATACGGGACATAATTTTGGACGCTGAATTAAGGAGGGTTATTCCTCGGTAATTGGCGCACTCCAGTCTGTGCCCTTTCTTAAAGAGAGGGCAAATGAGGCCGTCCAACCAGCTAGCAGACAATTCCTCGTCTTCCCATATTTTCGACATAATATGGTGCAGAACTTCATAAAGCTGCTCACTCCCATGTTTGAGAAGTTCAGCCGGGAGCTGGTCCTTCCCCGCAGCCTTATTGTTTTTCAGCTCTTTAATGGCTTTTTCTAATCTCATCCAGTGTAGGTGGCTCCACACCTTGTCCATCGTCGCTAATATTTATTCTGTTCACCGACACACCGTCACTTCCACTATTCAACAAAGTCTCGAAGTGTTGCTTCCACCTGGCAGCCACTTCGGTTTTATCTGTAAGCAAATTCCCTTCTTGGTCGTGTGGTGTGGGTGTGGGAGGTGTCTCACTACTCACTTCTCACTCACTTCTCTCATCTCTTCCTTCTCACTGTGAAAAGTAGGACGTCTCATCACTCAGTTCGCACTACTCACTTTTTACAGTGAGAAGTATGAGATGATGAGTGAGACGCCTCACTTCTCACTTCTTACCCCTGATTTCTCACTTATCACTTTTTACTACCTAAAGTAAAAAGAGCAAAGTGAGAAGGGAAACGTCTCTTTTCTCACTCATCACTTCTAATCAGTGTTGGAAAATGTATAGTTAAACACTTCGATTATGCGATTGTTTACATTTTATCCGGTCAAATTTCATGCACGGAACAAATCGAAACAGTATGCCAAAAAAAATGTACGCGGCATTTTTTACCTTTTTTTTTTCATCGGCAAACTGTTTCTTGCTGCTGCGGTCGGCATTTTCGTGAGCTTTCTTGTTTCGGCTCGTGCCCAGCGCAAACAGAACAGAATCGAGTTTAATTATCTGTGGGCTGAAAAGAGTGCTAGCCATTGGTACTAATGTATTAGTTCTAATTTCTAAAATAGGAAGGAGTAACGAAATGAATGTTTGCCACAAAAAAAAACGGTTATACGTTGTGAAATTATTGTACGAAAACATTAATTGTGCGGAGAGAAAATAGTAAAAGCATGGGCTGACTGTCGTCTGCTTAGCCGTGGCTACTGCTGCGGCTCCCGTGGTTTTGTTTTTCGTTGACTGCATGCCAGGATGAACGGTAAAAAGAAATGTCAACCATTCCTGTCCAAGTACAGTGGATACACCAGTGATCCCCAAAGTGCGGCCCTTTAAGCCTTTTCCTGCGTAGGATTTCTGAGAATACAGCACATGTGGCTCATTGATAAGCAATAATACGGCAGGAAAATCTTTTTATCATTTCCAATTTTTCGTTGTACACGGGATCCTGTCAAGTTCTCTTTATTATGATGTTGCTTGATGAAGCTTGATTTAGGCTAGGTATGTAGATCGACAACAAATATATTTCGATGTTATCACACCGGGCTATGATTGGCATGAAATTGGTATTTAATCGCAGATTTAAAGGAACTAAATGTTGAACTACAGGTACAAATAATGTCATACGCTGCTCCGTAATAAGAATGCTTTTATTTTTCAAAGAAGGTTAGGTTATAGCCAAATTTAACTGAAATTTCGCTGGATTTTTACTTCCTGCAAATACGTTGGCTATGGATTCTGTTCAAAATACCATTCGTATTTTTTCCAGAATCGGAAACAGCTTCTGTTCAGAATCTTCAGAAAATACATACAGACAGACGGACAGCCATATTTTTGTATATTTTTGTTGATCGAGAAAGGCAGAAAGCTATCACATCAAGATGTTTAAATCTGTGTTTGTGTTTATAAATAAAAATTCAAAAAACCGACGCCCAAATAATTCAAAAAATCATAATGCATACGCAGTGCGCACTTCCAAGTACTTACTCAAAATTGCATGCCATTCTTCCATATTGATCACCCAATCGATCGCAGTGCGAATCACGCTGGCTGGCGAGCGCGCAAAAACGGAGGTGTTTCTCCGACAATCGCCATTCGCTTTCAGTTCAGTATACGACAGGAACGTGAAAATATGCGACTCGACGGGTTGCCCCCAACAGAAATGCGCGATTCTCCCGCATGTGGCTCAAATCTCGCACGAACTGCGCGCACACGAGCATTCGTCGTTCTCGCCGCACGGTTACTTCGACACATCAGTGTTGGCTGCTGAAGCGGGTTTATGTCCGCCGTGAGGTAAAACACCTCTCATTGAAACCGTACCCCGCTTGGTTGATCAAACGAAAGAGACAGTGATTCATTACTGCACCGTTGCTACAATTAGAGCAGAGCAGGTGCACATGAAGATAAACAATTGCACAGTCCGTTGTGACGCCTGTATTTGCTGAAATAAGTGAGAAATTGTTGCATGGCAACAAATCCAACTACAAAGCTCATTTCCCGGTTAGGAAATTGACATTTATGTTCTGTATGTAAAATACAGTATGAGTGAAGTACAGTGAATTGGATAAATTCGGTTGGAACTCATCTTAGAATTTATTATAATGATTTTTTGAAAAACAAATGTTCTAAAATGTTCTTCTCATATAAACCTTAAAGAACTTAACCTTGCATACAATCTACCTATTTGAAACGAATGCAAACATTCGCATAACTTTCAATGTTAACCTTGGCACTAAATCTCAGTCGTACCGTCGTGCGCGTGCCAATCTCTGCTGTCATACATCAGGAGCCGCACTCATGTCTGGTACGGTTTCCCACGAATGCAAGTTAGTCGATGCTACCAACGGAAACCGTACATCACCTACTAATTTCCAGCTTATTAAAGTAACCGCAGCAGACCGTCTAGAACCATAAGCCAGTCATTATATTCCACGCAGGTTACAGTCTTAAAGATCAAAATGCGAATCAACAAATGGTACTTGATTTGCGCTTCAATTTTTTTATTACGGATTTGTTTCTTCACCATCAAAGCTGACGAGATCCATCAAAACAATCATCAGCATCCTGTCAGTTGGTCGACCTGTTCTAAGACGCTCTGCCACCAACGAATTCGGCTGTGTGGTGCATTCGAGTGTGGTACTGCTGCTGATGGCTGTCGGCGATTATAAACTAATTAGTGTCTAGAGAACGGGCATCGTTTCGCGATTTAGCAAGATGGATCAGAACGTGCGATCCATACCGTACTGACTGGGGCATACCTTCCGAAGCACCGTTGAAGTTGGGGCGTGCAGTGACTGCTATAATGACAGGCTGAGGCTGGTAAAAGCAAAACGCTCTGGGAGGTGTCGCCGCCAACATCGCCATCTTCAATTGAACTGTGCTAATATTCTGGCAGTGGTTCAGAATACAAATTAGCGTGGGCCTATACAGACAGACGTGAGCGCGGAGCTGCAATCGGCCGTACCGTGCAAATGCATATTTCGGGCACGTGTGACTTTTGTTAGATCACCACGGGCGAAACACACAAATCATTTATTATTTCATACCAAACATAATTGAATTCGAAGCGGAATAGTAACTGAATTTGATTATAAAGTTCAATATCCCTTCTCCACGGCCAAGAAAATACGTTACTGCTGCATTTGTTTGTCTTCCCATACAATCAAACATCAAAGCTTGTATGCGCCCGAAATATGAGTTTGTACGGTACCAGACGGTCGGGTGGCGCGACGCGATACAATGTTTTGAATCGAATCCGAGAAATTGGATTTGTGCAATTACAAGCTGTGCAATGCTTGGAGCGGAACGCCAGATTGGTAGACGGTACAAATTTGTTTACTTGTTCTACAACTCGGAATGTGTTTGAAAACTTTTTTTGGCGTCGTCTCTGCTGTTTTGGCAAACGAGACTGGTTCGAAATTCATTGCCAGAAATTTTAGTGCAAAACTTTAATTTTTTTGTGATCATTGGCGAGGCAGTTTCAAGAAATGGATGAATTGTCACAGACTTGAAAATATGAAGAAAAACTGTCGTAAATTGTCCGTAATTATATCGGACTTTTCGGAAGTTTTATATTTTAAGCCCACATGTGGCGTATTAGCAGACTTAAATTCAAGACTCGAAAACAGGGTTTTGTTCTACTATTGTCCGGATTTTTGCAGGAATTTCTGAAGGAATACCTTCAAATGTCCCTGACGGACATTTGACGGACAGTTTCTGAAGGTGTTTCCGATTGCATTCTTTCATTCTGAAATTTCTCCGGAAATATATTTGGAAACTCTTGGTGGAATTTCTGTAGAAAATCACGCAGAAATTCATTAGGAAACTCCACCAGAAATAATTTATAAAAATCCCCCAGTTCATTTCATTCATTTCATTTATTTAGTTTACATCTAAACAGCTAACACTGAATCAACAATTTGACGCCACAATACACGGTTCGAGGCCGCATCTTCCATCATCGAACGCGTCCCTCGCTCGCCAAGTCCATTTGCACTTGGACTGCCCATCTCGCTCGCTGCGCCCCACGCCGTCTCGTTCCTGCCGGATCGGGAGCGAACACCATCTTTGCAGGGTTGTTGTCCGGCCTTCTTGCAATATGCCCTGTCCATCACCCCCCACCGGCTTTAGCTACCTTCTGGCTACTCGTGGTTCATTCTTCGCCGCCACACACCGTCTTCTTGTACACCGCCAAAGATGGTTTTACGCATCCGTCTCTCGAATACGTCGAGTCCTCCTCGAGCATTGTCCATGTTTCATGTCCGTAGAGAACTACCGGTCTTATCAGCGTCTTATACATGACACATTTGGTGCGATGGCGAATCTTTTTTGACCGCATTAGGCCCGACTTCCACAGATGATGCGCCTTCGTATTTCACGACTAACATTGTTATCAGCTATTAGCGAGAATCCAAGGTAGACGAATTCCTCGTACACCTCGACGGTATCCCCGTCTATCGAAACAGTGCTTCTCAGGCGGGCTCTATCACGCTCTGTTCCGCCCACCAGCATGTACTTTGTCTTTGACGCATTCACCACCTTGTCCCCGAAATCTTCACACAGTTTTGCACACCATCCACCGTTGCTTTGATCAGTCTGATAAGCTTCCCAGGAAAGCTATTCTTGTCCATAATTTTCCATAGCTCTACGCGGTCTATACTGTCGTATGTCGCCTTGAAATCAACGAACAGATGGTGCGTTGGGACCTAGTATTCACGGCATTTTTGGAGGATTTGCCGTACAGTAAAGATCTGGTCTGTTGTCGAGCGGCCGTCTACGAAGCCGGTTTGATAACTTCCCACGAACTCATTCACTAATGGTGACAGACGTCGGAAGATGATCGGGGATATCACTTTGTAGGCGGCATGAAGGATGGTGATCGCTCGAAAGTTCTCATACTCCAGCTTGTTGCCTTTCTTGTAAATGGGGCATATAACCCTTTCCTTCCACTCCTCCGGTAGCTATTCAGTTTCCCAGATTCTGACTATCAGTTTGTGCAGGCAAGTGGCTAGCTTTTCTGGGCCCATCTTGGTGAGCTCAGCTCCGATACCATCCCTACCAGCTGCTTTGTTGGTTCTAGCTGTTGGATGGAATCCTTAACTTCCCTCAAGGTGGGGGTTCGTTGGCTTCCATCGTCCGCTGAACTGACGTAGTCATCTCCTCCGCTGCCTTGACTTTCACTGCCTGTACTCTCAGCGCCATTCAAATGTTCCTCGTAGTGCTGCTTTCACCTTTCGATCACCACACGTTCGTCCGTCAAGATGCTCCCATCCTTATCCCGACACATTTCGGCTCGCGGCACGAAGCCTTTGCGGGATGCGTTGAGCTTCTGGTAGAACTTGCGTGTTTCCTGAGAACGGCACAGCTGTTCCATCTCCTCGCACTCCGCTTCTTCCAGGCGGCGTTTCTTCTCTTGAAAAAGGCGAGTCTGCTGTCTCCGCTTCCGTCTATAACGTTCCACGTTTTGCCGGGTACCTTGCTGCAGCGCGACCGCCCGCGCTGCGTCCTTCTCCTCCAGAATCTGTCTGCACTCTTCGTCGAACCAATCGTTCCGTCGACTTCGTCCCACATACCCGACGTTGTTCTCCGCTGCGTCGTTGATGGCTGCTTTAACTATATTCCAGCAGTCCTAAAGAGGGGCCCCATCGAGCTCACCCTCTTCCGGCAACGCTGCCTCGAGATGCTGCGCGTATGCAGTGGCGACATCAGGTTGCTTCAGTCGCTCTAGGTCGTACCGCGGCGGTCGTCGGTACCGAACATTGTTGATGACGGATAGTTTTGGGCGCAGTTTAACCATCACCAGATAGTGGTCAGAGTCGATGTTAGCGCCACGATATGTCCTGACGTCGATAATGTGGGAGAAGTGCCGTCCATCAATCAGGACCTGGTCGATTTGTGATTCTGTCTGCAGTGGTGATCTCCAGGTGTACCGATACGGAAGGCTGTGTTGGAAGTAGGTGCTGCGAATGGCCATATTCTTGGAGGCGGCGAAATCAATTAGTCGTAGGCCGTTTTCGTTCGTCAGCCGGTGAGCGCTGAACTTTCCAATAGTCGGTCTAAACTCCTCCTCTTGGCCAACCTGAGCAATCAAATCTCCTATGATGATTTTGACGTCGTGGCTTGGGCAGCTGTCGTACTCACGTTCCAGCTGCGCGTAGAATGCGTCCTTATCATCATCAGTGCTTCCGGAGTGTGGGCTATGGACGTTGATTATGCTGAAGTTGAAGAGCCGGCCTTTGATCCTCAACCTGCACATTCTCTCGTTGATCGGCCACCACCCGATCACGCGCCTTTGCATATCGCCCATCACTATGAAAGCTGTTCCCAGCTCGTGTGTGTTGCCGCAGCTCTGATAGATGGTATGATTACTAGACCAACATTTGAAAAGGGCGTAACAGCCAAAATTTATTCCATCTGATTATTACCTCTAAACGTTCGCACCATTGATCCCTTCCAACAAACCTCCTGCAGCGCTACGATGCCGAATCCACGGTTCTTGAGTACATCGGCGAGTATGCGTGTGCTCCCGATGAAGTTGAGAGATTTGCAGTTCCACGAACCGAGTTTCCAATCGCTAGTCCCTTTTCGTCGCAGTGGTATTCGCCGATGGTTCTGGTCCGTACTCTCTTGTTGATTGTTCGTTGCGTGAGTTTTTTTTTAAAGGCTGGCTTGCAGGGCCTGACACCAAACCCCCTAAATTTCCGGAGGACTATTCCCCAGGAAATCTCCCGGTAATTACTTCGCAAATAAATCCAGAAATTCCTTCGAAAATTCAAAAAAGGAAATCTAAGAAAATTTCGGAAATTGCTCTATTGACTCCTTTACGAGTTCTTTTAGGAATTTCTTTTGGAATTCTGTGGGAATTTCCTTAGGATATTCCTTCAGGAATAGGTAAAATTGACTTAGGAATACTTTTTAAAATTACTTTAGGAGAAATCCTTCCGAAATTTGATTAAGAAATTCTATGGAAATTTCTTTTTGAAATTCAAAGAAGAGAATCTACGACAGTTTCGAATTTTATTTATTGATTGCTTCACGAGTTCTTCAAGGAATTTCTTTGAGAATTCTTTGGGAATTCCTTTAGGAATTCTTATGGAATTCCTTTAGGAATTCTTATGGAATTCCATTTAAAAAAATCTTCGGATGTACCTAAGGAAAGTTCTTTGGATATTCCTTCAGGAATTGTTGAAATTGTTTTAGTAATAGCTTCGAAAATCACATTAGGAGAAATCCTTCCGAAATTCTATTAGGAAATGCTTTGGAAATTACGTTAGGGCTTCTTTCGGAAATTGATTTGGGAATTTCTACGGGAGATGTTTTAGGAAATCCTTTAGAAATTCTTTCGAGAACTCCTTCGGCAAATTACGCCGTGAATTCCGTTTGACATTGCTTCGAAAAATTCTCTGGAAAGGTCTTTGTAAATTTCTCCGGAAATTCTTTGGAAACTACCTGCGGAAATCATTTTAGTAAAACAATGCGAAATTTCTTCCGAAATTCTCGCAGGAGTCATTTCAGAAATTTTGCTGGAAGAATTTTTCCGAAAATCTATAAAAAAAAATGAAATAGGAAATACTAAAAGAATTTTCCAAAGAGTCAAAGGAATTTCCAGATGAAATTTCGGAAAGTACTCTTGAAGTAATTTTCGAATGATCCCTTTTTTGAAGTGACTTCCGAAAAAAAAATCTAAAAGGAATATCCGAAGGTCTCAAGGAATATCTAATTAAATTTCCGGAAGAATGTCCGGAGGGATTACTAAAAAAATCGAAAGAATTCCTGGATGAAGTTCTGAATAAAATTAAGAGAGGGGATAGAATTTCTGAGCGTATTGCTAAAAGACTTCCTGAAAGAAATTCCAAAGAATTTTATGGAAGAAATTTACGAAATAATATTTTTATGAAGATTTGATTCCTGAGGATTTTTGAAGAAATTCCTTAAGGAAATTAGTGATGAATCACTGGAGGAATTTCCAATGGTATGTCTGAAAGATAAATGGAATTAATTCCTGGGGAAAAAAAAAATATAAGGACGATTTTCTGAATGAACTTTTGGATAAATTCATAAAATATCAGCTGGATGCATACTCTAAGAAATTTCTGGAGAGATTTCCGAAACAACTTCGAAGTAAATTTCCAAGGAATTCTTGAGAATATCAAAGAAGTATGATGATGGATCGACTGCAATCCCAATATTTTTTGTTTATATTTTCAAAACTCAAAACAGAGTTTTTTTACTACTGTTCGGATTTTTGCAGAAATTTCTGAAGGAATACCTTTAGATGTCCCCGACGAGTGTTTCAGAAGTAACTTCCGATTGAATTCCTGTAGAAATCTAGAAGTTTATATGAAAATTGAATTAATTTCTCCAGTAATTCCTTAAGTAAGCATTGTTATATTCCTTTCAAAATTACTGCCGAAAGTATTACGTAAATTTTGTTTAAAGAATACTTCCGGAAACTTATTGATAAAAATGAAATAGGAAATCCTTAAATAGCTTTCGTAGGAGTTTCTTACGTAGGAGATTCTCGACAGAAACCCTCAATGGATTTCCAAAAGAAATTTCCGATGGATCCTGAAAAGAATTTCTAGAGAATTTTCTAAGAGATTCTCGAAAGAAAGCTCAAAGAAAATTCCGAAGGAATTTCAAAATTAATCTCTGAGGGTCTAAAGGAATTTCTAGAAGAGCTGCTAAAAAATTTTGGAGAAATTACCGAAAGAATTCCTATAACAATTTTCGAAAGAATTTCTGCAGTTTCGTAGAAATTCCTGAGGTAAATTTCAAAGGTATCCCAAGAACATCTTCCAAGAGTTTCCGAAGGGATTTCTCTAGTAAATGCTAGCAGAATTCTTAAAATATATTCTGAAGAAATTCCTTAATCAATTTCCGAAGGTATTCCTAAAAGAATTCCCGTAGGAACTTCAGAAGGATTTTCTAAAAGAATTTCTGAAGAAATTCCTAAAAGAATTCGTAAAAGAATTTCCGAATGAATTGCGATATTTCTTATAATTCCTTCTTTGAATGTTCGAATCTTTGTAAAACGCTCGCTTCAAGAATACTTTGAGTTCGATGAATGCCTCTACCAAAGAAGTAAACGATGTGTACCAAAAGCTTGTTGACGACCTGAAGACGGAGGTCAAGGGTAGCCTGATCGCTGAGCTGAGGCTCGAAATTCAAAACGGGTTCAATATGCTTTCCCCGGCAATCATATCATCATCACAGGGCTCCAATCGTTTCCAATTCAACAACAGACCGGCTTTGAAGAGGCTTCGCGACCGTGACGAAGTTTCTATGGCATCTTCTGATTGCCCTTCGAAGGTTTTCCGTGGCACCAATCCATCTATCAATGTACATGGCAAATCTGGCAGAACATCTGAAAGCTCGGGTGAAAAATTAGGGTTATAATTATCAAAAATTTCACCAGAGTCAATCGAAGGTGACGTTGGCGATCTGACCAAGCAATGCCTGCAAGTGGATGATGTTGTAGCGAAGTGGCTAATACCAAAAGGGCGGCCATTATCGACGATATCGTTCATCTCCTTCAAGGTTGGTGTCAATCAAGAATGAAAATCAAAAGCACTGGACCCTTCAGTTTGGTCTCCGGAAATCTAATTTCCGGGGTTTGTTGAAACTAGCTTCAGTGTCCGACATTTTTGGAAGCCGAGCCAGAGAATCGCCATTGGTGCATCGAACAGTCTAGACCAAGATGAATACAGTACTAGGTGCTCCAATCTGCCAAGATTGTGGAAGAGAAGAAGGCGAAAAATTCATTTTCAGTTCAAAACGAAAACAAACCTGCTGGCTCTCCCATACTAAAATCCAAGATGGCTGAATCGTTAATTTTGCAGATTGGACCACCTAGTATAGTATCATTGTATTCATCTCGGTCTAGACGTTCGTCAACATCCATCATTAACATTAGAATAGATCCAGCAATAACAACCATCACGAATTCGATTCAAGTCCTTCCATTCCCTGCGATTGTCTCAGACACTTCAACCTCGGTTGCAGTGCCCTCATCGGAACCGAGTCGACCGGCTTTTTTACCACTGAGCATATACTACTAGAACGTTCGTGGTTTGAGAACGAAAACGAACACTCTGCTTCTATCGTTACTCGATTGCGTTCTGGACATAGTTGTTCTGACAAAAACATAGCTCCATTGTGACATCACTTCCTCTGAATTGGCCATTAATTATGCTATTTACCAATGCGATCGTAATACTTCTACTAGTAATCTCCGTAGAGGTGGCGGCGTACTAATCGCTGTTAAATCGGAACTGCAGTGTATTTAGGTGAACCTCGTCGATTGTGGTTGCCTAGAACAAGCTACCGTCCGTATTATTCTGCCTCAATTCTTGCTTTACGTAAGCTGCATCAACATTCGCCCAACAGTTGCCCTGATATCTATACGAAACATGCGGATTATATTAGCCAGATACTGAATCATGCCGATCCCTGTGACGCTATCGTTTGCCTCGGAGATTATAATCTACCGAATCTAGTATGGCATTTCGATGATGAAGTTGCTTGTCCTATCTGAGTCCTTATTATCCTTTGGATTGCAACTGATCAACGATCTTCTAAAGCGAACGGTAAATTTCTTGACTTGCTGTTCCATATATCATTGATCCCTTCGAGTCACCATCTGCTCTTCTGAAATTGACCCTCATCATAAGCCGTTAGTTTTAACCGTCGACGTCTGTTCTCGCGATGAAAGATCTGTACCTACATCTACATCTAGCATCGACTACGACTTCAACAGATGTGATTACCAAATCGTCAATGCACGTATTTCTGCCCTGGACTGAAGTCAGGTTATGAATCATGACTCAATCGACGATTCTGTTATTGCGTTCTATCGCACCATCGAACAGATCATCCGAGAAAACGTGCCGGTCAAAATCTGCCGACCATCTAAACAGCTCCATCAACCCTGGTGGACGCCACAGCTCCGGAATCTTCGCAACCGTTTACGAAAATGCAGGAAGAAGTTCTTCCAAAATAGGACTCAAGTGAAAGCATCTAATCTGCGGTTAGCTGAAGATGAGTACCGAATACAGCATTGTCGATTCCGTGAGTATTTGGAAAGTCTCAAAGCAAATTTTAAAAATGATCCTTCATCGTTCTGGGCCTACATTAAACGGAAGGTATCGAACAATATCCCTGTTGACGTCACCTATCGCATGCTTTCCTCCCTATCACCTGTCGCAACAGCAAATTTGTCTTCCAGCTTCTTCCGCTCAGTACAAGATGACCATCCTGCTCCATTGGATGAAAGCTACATTGAAAGTTTTTCGTCGAATTTCGTCCGGCTTCCTCGAGGCACTTTTAGCAATGCGGATATTTTTGAAATTTTCATCTCTGTCGACACATCGAAGGGACCCGATCGCTTTCCGCCCACCTTCATCGAACAATGTGCTTCATCACTGGCATTTCCCGTTGCTTCAAGTTGTAATCGATCCTTAAGTGCGATTCCCGGATGCTTGGAAGCTTGCCTCAATCGTTCCCGTTTACATATCCGGCAACATACATAGTGTAGAGAACTACTATCCGATATCCATCTTGAACTGTTTGGCTAAAGTTTTAGAAATTGACTGAAAAACTTGACCGACTTACCTACCTGGGTCATTCGATGCTTAAAATTGTACTTATACTCTCGCAAGGCTTTCGTCAAAGTTCATGGCGCAAAGTCCGATGCCTATGACATTCCATCTGGAGTACCGCAGGGCAGTCATCTAAGCCCGCTCATTTTTATTCTTTTTTGTTAATGACCTGTGTATTAATCTGGATTCCGGGAAACTGCTTTATGCTGACGCTCTGAAAAATTTACCGTGCCATAAAATCAGTTGTAGACTGCTGTGCTTTGCAAACTGATTTTGAATATGTTTCAAACTGGTGTAAGATAAATGGTATGCAGATGAACACGACGAAATGCAAAGCGATAACATTCACTCGCTGCCGATCTTCTGTAACAACACAACTATTGTCTGAGTCACACAACCCTTCAGAGGGTTACATCGGTCAAAGACCTTGGAATCGTACTCGACAGCAAGCTTCGTTTCACTGAACATGTCTCAGTTATCATCGCTAAAGCAAACGCAAAGCTGGGATTCTTACGGCATAACACAGCACAACGGAATGAGTGTTTTATTCGGCATGCAGTCTTTGGAGGGAAGCTGAATGATGTCTTTTAATCATCGCCGATGTTACGGACAATTAACGTCAGATCGACGAATTCCGACAAAGAATTTTGTTATTAAGCCCTGAAGAAGGTGTAGATCCAGCACCGAAACGTCGGCGATGATTAAATAGACATCATTTAGCTTCCCTCCAAAGAATGCATGCCGAAAAACACATTCCGTTGTACACAAATCTGTCGATTATAATCATAACAGTACAGTTCGATGATATCTATGCTCTCAAACCGCTTTATTGTGCATTAATTCATAGCATACTCGAGTATGAAGTACAAATCTCCGTAGCACTCCGTTCACGTCGACCGCATCGAGAGAATACAGAAACGCTTCATCAACTACGATCCAGCCAACCTTCCTCCATACCAGAACCGTTTAAGGAATTGCATCAGTAATTATTTCAGGATATTCTCAAACAAATTCTTTCAGTAATTTCCCAAGAAAACCCTTTCGAAGCTCTAGAAAGAAATTCCTTTAAAATTTCATATGGGAATTTCTTCAGAAATACATTCAGAAATTCTTTCAGGAAACCTTCGGAAATGACTTCAAGAGCTCTTCGAATATTTCGTCTGGAAATTCCGTTGATATCCCATCCGAAAATTCCTTTAGGATTTCCTATTAAATTCTTTCATAAGTTTCCGGAAATAAAAATCTTCCAACAAAAGATCCAGAATAGTTACTGCAAGAATTTTATATGGTTTTACTCTGGGAGAGAGAAACAGATACGAAAAATGTGTGTGTCAATCCTAAAAAAAAGAAGTTCTGAAGAAATTTCTGGAAGGAAAGAATTTTCTAAAGGAATTCCAGAATGAGTTTCAAAAGTAATTAGAGGAAAATTTTCATGGGTAAAAATTTAAAAACTTTGATGAATTTTAGGCACCCCTAAATCAAGTCCGATTGAGCTCAAGCGCCATTAAAGAGCCATTGAAGAAGAAGAAGGGTCACCTGCCTGATTAATCAAGCATTCCCCGTCAAATGCAACTTGTTACGTTTCTAGTATTTTAACCAAAAATTCACCGTGATGTGTAGAACATAAAGGAAAGGTTCCTGATCGGAAGGTAACGAGCTCAAGTATTGTATTGGAATTTCTTATTACGATGCCATCGGTGGTTGAATGGCATTTCTCTCGGAGAAACACGCCAATTATCTTATTTTTTTATTTCTGATAGGATGAATATGAGATGATGATCTGGCACAATTTACAGTGTCTTGAGAAACATTCACATGAACCAGTCTAATAATTATCTCATATGCACCGCATCGTCGAGCGCCATTAATTCACTCACTGCTCGCTCATCGCTCCAACGCCTAATTGAATGCGAATCAATCCGTAATTTTAGCCCAATTACCCGATTATTGCACATCAAAACCGATTCGGCCCGCTCAGCACCGCTTGTTTACTGGCGTTCGGTGGTAAAGCCGCTGCCTGCAGCCGGTCGTAAATATTGATTTTTAAATGAATCCTAATCGTTTACTGGGAGTAGTCCCATCCACTCCAGGTCCTGAATACGGCCACGATAATGAAGCCAATAATGGCTGGGTACGAAAATTACTAAAATGCCGAGCAGTTGTACCCTTTTTCATCGTCACGCCACACCCACCAGCCTGATTGTGATAATTTGATTAAAAATTGTGGTAAATTGATTCAAGTCTTCAAGTAACTTTAAATTACTCAATACAAACGAATTTAAGGACTCATTAATGACTTTGTTTCTTTAATTGTGGTTTATTGTGATCGAAATTCAGCGTTTTTGCCTTTCTCGTATACTAAGTATACGTAAAGGCTATATGTTCACTCCAAAACAAACTTTTTATAGAAGGCTCGGAGACCCATAGTGTTATATACCAATCGACTCAGCTCGACGAATTGAGGTGATGTCTGTGTGTGTGTGCGTGTGTGTGTGTGTATGTGTGTGTGTATGTGCGCACCAAAAGAACAAAAATTTAGCTCACTTTTTTGCACTTACCCTCAACCAATTTACTCGCAACAGTTTGCATTCGACGCAGTATACTGCCCCATTGTTTCCTATTGAAAATTGGCCGATTCAGACTATGGGCTTAGAAGTTATGGCCAAAATACTTTTCCTCATAAAAAGCGCGTAAAAAAGTCTAGCTCACTTTTAATGCACTTACCCTAAACGGATTCCCTCACAGCAGGCTGCGTTCGACGCAGTATCTTGCTCCATTGTTTCCTATTGAAAATTGGACGGATCGGACAATGGGCTTGGTAGTTATGGCCAAAATACTTTTTCTCATAAAAAAGCGCGTGAAAAAGTCTAGCTCATTTTTAATGCACTTACCCTAAACGGATTCCCTCACAACAGGCTGCATTCGACGCAGTATACTGCCCTATTGTTTCCTATTGAAAATTGGACGGATCGGACAATGGGCTTGGTAGTTATGGCCAAAATACTTTTTCTCAGAAAAAAGCGCGTAAAAAAATCTAGCTCACTTTTAATGCACTTACCCTGAACCGATTTCCTCGCAACAGGTTGCATTAGACGCAGAATCTTGTCTCATTATTTCCTATTGAAAATTGGCCCAAACGGACGATGGGCTTAGAAGTAATGCCCAAAATACTATTTTTTTACCGCACGAGAAAGGCATCATCACCGCTAGGTGGATTAATCTGGGTTTTTTGTCCATTTTCCAGTATTCAATTGACATTTTTCTGGAAAACCCGTCTATCTATAGCCTAGTATCTGCATGTATCCATTTTAATAATAATAAAAACATTAAAAATGGAACTCAATAATTTCATATTGGACTATGTTCCCCATGCACGACCAACAACAAGAAGTTGACTACCTCCCCACGAAGCGTACAATTATTCTTATTCTGTTCTGGTTTTGCGTTTGGTTATTTTTATTTCTCCGCAACATTTAAGATGTATTTCCAGAACACCGAAAATAAATAGAATAAGGAAAACTTGCCTGCCTGGCGGACAATTGCATAATGCAGAAAGAAGGTCCGGAAACCGGTTCGATTTTTGGCTTCGACCACGGGCATGAAGGCGTGATGCTATTTTTGGACATCAACTGCGGCCCGAGAGAGCGACAGCAGCAGCATTCGCGTCACGTGCAGAGGACAGGTTGGCCGGCAGCGGCAGGTTGGTGAAAAATAGCCGGTCCAGACATTGCAATTATTGCTTGGATGCTCTTTTGCTCCGCGCCCAGAATAATGCCATGTGCGTAAAACATGAAGGAACCGGTTTTCTTTTCCGGGAGGATCTTCTCGCTTTTGCGCCGTTCTACTGTCGGATGATAGAAAAATGAACTCATCGGATTTGTTTGAAACCAGCAGCATTTTTGCTCGGTCGTCTTCAGAACTATATTTTGCCTGTCACTATTTATAACGCACAAAAACACAAAATCCGGAACTAGATCTCTTTGACCAATAAAACATGTGTTTGCCGCGGAATAGACGGTTTCTATGGAGCCTATAAAACTTGCTCTGTGTTCTGGCGTCCTTTTCTGTAACCACTGCATTCCTACAATTCATACCTCCAGAATTTATCATTAACGACCATACAGTAAAAAGCCTAATGCAGGCCCGGATGCAATGCATCACTGTCGAATTATGCCTTTCTCCTGTGGTTCGTAAATATATGAGGGGTTTAAAAATTAGGCAAGAATTGAAAAATAAGAAACATAACATCTGAAAGTGTTTGCAATGAAATACATATCAAGCAGTTTAAAAGCGGTCTCATTGAGCCTATGTAGAGTCCTACCACCTGTTCCGGACATCCTAATCATTTCATTCCTGTGACAAAGGAACTTCACAGATTGCCAGCTCAGAGCCTATCAATGCATTTCATCCCTGGGGTTCTATAATGCTCTGTTGTTTATTGATATAGTATCGCTGCCATGCTGTTTATATATTTTCTTCTTTACTCTAAAATTGCATTCCAAAGCATTTTTAACGAAGGATTACGTCTGCATTGTCTATGCCGAGATACCGAAGAGCGTCACGAAAATATGAAAGAATTTCATCATTAACGCTTCTTAAAGTCTTCTGAAAATATTTATTCCCCACTATTTATCATCGACAATTGTATAAAAGTTTAAAAAAGCTAAACCAACCAATCCCGTTCGTACATCGCAAGCACAGACATCAAGATCGAGCATCTTGCGGGCTTGGTTCCAATAGTAGATACATAAGTATTAGATTTCTAATGTCGCTCCTGTTCGCGTGACTAACATCTAGGTCATTTTGATCTGGCAACCAAAGTACCGGTACTACAAGTGTCAAACCAATGTTGGTAATGAAACAAAACATGCACTACAATATTATGCATAACAAACCGACAAGTTTGACTTGTGGAAGCATATTTTGGCTAAATACTTTTAAAGACTACAGCGCCGCTAGCGTTCTAGTACTTATGCTTCTACTGTTCCAATCCTCGCTTTGAATAAGATTTCTCCGAAAGCGAACACAGCAGTGTAGCAATGAAGGTGGCGGAAGCGATCGCAACGGAGAACCATCAGAATCGGTGCTGGTCATCGGGTAGTTCAACGATGGCGTCTTCCACAGATTAGCGGTTAATTATATTGCTTCTGGGAAGACTTTGGATATCGATTTTTTTTGTTAATGTTAGATGTTTTGCAATAGGACAATTCCCCGAAAACCAACCCTTAAATTGGAATACTTCCAAAAAAAATCACATCTCAGAAAAAAAAGCATTATTATCAAAGAGTTTTGGCACTTTCTCTGATCAACCAAGTTGTGCTTTAAAGCAAGCTGTTGGTGCACGATCTTGGGGGCAGCAGGGACTATGTCCAAGGGCTTGAGGATCCCTCCCCAGGCCATCTGCGAGTTGTGGCACCTGCCTAGGATGTGGTGGGGTTTGACAGTGGGCCCTGTTAAACCTCTATAAAAAGCTGCATGAATCCGCAAATAGGCTCCGCCATAGCGACCGTGTGCCGCTCAAAGCGCACAAGCCCAAGTCCTGGTGTTAGGTGGGACGCTAAACAGCCCTGACACGACGGCCATCCGACGAGACAGGAGGTTTGCGTAGGCCCAATACGCCGCCTTTAAAAACAACTATTACGAACGATATAGAAGATAATACGACTCGATACAATCGGCAACGACCTAGGCGACGAATAAAGGACCACGATTGGAAGCTTGGAACATGGAACTGCAAGTCGCTAGGCTTCGTAGGTTGCGACAGGATAATCTACGATGAATTACATCCCCGCAACTTCGATGTCGTAGCGCTGCAGGAAATCTGCTGGACAGGACAGAAAGTGTGGAAAAGCGGGCATCGAACGGCTACTTTCTACCAAAGCTGTGCCACCACCAACGAGCTGGGAACCAGCTTCATAGTGCTGGGAGAGATGCGCCAACGCGTGATTGGGTGGCAGCCAATCAACGCAAGGATGTGCAAGCTGTGGATAAAAGGCCGTTTCTTCAACTATAGCATCATCAACGTGCACTGAGATCCGACGACGAGAAAGAAGCGTTCTATGCGCAGCTGGAGCAGACATACGATGGAAATCGGTGACATGAACGCAGCTGGAGCAGACAAAATCTTCATCGGTGATATGAACGCTCAGGTAGGAAGGGAGGAAATGTATAGACCGGTCATCGGACCGGATAGTCTGCATACCGTATCGAACGACAACGGCCAACGATGCATGAACTTTGCAGCTTCCCGCGGAATGGTAGTCCGAAGCACTTTCTTCTCCCGCAAGAATATCCACAAGGCCACATGGAAATCACCTAATCAAGTAACGGAAAACCAAATCGACCATGTTCTAATCGACAGTAAATTCTTCTCCGACATCACGAACGTACGCACTTACCGCAGTGCGAATATTGAATCCGACCACTACCTCGTTGCAGTATGTCTGCGCTCAAAACTCTCGACGGTGATCAACACGCGTCGGAGTCGTCCGCCGCGGCTAAACATTGGGCGGCTACAAGACGGTAGACTAGCCCAAGACTACGCGCAGCAGCTGGAAGTGGCACTCCCAACGGAAGAGCAGCTAGGCGTAGCATCTCTCGAAGATGGCTGGAAAGATATTTGATCCGCCATTGGAAGCACCGCAACCACTGCACTAGGCACGGTGGCTCCGGATCAGAGTGACTGGTGTGACGGCGAATGTGAGCAGTTAGTTGAGGAGAAGAATGCAGCATGGGCGAGATTGCTGCAACACCGTACGAGGGCAAACGAGGCACGATATAAACGGGCGCGGAACAGACAAAACTCAATTTTCCGGAGGAAAAAGCGCCAACAGGAAGATCGAGACCGTGAAGAGACGGAGGAACTGTACCGCGCTAATAACGCACGAAAGTTCTATGAGAAGTTGAACCGTTCACGTAAGGGCCACGTGCCACAGCCCGATATGTGTAAGGACATAAACGGGAACCTTCTTACAAACGAGCGTGAGGTGATCCAAAGGTGGCGGCAGCACTACGAAGAGCACCTGAATGGCGATACGGCAGACAACGGTGGCGGTATGGTAATGAGCCTAGGAGCATGCGCGCAGGACATGTGACTTCCGGCTCCGAATCTCTAGAAAATCCAGGAGGAGATCGGCCGGCTGAAAAACAACTAAGCCCCTGGAGTTGACCAACTACCAGGAGAGCTGTTTAAACACGGTAGTGAGGCACTGGCAAGAGCGCTGCACTGGGTGATTACCAAGGTTTGGGAGGATGAGGTTCTGCCGCAGGAGTGGATGGAAGGTGTCGTGTGTCCCATCTACAAAAAGGGCGATAAGCTGGATTGTAGCAACTACCGCGCAATCACATTGCTGAACGCCGCCTACTAGGTACTCTCCCAAATTTTATGCCGCCGACTAACACCAATTGCAAGAGAGTTCGTGGGGCAGTACCAGGCGGGATTTATGGGTGAACGCTCTACCACAGACCAGGTGTTCGTCATACGTCAGGTATTGCAGAAATGCCGCGAATACAACGTGCCCACACATCATTTATTTATCGACTTCAAAGCCGCATATGATACAATCGATCGGGACCAGCTATGGCAGCTAATGCACGAAAACGGATTTCCGGATAAACTGATACGGTTGATCAAGGCGACGATGGATCGGGTGATGTGCGTAGTTCGAGTTTCAGGGGCTTTCTCGAGTTCCTTCAAAACGCGTAGAGGGTTACGGCAAGATGATGGTCTTTCGTGTCTGCTATTCAACATCGCTTTGGAGGGAGTAATACGAAGGGCAGGGATTGACACGAGTGGAACGATTTTCACGAAGTCCGTCCAGTTATTTGGTTTCGCCGACGACATTGATATCATGGCACGTAACTTTGAGAGGATGGAGGAAGCCTACATCAGACTGAAAAGCGAAGCTAAACAGATTGGACTAGTCATCAACACGTCGAAGACGAAGTACATGATAGGAAGAGGCTCAAGAGAGGTCAATGTAAACCACCCACCGCGAGTTTCTATCGGTGGTGACGAAATCGAGGTGGTTGAAGAATTCGTGTACTTGGGCTCACTGGTGACCGCCGATAACGATACCAGCAGAGAAATCCGGAGGCGCATAGTGGCTGGAAATCGTACGTACTTTGGACTCCGTAAGACGCTCCGATCGAATAGAGTTCGCCGCCGTACCAAACTGACTATCTATAAAACGCTTATAAGACCGGTAGTTCTCTACGGACACGAGACCTGGACGATGCTCGTGGAGGACCAACGCGCACTGGGAGTTTTTGAAAGGAAAGTATTGCATATCATCTATGGTGGGGTGCAGATGGCGGACGGTACGTGGAGGAGGCGAATGAACCACGATTTGCATCAGCTATTGGGAGAACCATCCATCGTTCACACCGCGAAAATCGGAAGACTGCGGTGGACCGGGCACGTAGCCAGAATGTCGGACAGTAATTCGGTGAAAATGGTTCTCGACAACGATCCGACGGGAACAAGAAGGCGAGGTGCACAACGGGCAAGGTGGATCGATCAGGTGGAGGACGATTTGCGGACCCTCCGCAGACTGCGTGGTTGGCGAAATGCAACCATAGACTGAATGGAAGAAGACTATTATGTGCAGCACAGGCCACTCCGGCCTTAGTCTGATAATAAAATAAAATAAATGGTGCACGATCTTGGCGACATCGTTATCCTTCTTATCAGTGGAAATTCGGAAGGACTTCCCATTACATATTCAGGAAAATTTTATAGTTTTCCATCGAAATTTAGAAGAATTCCTCGTGGAATTTTTGGGTAATTTCATTTAAACTTTCAAAATAAAATCCTGTGGAAAATTTTGTGAATTGTTTGCGAAAAACAAAACAAAACTCACTATGATAATTAAGAAAATATTTCCCATAGGTATTGAGAAGCAGTTCTCATGCAAATTTAGAAGGAGTTCCTGTGAATTACTAAGTCGGTTACTATGGGGATTAAACGAATCGAGTTTGCGATTGAACGTGTTTCGTATCGGATGTGGATTTCAATGTTTAGTTCTGTTTTATGCGATCGAAAAGAAATTAATTAGTTCGCGATTGAACATGTTTCGCATCAGACGCGGATTCGGTTTTTTAGTCCTGTTTGTGCGGTTGGCAAGATATTCAATTAGTTCGCAATTGAGCGTGTTTTGTATTGGGCGTGGCTCCGGTTATTTCTTTTTTGGGTTGTGCGGCCGGAAAATAATCAAATGGTTCGCGATTGAACGTGTTTTTTATCGGGCCTGGATCCGTTTGTTAGTTTTGTTTTGGGCGGCGGGAAAAAATCAATTAGTTCGCGATTGAACGTGTTTCGTATCGGATGTGGATCCTAATGTTTAGTCGTGTTTTGTGCGGTCGGAAAGAAAATTAATAATTTCGCTATTGAACATGATTCGTATCGGACGCGGATCCGGTTGTTTAGATTTGTTTTGTGCGGTCGGAAAGAAATTCAATTAGTTCGCAATTAAACGTGTTTTGCATCGGGCGTGGATCCGGTTGTTTAGTTTAGTTTTGTACAGCCGGAAAAAAATCATTTAAATCGTGATTGAACGTGTTTCGTATCGTATGTGGATCCTTATGTTTAGTTCTGTTTTCTACAGTCGGAAAGAAAATAAATTAGTTCGCAATTGAACGTGTTTCGTATAGAACGTGGATCCGGCTCCTTAGAGCTGTTTTGTGCGGTCGGAAAGAAATTCAATTAGTTTGCCATTGAACTTGTTTTGCACTGGGCTTAGTTTTGTTTAGTTTTGTTTTGTGCGGCCGAAAAAAAACAATTAGTTTGCGATTGAGCGTGTTTCGTATCGGATGTGAATCCTAATGTTTAGTTCTGTTTTGTGCGGTCGGAAAGAAAATTAATTAGTTCGCGATTGAACGTGTTTCGTATCGGACGCGGATCCGGTTGTTTAGTTCTGTTTTGTGCGGTCGTGAATAAATTCAATTAGTTCGCAATTGAACGTGTTTTGCATCGGGCGTGGATCCGGTAGTTTAGTTTTGTTTTGTGCGGCCGAAAAAAATATCAATTAGTTCGCGATTGAGTGTTTTTCGTATCGGACGCGGATCCGGTTGTTTAGTTCTGTTTTGTGCGGTCGGAAAGACATTCAATCAGTTGACAATTGAACGTGTTTTGTATCGGGCGTAGATCCGGTTGTTTAGTTAAGTTTTGTGCAGCCGAAAAAAAAACAATTAGTTCGTGATTGAGCGTGTTTCGTATCGGATGTGAATCCTAATGTTTAGTTCTGTTTTATGCAGTCGGAAATAAATTCAATTAGTTCTCAATTAGTTCGCAATTGAACGTCTTTTGTATCGGGCGTGGATCCGGTTGTTTAGCCTGTTTATTCCTTGGTCTGTTAAGGCAATGAATGTCAAACTAATTTTCTTCTCCCAATTCTAAATTGACTGTGAGGGCGTGGCCAGCATTGTTATCGGTCTTGAATTGATGAAACTTCAAAGCATGTACAGTGAGAATAACTTTCTAAACACAAGAAGGCTATTTGTTGGCATATTTGTTACTAATTACTACTAGCAACTACGAAGTGTACAGTCAATCAAGCAAAGCTAATCGAAGTTAAGCTATGGGAACTAAACGAGTCAATTCTTTCCTAAGAGCGAACGAACGAACTATTTCAGTTACACGTTAGGTTTTTGGTATTATTCGTATTCCGACACGAAGAGAAAATTACGTCTACATCTTTTACCTTTGCTACATCAGTTATGAAGCAAACAATTGTAGACAGAAATAATATGAGATTTAAATTGAAAGTTAAATTTTATCGTTACGATGTGATCTGTAGTTCAAATATCATTTTCTGCACTAAAAATAATAACCAAAACAATTCTTCGATTTTAAAATGCAATTCAGCGGATTCATATTATCTATCTATGACAAAAGGTCGAAAGGACAAAAAATCGAAAAGAAAAAAACGTTGAAAGGGGCAGAAGTTCGAAAGGATAAAATGTCGAAAGAAACTAAAGGTCGAGAAGGAAAAAAATTAAGTGAGGTGGAAGCAATCAGGAAGGAAGGAGGAAAAACGAAGAAGAAAGAAGGAAGTAAAAAGAAAAAAAAATGTTTAGTCTTTAGTCAAGTGACTTTTTGAAAAAAATTGAGTTCATCATGACAGGAAAAAAGTAGAGAAACAAAGAAGGGAGAAGCTAGATAGAATATTAAATGTGAAAGATGGAAGTAGGAAGAAGAAAGAGGAAAGAAGAAAGAAGGTAGAAGAAAGATACAAGAAGAAAGGAGGAGTAGAAGAGAACCAAAATGTATGAACGAAGAAAAGAAAGAAAAAAATAGTAGGATGAAAGAAGGAGGCAGAAAAAAGAAAGAATAAGGGAAAAAGCAGATGGGAGAACGCAGATAGGACAAAGAAGAAGAATGAAAAAGGAAGTAGAAAGAAAGAAGAATGAAGGAAAAAAGAAGAAAGAAAGAAAAAGAAGGAAATGAGAAAGAAGAGTAGGAAAGAAGAAAGGAATAAGGAAGAAGGAAGATAGAAAAAAGAAAATTAGGAAAAAAGTGAAGAAAGTGAAGAAAAAGGGAGGAAGGAAAAAGGATGAAGCAAGAAGACAGAAGTAAGAGGGAAGGAGGAACAAGAAAGAAGGAAATGAGAAAGAAGGAGAGGCAAAGAAGGAAGTAGAACGAATAAAAAGTAAGAAGGAATAACGAAATACGAAGAAGAATGGAGGAAGTAGAAAGAAAGAAGAAGAATTAAAAAAGAAGAAACAAGGAAAAAATAAGGAAATGGGAAAGAAGAATAGGAGAGAGAAGAAAAAGATAAAGAAAAAAAAAAGAAAAGAAGGAAATAGATGAACCACGAAGGAAAAGGGAAGAAGGAAAAAGGATGAAGCAGGAAAAAAGAAGTTAGAGGGAAAAAAGTAGAAGGAAAAGCGAGAAGGATGAACGCAGAAGAAAGAAGGAAATGAGAAAGAAGGAGAGTGAAAGAAGGTAGAAAAACGAAGAAAAAATAGAAAGAATAAGGAAAGACCTTTTTACCTTTTAACCTTTTGTCTCTTTCGACGTTTTGTCCTTTTCGACAATTTCTCACCAGGTTTTTAAAAATGTCGTATGCTCAAAAATGAGGCTCTTTTTGTTTACTTTCTCTTTCGATTATTACAAAGCCACACTAACATTTACATCGGATTTTTAGGCACAGATCTGAAAAATAGCTTGGTGAGAGATCGAAGTAGACAACGCGTGTGAATGGTTGAAACATAATTTCGCTGTCACAAATTTTCGTCTGTTTCTGTATTGTGTATTTCTGTAGAATTTAATTCAAATACATCATCACATGGCCTCCAACTTATCCGTTAGAGAATTGATCTACATTCCTCGATAGTGCCACGGTACCAGCTGTTCGATATGTTCCGCGATTTAATCCCGTGCCAATATGTGTGATAGTGTTACCATCCGACGTCGCGGTCATGGTGTAATGACTACCGAACAATTGTCCAGCAAACATTAGTGAGAAGAAAATTAAGTGACTTCAAATCTTTTCCCCATCAAACAAGTAAAGGTTGATTTGATCCGCAGTGCATTTTAACACTCGGTTCATTGCAATTGCCCGTTTAGAATTTTAAACGTCAAGAGACAGCTGCTGATTTCTGCAAGGATGATGAATTTATTCTATGCTTCCACAAATCGCACCCATGCTTTGAGACCCGATTCAAGAACTCAATTTTCCATAATCTGAACGTTTCCTAATATCTGCTCATTTCAAGGTGTTAAATCAAAATTGTGAGCTGGTACTGAGCTGAATCAACTTGACTATAGCAGCCAGGACAATAACAGCTATCGGAAGCTGATAACCCCACATGAAAATTTCGTAGCCGCCACGTGGTTACCACGATTTCATTGGAAGCAAAGGAGAATAACAAATGCAAAACTTTAGGAAATTATGTGGTCTCTTCGGATATCCTTGGTGTTTGCTATTCAAAATTGGAGCTTTTTTGGACAAACTAAATTGGTGAGCACGTTCCAGTTCTTTACTTTTCTTTCCTTCATTGCTTCATCAATCTATACAAAAAAATGAACTAAATACGTACAGGGCATCGTTTGCTGCTATTGCCGCGGATATTGTGGGAGTCCCAGGTATCCGGTTCACGCTTTAGTCAGCAACGGTGGCTCTTCTTGACCTTCTACTCCCTGAGTAGTTAGTATGAATAAGGGCGTCCTTGTGAAGTTTTGCTGTACCTGTTATGAACAACTAGTACATCCCTTTCCCTCCACATCCTGAAAAAAAAAACAATTCTTCCTGCAGATGTGATTCCTTTTTGTCGTACTAGTTGTCGTAACAAAAAGGGCACCATTACGGAGCATGAGATCTGATCAAATTATTCGTAGTACTACTTAATCAACGCCCCCGGTTGGGTGAGGGATAGAGGATGACGCACACACACACAGATCTGAAAAATAGCTTGGTCTAGTGTGCTGAGACTTTTTGTCTTTTGACCTTTTGTCCCTAATGAAACTTCTAAATATCTGGCGCTAAAGTTTCCATACGGGTAACTAAATATAATTTGCGTTTCTCAGATGTTTGCAAGGAAGACGAAAAATATGAGTCTTTAGGATTCATAAGAAAATCGTATAAATAGTGCAAGATACCTATTCGAATTGAAACAAGATTAGTACGAGATGCCACGCTTTCAATTATTATCGATGTGGTTAACCTCATAACGCGGCTTCTTTCATTGAAACACTATGCATCATTTCTAATAATTGTAGAGCAGACATTAATATAAGAATATAAAGTTTGTGAGAGCGCCAATCCACCTTCGTTTGTTTGCTTTGGTAACAGAGGGAGGGCGGTCCAAAACAAAACCACTTAGTCTCAAACGATAAAACTGTTGTCTCTTTAAAAGAAGTTTCAATTCAGCTGGAGGTAGATCCGGTGTCAAATTAAACAGAAATGAAACACGAGTAGACTTTATTAGCGGCAAATCATCAAATTGCAATGAGAAGCTTGGATGTTTTATGTGAATATTATCGAAAATTTAACAGCTCGAAAGATTGTATGTTCTTTTTCACGAGATGTTTAAAATCAACTGATTTGACCAACAACTGACAGTTTTCCTATCTTGATGACAGTTCCACGCTTGAACGGTTGATCAGCAGGTTGTAAACATGTTGAGTCTCGGAAGTGTCACATGAAAAAGCTTTTTGGCTCATTTTACATTTTACTCCATTCTCCCCTACCTACCTAGTACATTTTATATCCACTATAGCTGCAGCAACCATGGCTTCGCGTTTGGCAACAAACCCGAAAGCTCCACACTAGATCTCCCAGCTGCACCAGCATCATGTCAGCAGCAGCGTGGTCGGTCGGTCATCAAGCGAGCTCGCGCGCTCGTTCGGAACCAACCGCAGAGAGAGAGAAAAAGTGAGCGCACGTCCACGTTGCTGATGCCGTTGTTCGTCGTTCGTTGGTCGCCGATCGCGATCTCCACGGTTCCTCGCTCAAGAAGGCTCCGCTGCACTGCTGCTGAGTGCTGCCTAGGACGGACGGACGGACTCTACTATAGTAGTTAACTCTGACCGTAGGGATATCGTGGATCGATCGTCATACTCGTCGTCACCGCCGTCGTCGTCGTTGGTGATCGCGTCTCGTGGTATTAAACATTTTCGAAACTCCGCCGCTCGGTTTAGTTTTCAACGAGTTTCTTTATCGATCGCTTGGTCTTGTGCGCGTGTCTTGTGTGCTTAATGCCTGCCGCGTGTGGTCGTTCAGTGCAGTCTCTTTTTGCTGGTTGGAGTCATTTTTTTGGGTTTTGGAGAGTTGCAATTCCGGATGCGTGCGTTGTATGCGTTTTACACAGCGGTTTGTCGTCTTTTTTTAACGTTCGTTGGCCGCAGTGATAAGCGTGGATGATTTTTAGTGCGTAATTGGGAAATGTGTTTTCGATTTTACGGAAAATCAAAGTGGAGCGAATTGTTAGAAGAGCGGCAAAGCATTGAGGCCCATTGAAAGAAAAGTGAAACCGAAGTGTCTACCGGGCGCTTTAGATAGCAAAAGTGATTTCGATGACCCCTTTTTATGCCCGGGATCGTATCGATCGAGATTAACCTAGTAGTGCAATTACTCCTGAATTGTATCGTCGATCGTGAAGGGCGCAATATGATCAGCCGAAAGAAAGTGCGCCTTTAAAATTTCCCAAGAGGTGTGCACAGTTTTGTTTATAGCCTTTGGCTGCCTTCGGGCGCCAGCTCGTGAAAAGTGCAATCAAAACTAGTTTTAGTTAGGTGGTGTGCAAGTGCTTTCAACCGCTAGACCATTTTTGTTGTGATCTGCACGCGTCTAGACGCCATTGCTTCCATAGAAGCCGCTGCTCGCAAGTGTTGTAGTGTGCCATAGTTGAAAAAATAAAACAAGTTGAAATACGAAACCATCCGCATATATTCAGTGAACAAACGAGTTCATCCGACTTCCATCAGCAACAACAGGAGCGACCGATCGTTGAAACAATCTAACGACGAACAGCATCGTATCTTCGGAGAAACCCTCGAAAATCAATCATCGAAGCCATCAGGGGCAACCGATTGGCTCCTCGTGTGTCTCAATCTAGGGACCTCGAAACAATCACGAAATCGAATTCAAGTAAGATTTTCCACTTATTTTGATTATTTCATTATTCTACGATTTGCTGGAGCTTGTTAAAAGAACCGATTTTCATTCCCCCCCATGCGATAGTGTACCGATGATATAAAACAAGAAACAGACGTGGAACATATGATCGAGTAAGCGAAGCGCGTTCCCTTTCGTTGGGTAATGGGGCATGGGAAAGGGGAGAAAACAGAAGTAAAAATAGCAGTGCTAAAATGAAGCAACCAAGGAAGAAAATAAACAACAGCGTGTACTCGTCGCTGGGGGCGTTCCGAGTAGGAGGAAATTGCGAAAGAAGTGCATTTTTACTCTTTCCGTGGAACAAGCACTTTTAGTTTCTAGTAAAATGCAAAAAGTGTATTTAGATTAGTTTGGGTAATGTATTATTGTTTCTGTTGTAACTAGAGTTTTTATGTTATCATATGTATCAGATTATGGAATGTTTTCCTTGCGAATATATTGTTATTTCTAAGTTTTTATAAAATATAGCTAACGTTCAAGGGTAGTTTAATCCCAGTTTTGGTTAGAACAACCGTTTAAGAGGCAATAATGTAATAAATAATCTATAAAAGCAGATCTACGAGGAAATTCACAGAAATTTCAGATGAAAAATTAACTTTCTTGGAAGATTAAAATAATTTTTATATGGAAAGGCAAAGTGCCACAATTTTGCAAAAAAAAACAAAATTGCATCATAAAACCCTCAAGCGTGTCGCTGGAGATAAGGAAGGCCTTCTGGGAAAAAAATCTGGAATAAATTTTTGGGGCATCTCTGTTAGGAGCTCATGCAAGAATCGTAAAATATAATTTTGATGTAATTTCAAAAGAAATTGCCGAAAACGTCGAGTGGAATTGCTGAAAGCGTTTCTGATAATGCCAACGGAAATTCATACTTGAGTTTGTAATTGGATTGTCTTCGGAAACTTCTGATAATTTCCCTCGGGGAATGAATGAATCTTATTATACAATTTGAAACATTAATTATTACCCAGAATTTTACGAGCACTGTCATAAACTTTATGAGCACTGCCGTATTGCCGCTACAATCGAACTTATTTTTGGTAGGGTGGAAACAGTTTGAAGTTTGGCTTATTGATCGATTGACATAGAAAAAGATTATTATATTATTGCGCTTTTTGCACTTCATAAGAGTTTTGCGAGATTTTTTTTCTCACAGTCATCTTTTTCTCACACTCAATACACTCAAAAAAGTTTGATTTTCCGTGTATAATATTTGTGTGTGAGTGCTCAATCTGAAAACAAATAGACGTCAAATCATGGCGGGAATCGATTTAGTGTACACGCTTACATGTGACTAACGAGTAATGGGTTATAATTGGGTAAATTTCAGTAACAAAATCGATCAACCCGAAATGAGAGTGAGTGTGAGAAAAAGAAGCGGGCAAATCACAATCTACACACAACTCTTCAAATTGGTGAAATCGGCAATAATTTCTGTAGCAGCGATGGTTGCGCAGAAATGTTATTCGCTACAGTAGCGTCTGTAGCCATCCAGCAGTAGACATTCGGACAATCGTTTGGTTGCTGTTGGTCAAGAAGCGTAAATCGGTTCGTTTCAGAACCTCCATTTTAAAAAGAAGAGAGTTGATTTAAGACGAAATTTCTTCAAAGAGACAGATAATTTATTGACGGTCGTAGCTGTTCCAACGATTAGGTAACGGTAGCAAGTGAAATTATCTCGCAAGATAGACTAACGCAAAATGAACTCCCCCAAGAAATTATGACGTTTGAGCGGGTCGCATAATGAACGCCAAATGAACTTTTGTTCGAGAAGACGACCCGCTCAAATGTCAAAATCCATCGGGTGAGTGAATTTGATGAACTCCTGCATAGGTCTATATCAAAATCCGTCGGGTGAGTGAATTCGATGAACCCCTGCATAAGTGTATTCTGACATTTGGTTGCTGTTAATGTTTGAAAAGGCGCATGATTGAAAATAAATCGGACGTACATTAACCTAGTTTATTGGACCACAACAACAAACTCTGCGAAAGTGACGTTTTTATAAGAAAAAAAATATTTCCAAACTTTTAGTGTTCTGAATTAGGGTAACCAACTTGATTTGGACCCCTACACAACTTGGACCCTCCTGGCGACATTTTTCTGATTTCTGGACTAAAAACAATGCCGCTGCTACTTCCCTCATTGTCTTCAGGAAATTAATATTGTTCAGCATCTGTTTCACTGGTTGTGAATTTAAAACGGAGGAATCTTCTCATTGATGCATACCAATTGAAAGATAAGACTTGGCTTCGACTCAATTGACCAGGATAAATTTGAAATTCGACTTTGAAGAGACTAAATTAGGGGTGTCCAAAATGTGTACATTTGGGGGTCCAAAATATGTTGCACTGTCCAAAACGAAGAATATTTTCATTTCAGAAAATGGCAAATTTCACTGATTTATCATTAACTGAAGCCCATTTCGAATTTCTATTTCAGAAATAAGACCTTCATCTTTGAAATGGTGTCATTTCCGTCCATATCGAACCTGTATTTCAATAGATATAAGCACATATTGGGATGCACTTTCTTTGGGGTCCAAAATAGGACAGTTACCCTGGTTTATGATTCAGTGAATGCATATATTTTTTTTTTAATATTTTTTGATAAAGATTAAAGATTTCTCGATGCAAGAAGATTTTTAAAGATTCTTGGGCATTTTTCATTTTAGTGTTTTGTTTTTTTAATTTTTGGCCGATACTACAATCCGATATCTTGGCCGTCAAAATCTAACTGTCAATTTCGGTTCAGTGACTATGAACTCGCTTTTTCCCGATGCACACTTGCGTAAATTTAACGCCGTGCGCACGCAGCGTTTAAAAGACGTTACATAGGCATGAGCATTTTTCTTCAAACCTATAAAATTACACCTATCCGACAGCCAAACCATCCACAACGCCATCGTCCAACAGCTCCATGAAGATGGAATCGATTATAAGAAACGTCTCGTCGGTTTCGGTTCGGATGGTACTTCAGTTATGATGGGGTCGGAGAGGTCTATCATGCGACCGCTTAAAACGACTGTCCTGATTTGATTGTTATCAAATGTTATCAAATGCACCTTGATCAAGTGGTGGAACTAAATGAAATTGTACGAACTCGTCTAATGGCAATTAAGGACATTCCACTAAAAGCTCAAAAATATTTTTTTCTATCGTGTACCAACATTTTTGAAGATGACTTTCTTTAAAATATCAAAGATATTTTTTCGTGTATGCTGCAAGTAATATGGTCACCTATTAAATTTTTCCAAAGGAGGACAATTCACCCGAATCGTAGCGAAAAATGAGGACATTTTGTTGAAAAGGAGAACTTTATATTTGTTAGAATTTTGCACACTTAAGTTTATTGGAAGAAGTGTTTGTAGGTCGAGGCAAATATGACATCTTCTTCTACTTTCTTAACATTACATCTCCAACATGTGGAACATTTGGAACCTTTTCGACTCATTTAATAGTCTTTATTAAACACTTCCAGTTATAAACTGCAAGCACCATTTATATGATGGTAGATTTTTAATCAACAATGAACAAATGTTGAAAATTTTTATGCTAGCTTTTTTAACGATATTCCACATAATATTTAATTATTGGATTAAGAATTAATAATTATCGGATTTAATTCTAAATATTTAACAATAGATAACTGATCTAATATTAGGTCCCATCAGGACCAAAATTCGGGATTGGAAGTGGGGATGGGTCGGCCACACTCTACGTAGGGGCCTAAATGAAATCTGTAAACAAGCATTAGACTGCAACCCAACGGTACATCGCAGCAGAGGCAGACCCAGAGGTTCATGGCGGCGAAGCCACAATGAACAAATAAAAGAAGTCGACCGAAATATAACCTGGCAACAGGTTAAAGCGATAGCCGGGCAACGCTCAGGATGGAGATCTTTCAAGTCGGTCATTTGCACCACACCGGAGGTGTACAGGATCCATAAGTAAGTTAAGTAAATCAGGACCGATCACAAGATGCTCAGCGGACCATTGAAGATTCTTTTTTAACTGTATGGCCAGTCTACAAAGATCTCAACTGGAGAATTTCAAAACTGTTAATAATTAAACTAAAGAATCTCTAAACTATTCATATTAGCTCAGATTTCTATTCCATTTTAGACATAGCATGGCCAGAAACAAACACACATAACATTCATGAATTCTTCATCGTGCACTGATCTATTGTTCAATTTGAATAATCATTACACCCAATATTTTTTTTACACGGTTTGTATTCTTTGATTTCCCGGTTAACCTGATCTTTCACAGCTTTTTAAATACCGCCTGAATTTTCTTTGATTTTTTGTGATTTTTTTCATGGGGTTAATCCATAGTTTCATTAACGCTAAAGGTCGTTATCGACTATAACCCACCCGTGTAAAAAAACTGGGTGTAGTTGGTCAATCGATGACTCGTGACATGCGCATCGGATTTGCTTGAGCTTTATGGTTGCTCACTATCGCCATCTGGTTCGTGATTTGCCCAACTCAGTAAATACAACAGATGTCGTTAGTGTTTGTACGTGTTATGTCTGTTTGTCTGTAGCATGATGGTTGCTCTTCACCACAGATATTCAAGAAATGTATGTTGAGATGCGTACAAAACGCGATTAGGTGGGTGTTTACTTGTAGAAAGTATTGCCATTTTTTCCTAATCCATTTTTCTTAATTCCGATTCTTTTGAAATCTTCGGCACCTATTACAATAACTCACGCATTTAATTTTTGATATTTATATTGATTATGACTTAAATAAAAATATTTCATATTAGAAAGCAAAAAACGCAATCGTGCACAACGTTTTATTTGCGAATGGATCTCTGTTGTAGTACTGTTTAATCAACTAAAATATCTTCAGAAAAAATATGCATGCAACTGGTTTCTCAAAATATTCAAAAGGAGGACATTTTAGCACAAAAGAAGGACATCTAATTTTCAATGAAAAAGGATGACTTGTCCTCTTCTAGGATACCATATGGTCACCCTAGCTGCAAGTGAGAAAAGGAGAAAAACTGCTTTTTGCTTTGGAGTTATGTGCCCCTAACAGCGCTATGTAGTTTTGAAATCGGATTCACCTGAAGTATTCAAGTTAAAGGCTGGAGCCTGGAGCACAAAGCAACCGTTCGCCTGTCGCATTTGACAGAGAAAACTGTCGAATTCGACGGGTAAATTGACGAACGGATGACATGCGCTTCAGCCTTAACTACATAAAGATTTTTTTCAAGATTGTTTGCTCACAAATGAAGACGAAAAAGATTTTTACGCCTGAAAATGAAGGTGAGGTTAGTAAAAATTGTGGCAACACCCCGAGCATCGTACTTGTCGTAAACGAGTTTATGCTACTTATTTATGACCAAATCAAGTAATATTTGAGTTGCTGTAACAAGATCAGCCTAATTTGTGCTGCTAGGGACTGGCGAAATAGCGAAATAGCGAATTTTACCTTTGAATATTTGCATATAATGGTATTCTATGGTTCTGTGCACATTCTTTCACCAAGAATTCCTTATAAAATGCATATAGGAGATTTCCTATTCTACAGGAATTCTTCTTGAAGTTCCAATAAATATTCCTGCAAGAGTGTTTTGAAAATCACTTAGCAGCTTTTTATAAAAATTCTCCAGGATTTGCGAAATGCTTTATTTTTCGGAAAATCCTCGCAACCCTTTCTAATAATGATCCAAAAGCAGTTTGCCCTGGAGATCGTCCGTGAATTCATCCAATAATCATTATTATTATTTATTCAGACTAAGGCCGAAGTGGCCTGTGCGCTATATAAGAGTCTTCTCCATTCGGCTCGGTCCATGACTACACGTCGCCAACCACGCAGTCTATGAAGGGTCCGCAAGTCATCTTCCACCTGATCGATCCACCTTGCCCGCTGCGCACCTCGCCTTCTTGTGCCCGTCGGATCTATGTCGAAAAGCATTTTCACCAGGTTACTGTCCGACATTCTGGCTACGTGCCCGGTCCACCGCAGTCGTCCGATTTTCGCGGTGTGAGCGATGGATGGTTCTCCCAGCAGCTCATGCAACTCGTGGTTCACTCGCCTCCTCCACGTACCGTCCGCCATCTGCACCCCACCGTAGATGGTACGCAGCACTTTTTTTTTCGAAAACTCCAAGTGCGAGTTGGTCCTCCACGAGCATCGTCCAGGTCTCGTGTCCGTAGAGGACTACCGGTCTAATGAGCGTTTTGTAGATTGCCAGTTTGGTACGGCGGCGAACTCTATTTGATCAGAGCGTCTTGCGGAGTCCAAAGTACGTACGATTTCCAGCCACTATGCGTCTCCGAATTTCTCTGCTGGTATTATTTTCGACAGTTACCAGTGAGCCCAAGTACACAAATTCCTCTACCACCTCGATTTCGTCACCACCGATGTAAACTCGCGGTGGGTGGCTCACATTGTCTTCTCTTGAACCTCTTTCTATCATGTACTTCGTCTTCGACGTGTTGATGACTAGTCCGATCCGCTTAGCTTCCCTCTTCAGTCTGATGTAGGCTTCCTCCATCTTCTCAAAGTTATGCGCCATAATATCTATGTCGTTGGCGAAGCCAAATAGCTGGACGGACTTATTGAAAATCGTACCACTTGTGTCAATCCCTGCCCTTCGTATTACCCCATCTAAAGCGATGTTGAATAGCAGACACGAAAGATCATCACCTTGCCGTAACCCTCTGCGCGTTTAGAAGGGACACGAGAAGGCCCCTGAAATTCGAACTATGCACATCACCCGATCCATCGTCACTTTGATCAACCGTATCAGTTTATCAAAAAATCCGGTTTTCGTGCTGGTCCCAATCGATTTTATCATATGCGGCTTTGAAGTCGATGAATAGATGATGTGTGGGCACGTTGTATTCGCGGCATTTCTGCAGTACTTGGCGAATGGCAAACACCTGGTCCGTTGTTGAGCGTTCGCCCATAAAACCCGCTTGGTACTGCCCCACGAACTCCCTTGCAATTGGTGCTAGTCGACGGTATAAAATTTGGGAGAGTACCTTGTAGGCGGCGTTCAGCAATGTGATTGCGCAGTAGTTGCTACAATCCAGCTTATCGCCTTTTTTGTAGATGGGACACACGACACCTTCCATCCACTCCTGCAGCAAAACTTCATCCTCGTAAATCCTGGTAATGACCCAGTGGAGCGCTCTAGCCAGTGCCTCACCACCGTCTTTAAATAGCTCTCCTGGTAGTTGGTCAACCCCAGGACTTTGTTGTTCTTCAGCCGGCCAATCTCCTCCTGGATTTCCTGGAGATCCGGAGCCGGTAGAATTATGTCCTGCGTGCGTTTTCCCAGGTCCACCACCATACCGCCATCTTCGTCTGCCACATCGGCATTCAGGTGTTCTTCGTAGTGCTGCCGCCACCTTTGGATCACCTCACGCTCGTTAGTAAGAAGGTTCCCGTTTATGTCCTTACACATATCAGGCTGTGGCACGTGGCCCTTACGTGAACGGTTTAACTTCTCATAGAACTTTCGTGTGTTATTAGCGCGGTACAGTTGCTCCGTCTCTTCACGATCTCAATCTTCCTGCTGGTGCTTTTTCCTCCGGAAAATCGAGTTTTGTCTGTTCCACCTCGTCGTGCCTCGTTCGCCCTCGTGCGGTGTTGCAGCAATCTCGCCTATGCTGCATTCTTCTCTTCCACTAACTGCTCACATTCGCCTTCATACCAGTCGTTTCTCTGATCCGGGGGCACCGTGCCAAGTGCAGCGGTTGCGGTGCTTCCAATGGCGGATCGAATATCTCTCCAGCCATCTTCAAGAGACGCTGCGCCTAGCTGCTCTTCCCTTGGGAGTGCCACTTCCAGCTGCTGCGCGTATTCTAGGGCTAGTCTACCATCTTGTAGCCGCCCAGTGTTATGCCGCGGCGTCCGACTTCGACGCGTGTTGTACACCGTCGAGAGTTTTAAGCGCAGGCATACTGCAACGAGGTAGTGGTCGGATTCAATATTCGCACTGCGGTAAGTGCGGACGTTTGTGATGTTTGAGAAGAATTTACCGTCGATTAGAACGGTGGTCGATTTGGTTTTCCGTTTCTTGGTTAGGTGATCTCCATGTGGCCTTGTGGATATTTTTGCGGGGAAAGAAGGGGCTTCGGACTACCATTCCGCGGGAGGCTGCGAAGTTTATGCATCGTTGGCCGTTGTCATTCGATACGGTGTGCAGACTATCCGGTCCGATGACCGGTCTATACATTTCCTACCTTCCTACCTGTGCGTTCATGTCACCGATGACGATTTTGACGTCCCGCAGTGGGCATCCATCGTATGTCTGCTCCAGCTGTGCGAAGAACGCTTCTTTCTCGTCGTCGAGTGTCCCTTCGTGTGGGCAGTGCACGTTGATGATGCTATAGTTGAAGAAACGGCCTTTAATCCTCAGTTTGCACATCCTTGCGTTGATTGGCTGCCTCCCAATGACACCATGGCGCATCTTACCCAGCACTATGAAGCCGGTTCCCAGCTCGTTGGTGGTGCCACAGTTTTGGTATAAGGTAGCCGCTCGATGCCCGCTTTTCCGCACTTTCTGTTCTTTCCAGCACATCTCCTGCAGCGCCACGACGTCGAAGTTGCGGGGATGTAATTCATCGTAGATCATCCTGTCGCAACCTGCGAAACCTAGCAACTTGCAGTTCCATGTTCCAATCGTGATCCTTTATTCGTCGTCTAGCTCTTTGCCGATTATATCGAGTCGCATTATCTCTTATATTGTTCGTTATTATTGGTTTCCCAGGCGGCTTATTGGGCCTGCACAAACATCCTGTCTCGTCGGAGGGCCGTCGTGTCAGGGCTGTTTAGCGCCCACCTAACACCAGGACTTGGGCTTGTGCGCTTTGAGCGGCACACGATCGCTTTGGTGGGTCCTACTTGCGGATACATGCAGCTTTGTATATGGCCCATTGTCAAACTCCACCACATCCTAGGCAAGCCCCACAACTCGCAGATGACCTGGGGAGGGATCGTAAAGCACTTGGACATAGTCCCTGCTGGCCATCCAATAGAGTCCTTTTGAATATATTCCAGAAATTGATCCTGGAAATCCTTTAGGAGTTTCTTCCTAGTGTTTCAAGAGTCCAACAAGGAAAACTCAATTTAAAATTCATCAGGAAAATCCTCTAAAATATTGCCTTGAAAGCTCCCCAGGAGTTGCAAATAAAGTTTCTTTCACCTGTCATAAGACGAGTTTAAACAATCCCATTGAATTCCACCACTTAATTGTATCCTGACAGATACGTATTTCGACCTCAACAGTAAGGCCGTCTTCAGTGTCTTGTACTTGACTCGAAGTCGAGTCAAGTACAAGACACTGAAGACGGCCTTACTGTTGAGGTCGAAATACGTATCTGTCAGGATACAATTAAGTGGTGGAATTCAATGGGATTGTTTAAACTCGTCTTATGACAGGTGAAAGCATTCCACTAAAAAGCTCAAAATAATTTTCTTATCAAAGTTTCTTTGGTTCTGCATAGAAGAAGAAAATCCTATAGAAATTACTCCAAATAGTCCTCAAGAATTTCGACCAGAATTCCTACAATCCCTAGGAAATTCCCCCAGGAATTCTTCCTGTTTTCATCCGAAAGTTCCTCCAGGAATTCCACCGGAAGCTCCTCCACAAATTCCTTGGAGGAAATCCTGGAGGAACTTCCGGATGAATTCCTGAAGGAACTTTTGGAAGAATTCCTGAAGGAATTTTTGCGGAGGTTCCTGAAGGAACTTTTGAGGAATTCCTGAAGGAACTTGCGGAGGAACTGTATATAGTATACGAGCTGTGGAGAAAATCCTCAATGAACTTCTTAATAACTTCACAATCAACTTTTTCCAAAGATATTTTTATACTTATTCTAGACAACAGTACTGGTTTAGCTTCATATAAAACTACATACAGAATTCCCGCAAAACGGATTTCGACGTGAATTTTAATTGAATAAAGAAACAGTTTCGTTTTTATTAAGCCTTCGATTTTTTTTCGGAAATTCCTTTGAAAAATGCTTCTGGGATGGATTCTGTTTGGAATTCCTTTGAAAATGTCTTTAGGAATTTCTTCAAAATTTACTTAAAAGGTTCCTTTTGATTATTCTTTGGTTCCCCAAGTTCGTCCAAAAATTCCTTCTAAAATTTTGCCGGAAATGCCTTCATAAACTCTTTCCGACATTAATTCAGTAATTCCCTTGGAAAGTCCATGAGGAATCTCTTCGAAAATTATTTAATAAAAATCATTAGGAAATTCTTTTAGAAATTCCATCAGAAACTATTTCAATCTTTAATAAATTTCCGAACTGTTTCCTGTAGGAATATTGTATGGTTTTACTAAAGGAGTTTCCCAAAGAGAACCTGAGTGGATTTTTAAAAGAATTTCTATATGAATTTCCGCAGAAATTCTCATAGGATTTTACGATGAAATGAAGAATATTCAATTTAGTTGGCTATCGTGTGGTGTATACATTCTTAGACGCTACTATTATGGTGATAACTATTATTCAAGTGTGAAACACAAACTGACAGCTACGGTATTTTAGTTTTGAACTACGTCTTAACGTTGTGCAAATTGACTAAAAACCCAAGACCATTCTTTCAAATTTTGAACTACACCCAAAAGGCACAGAATTGATTAATTCCAACTAGTCTTTTTAGTTTTGCAGTTATAATGACATCTAACTGGAGACCTATTGAGAAAATTCATTCATATTTGCAATATGACAACAGAATGAAATATCCTTTCATCATAGTTTTGGGGGAGCATATGAAACCTCTTATTGAAATCTTTCAGACAAATCTTCATATAGTTTGTTTATGAATTGTGTCAAAACAGTGTGCCAAATTGCATACTCAACAACTTGGTCATGCTTCAAATGAAATCCACTCGATAGACACTGATTTCTCATGGCAATTACTGCAATTCATTGCATTCAGTGTGTACAATACAAAGGAATTCTACTGGCCTTTTATCATACAAAAGGGATGATAATAAAGAAATGAATTCCATACACCGCGGCACCATACATCTTGAGTGACATATTAGGGCCAATTGTAAGAATGATAGCCATTGAATTCCTTTCTTATGTTATCTTGTATCCACTTGAGATGGGGTAGACACTCGTTCTACACACTCAAATTCCTCTCGTTTCATACTTTCCGTCTGGCGGCGAAATATCAACATTTAGTATCATTGTGCCTGCATTTCAAATCATACAACAATATTAGATGTAAGCTTAACATTTTTTACGGTGGAAATCCACTGTGTCCACATTCAGGAAATGTTTTCATAGAGGTCGCTTTTTACGAGGATAGAGTTTATCAGATTTTTCATCCGTCTACCTCAACATCCCTCCCCACCTTTTCAACAAAAAACCGTCCTGACAATAATAGAACAAAGCCTGCCGAAGCCGTCATTTCCCCTACCACCTGATTTTCCTTCGATTTTTATGGATTTTTTCATGGGGTAAACTCAACATTTTAATAAATCCAAAGACCAGAAACAAATAAAGGTAAAAAATTTGGGTCACAATTACCGGAACGGAAATTCCTCTTTATTAAAAATCTCTAATAAACTGACGACAATTCACCTGTGCTCGGGACACCACCTATCGACCCGCGCGATCGTTGTCTCTAAAGCCTCTAAACCAACACACGGCCAGAGAAAGGTGTGTTTTTATTCGCGTTTTCGCTGGCTGATGTTTATGTTTCGGCTTGCTACTGCTGCTGCTGGTGCAGCAAACAGCAACAACAACAACAACAGCCAACGTAGGCAGCACACATACGGGACGTACAGGAAGGCGGCAGCGATAGTGCAGCAGCAAATGTAACATGAATAAGTTGTGTTGTGGTGGCCGAACACGAGTGCGCGCCTATCCATAACCACTATCGCTTAGCTGCCAAGGGGAAAAGTTGAATCACTGCTCGGGGGGTTTGCTTTTTGTTTCAGCTCACATTCGGAAGAGTTTTACTACGGTGTTGGTGGCTTGGGTTCGTGTGGCAATGCAAATGACGGCGAAACAGGAAGGCGATTTCTGCGGAGAAATATTCAAAACATTCGAAGGAATGAGTGTTGAATATTTAAGTTATGCGTTGGAAAACTGGAAAACTTGTTGGTTACATTTTATACGAAACAATCCTGCAACATCAAGAACGTGTTTCTAAAATATAATAAAACTAGAAGGGACGATACCTATTTGTAGAGGATGTGAACAATAAAATATGTTGATTTAGAATACAATTTGCGCAAAACATAACGATACACACGAAAAGGCTGATTTTAGTATTACTTTCGGCAGGTTGGTCTCATGCAACTCATTTAATCAGTGTTGGTTATGACATAAAATGCTCAAACAAAGTAAAGGATACTTTCTCTCATTGCTTGAAGATCTTTTTGAAAGTTTGTAAAACACTTTTCTGACATACGAACAGCAAATGAACTATATCAACTGATCGTATACGTGGCTTTTATGGCTGACGAACTAGTTTGCTTTTATTTGGCGAAATTATGCATTCATTAGAAGCATTTTTCCATGACTATCCATCTTTAAATTTTGATTCAACTTTTTTCTTCGAATCAGACATAAATCATATAAGTGGCTGGCTTAAGAAGGTGAAATCTCTTTGGCGGATTCAATTGTTGATCTTCAGACTCACACGATAATTTGCCACCCAATTAGGCTGGGTGAATGTCGAAAGTACGTTCAAATGCGCATAAGTCGCACCACAAGGTTCCTTGCAAATCAAACGAGTGTGAAATTTGACAGTGAAGTTTATTAATCAGAGCGTTTCTAAATAGGTGCTAATGACGTACTTTTGACAGCTCTGCCTTTCACGTGCACAGTCGACCCTCAATTATGTGTCACATATGGTTATCAGTAACTTTTAGGGGAAATAATAAAGTTGATCTGGTAAAACAATCATAAACAGCAAAAATATTGGAACGGTTGTGATGCGTTTTTGGCCGCAGTTTCTTCTGGAGCCGGTAGTAGGTCCGGCTTCCACAGATGATGTGCCTTCGTGTTTCACGACTAACATTATTCTTCTTCTTGTTGGCATTACATCCCCACACTGGGACAGAGCCGCCTCGCAGATTAGTGTTCATTAAGCACTTCCACAGTTATTAACTGCGAGGTTTCTAAGCCAAGTTACCATTTTTGCATTCGTATATCATGAGGCTAACACGACGATACTTTTATGCCCAGGGAAGTCGAGACAATTTCCAATCCGAAAATTGCCTAGACCGGCGCCGGGAATCGAACCCAGCCACCCTCAGCATGGTGTTGCTTTGTAGCCGCGCGTCTTACCGCACGGCTAAGGAGGGCCCCTAACATTATTATTAGGCATTAAAGAGGAACCAAGGTAGACGAATTCCTCGACCACCTCCAAGGTATCCTCGTCTACCGTAACACTGCCCGGCCATGCCGTGCACGATTCCGCCCACTAGTGCAACTGGTCTTGCCACAAATCATTCACCCAATGTTTCAGGCGGTTGGACACTGAACAGTTTTGCCACCTTTTCAAATCTTCGGACGACAATGTCCATGACATTCGCGAAACAAACAAGTTGACTGGATCTGTTGAAAATCGTATCTCGGTTGTTACACTCGGCTCTCCGCATGACACCTTCTAGCGCATGACACCTTCTGAAAGTCCATCGCTTTGGTGGGGCTCAAACGAATTGAAGTGTTCATTCGAAATCTTCACACACATCATTCTTGAAAGCTTCATTCATAATTTTCAATATCTCTATGTGGTTTATAAAGTTGTACTCTGTCTCGAAATCCCGTCTTTTTCCTTCCTGTTAGAGGTCGAAATGTCGACAGTTATTGTGGTATCACCTCTTTGAGCGCTGTTTTGAAACATTTCGAACGTGTGGTCATGGAGCTACTACTGACCTGTCAACTTCCTTCGACATGGTAAACCACGATATTGCAATTGTGAAAATGGAAACATTTGGCGTGAACGACAGACTTCTGGTTTCGTTCGCACATGTCAGATCGGGAGCTAAGTGTTATCATTGGAGATCATCAAGCACCTCCGTTTATTTCCACATCATGCAAGGCAGTCATTTGGGACCTTTGATTTGTCTCCTTAATTCAACGATGTGAACATTCTTCTTAGAACTCCACGAATATCCTTCGCAGATGACCTCAAGATTTATCTACAAATTGGCCTAATAGAATTGATTGCATTTTGCTTCAGCTACAGCAACTGGTTTTCGAATAATGGTGTAATTTAAACTGTATGATTGTAATCCCAAAAAAAAAATGGTCGGTGATTTCTTTCTCACGGAAGATCCCATCCAATTCAGCTACAGACTGCAGGACACTCGAACGCATAAGCGTAGGAGTGATTCTGGACTCTCAACTAACGTTTGGACAACATATCTCCTATATTGTGGACAAGGCTTCCCGTACGTTGGGATGTAATTGTTGTACTGCTCACTATCCCGATCGATCTTAAAAGAATGCTCGGAAGTGTGGAGTCCGAACAATAACAATGGCGTTGAGAGGATTGAATCTGTGCAGTGACGTTTTCTACGCTTTGCACTCCCTAGACTCTCGTAGATTAACATCAATGTCGTACCTCGAGCGTTACGCAACAGCCTAATGCCCAAGTAACACACTTTGTCTCTAAGATGTTTAAAATGCTTTCCTTCCTTACATTTTCGGCAGTTTTTCGAAAGAATAAAAAATGCCAAAAGGTCGTTTTGCCCCGGGGGTGCAAATGATCTTTGCAATTTGATCCCCTTTCTATGACATCTACTTAGTAAATAGTTTTTTTTCTCGAGCCAGCGCTTCATCAAATTTGTTGAATCTACACAAGCATAGCCTCCTGAAAAAAAAAGAAATTTTAATTTTTTTCGGCCGATTTTTGTATGGATCCAATGTTGTATTGACGAAACCACTAAAATTTCAAATATTGGGCCCGTCCAGAAACAACGTTAATTGGGGGGGGGGGGGGTTGGTTATGGGTTACAGTACAGTTAATTATTCATATAAAAACCAATTTGACCAATATGACAATCAGGGGGAAGGGGAAGTCTTTAGAAAACAATAAAATCAGTGCAACTTTTAAGATCAAAGGAGAAAGGAGGAAGGGATATGTTAATGACACGAACGTTCTTACAAACCTGTTAGACGCAACATTTAAGCCAAATTTGTGACAAGAACACGTACGAATCTTTAGTCATGATCATTAAACTTCTTTGAGGGCATCACTGAAACGTGCAGTGCAACATAGTAGCCTGAATTTGTGTGTGCTATCTTTCGCGCCACGAGCAGCAATGTTGCCTGTTCAGGAGTTACGAAATTAGCTCCAGATAAGTACGATTACTAATTATTGGAACAACTAATTAAGATGCGGTTTTCACTGAGTGAAAGCTCTTGAGTATTTCTTTCTGCTGTGTAGGTTTTCTTTTAACCTGCGGTTGATGAGGAAGCGTCATTATCAATATAATGGAAAAATAATTTTCCCCATACTAAATTGCATGCAAACTTGAAACGGCTTGTGCTAAATCAGTTTTAATCCAAATGAGCTCAAATTTTCAGAGGACACTCAGAACATGATAAAGAATCAGATGAGCGCTGTGGAGCAAAATCGATTTTTTGAGCCACTCTAATAAATACGTCAGGCGTGAAAAACGTAAGGCATAATATACGACAGGCTTATCGGGCGTTGGGCGTTTTCCTGGCAATAAAATAACTCCGAAAATAACATTTTCTGCAAGAATCATATTCTTGAAAACATGTCCCCGAATATTGACACTTCCCCGAATATGACAAATCTCCGAATATGACATTTCCCCGAATATGACAATTCCTCGAATATGTCATTTCCCCGAATAAGACAATTCCTCGAATATGACATTTTCCCGAATATAACACTTCCCCGAAGATGACATTTCCCCGAATATGACATTTCTTCGAATATGACATTTTCCCGAATATGACAATTCCCCGAATATGTCAATTTCCCGAATATGACATTTCTCCGAATATGACAATTCGCCGAGTATGACATTTCCCCGAGAACAACAATTTCTCAAAAATGACACTTCTGCAACTATGATAGTTTCGGTAGACATATTTTTCTCGGTAATATAATTTCCTAACAAGAATTTTTTGCCGGAATTAATGTTTTTAAAAGTGATATCTACCTTCTTTCAATCATTGGATGTTCTTTAACTAATATTTTGATATTCTCATCAACTGAGGAAGTATCAACAACAAAACACGATAACCCCGTTTACAAACTGGTTTTAGTGAAATTGAAAAATTGGCAATTTCAAGAGCTGCGAAATCAATCTGTCAATGCCGGATAAGGCAGGGTACATACAGCTAGTTTAAGGCTCAAATTACCGTCATCCAGTCATTGACGAGAAAGACAGCCACGTGCTCGTACCACCCCCCAGTAATAAAACCACCCACCGAGGAGAAAAAGCAGTCTCCAGCTCTCTTATATATCTCTTATATATAAGGATAGCGTGAGAGTAAATCGTCGATTGGGTCGATCTTGGGAAAAAAATGTTGCAAAAGGCAGTTTTTTTTGAAAACTACAGCGAAATACAACCAAATGAAGCATCCACCGGATATGATTATGTCTTCGCTATTGGATGATATAGTTTTGAAACAAAAATATTTCTACCATCCAGCTAGAGACAGCTTTTTCTCCTCGGTGGATGGTTTTATTACTGGGGGGTGGACGAGCACGTGGCTGTCTTTCTCGTCAATGACTGGATGACGGTAATTTGAGCCTTAACATATTAATGGCTTTGTACTGTGATAAAAAAATATAGCATTAGAGGGGTGCGCCGGTCTGATATTCGTCGGCGGCGGCGGCGTTTTCGACGTCACGCCGAAGACCATTCTAGCAGGCATTTTTTCAGGATATTTTCAAGACATTAAAGGAAGGATCTTTTGAATTTCGCATGAAAAATCTAATGAACTTCTCCAGAAAATTTTATAAGTTTTTCCGAAATTTGGAAATTATTTTCGGATTTTCCATGGATCTACTTTGAAGTTTCGAGAAATCTTTGGAATTACCAAGAGAAGCTTTTTGAAATTTCAAAATAAGATTGTTTGGAATATCAGCTGAAAATTCGTCGCAATTTACATGAGAAACTTCAGAATTTTCACGAAAAATTGCTCTTAACTTCTACAGGAAAATCTTCAGAAATTCACCGAAAGTTTCTGTTTCTGTATTCTTCCAAATTTGTATTCATAATTGCATGAGAGTGTTGCTGGTAGAATGGTTGTTTTAACGTTGACTTTCTCAGTCTAAAATAATTAAGACGACTAGTTTGGCATGGCCAACGATAGAACAGTAAATTCTTAAGAATTTCCGCGGGAGGCTCTAAGGAGTTTTCAAGGAAAATTATCTGTTTAACGGAAACTTCTTTAGAATTTTCGCGGAGGATTATTCAAAATGAGACAGCTGAACTTCGAAACGATGTCAAAGTCGATTATTTACATTGCGCTGCACAATCAGATGCACTTATATTGCATCTGACGTTGTCTGACAATTGTTTGACGTTTAGAATGCGTCGCAGTTATTGAAAGTCATTCGATAACTGAAACGAAAACATGTTGCAGTTATTGAATGACTAATGTACTGTCCAAAAGAAATTCTTGAGAAATTCCATTTGCCGAATACGACATACGGCCGAACTGGTAAATTGGCCGAAAAAGTCGTTTGCCCTAATAGGTCGTATGGCCGAAATGGTCGGTTGACAAATGGGTCATTTGGCCGAAAATATCGTTTGGACCAACAGGTCATACGGCCAAATATCAATAACTGAACGGGGAATTTGCAGTTGTTGAACAACCATCATACTTGTTGAACACTCAGCAACAAAGAGCAATCAAACTTTTTTTTCCTGGCCCGACATTTTTTTTAAAATTTGTTCTAATAAATCAGATTGCACAGCCGAAAAATCTCAAAAATGAACGGGTAATTCAGTCAAAAATATCCATCCGTTTGGCCTAATGCCATTTACAGTACACCCCCGCTGATCCGACAAATGTATGGCCGGACTATCGAGGTTTATCTCTGTCAAATCCATACAAATGAACCAAAACAAAATCACAGCACAAATTTGAAAACTGACAGAATAATGTGTTTAAATGGGTTTGATACTTTTGATTGAAACTTTTTAATCCGGAAAATTCCGAATTAGCGAGATGCGGACTAACGAATCGTCGGATTAGTGAGGGCCGGATAAGCGGGGAGATACTGTACTTTAAAAATGCCTTTTTATAAAACGACCGTTGAATGAAATTTCATAACCTCTACTTTTCAAGTCGATACTGGCCTTTAAGTCAAAATTAATCTACCCAATTCCCTTTAAGCCGAACTGAACGTTTATCCAAAACTGTTATCATGTCGAAAATGCTTTGATCAAAAATGTACTTTGACCGCAAGCGATATATATCCAAAATGGACATTCAGCCGAACTGTTAATTTGGCCGAAAAAAACGTGTAACCGAATAGATCATTTAACCGAAAATGTCGTTTGATAGGATTGGTCATTTGGCCCAAAAATGTCTTTTCTACAAAACAACCCTTCCGGTCAAACGGAATTTTCTGTCGAATGACCTATTCGGCTGCTCGTCTTTTTGGGAAAATGATCAATTGAGCCGTACGACACTTCTCAAAGAAGGTTGCAGAAAGGACATTCTTTGGCCAAACGGCTTTTTCTACCAAATGACAATTCTTACCAAACGGCATTTTTGGTCAAACGACTTTTTCAGCCGAACGGCATTTTCAGCCAAATGACCTGCTAGGGCAAACAACTTTTTACAAGTTTTGCTTTCAACTACATTTTCGGTCAAACTAGTTTTGACCTGATAACAGTTTGCGTTAAACGTTTAGTTTTGCTACATGGTACTTGGCTAGATGTCTTTTGGCATAGGGGCCAGTATTGACTTAAAAATAGAGAGGCTACAATGGTCAATTGACAAAAAGTCTATTTCGCCAAACGAGTGGCCATTTTTGACCATATTACCCGTTCTGTCCGAGGTTCAGTCATTGATATTTGGCCGTATGACTCGTTGGACCAAATTACATTTTCGGCTAAATGGACCATTCTATCAAAAAACCATTTCGGCTAAACGGCATTTTTGGCCAACGATCGTTTCGACCTGCTCGGTCAATGGAATTTCCCAAGAATTTCTTATTGAGAATTTTCTGAAGAAATCCAAAAAAAATCCTTAAAAAAAATCCGAGTTCCCGTTGTTTTAAAGTTGCTTATGTCAAACTAGCTGTCTAGTGATGAACTTTTCCCTATCACTCTTATGAAGGATAAAAAAAAACTAGCTGTATAATCTAGATTGACAAAGTCAACGTTAAAGCGTCCCTCTTACCAGTTACAATTTTCTGTGTAAATTTCAAAGAATACTCAACAGAAACTCAAAAAGAATTTTCCGTGAATATTCCGAATGTTTTCCTGTAGGAATTTTGAACAACTTTCCGTGAAAACTCTGAAGAGATTCACATGTAAATTCCAAACAATTTTCCTTGGTAGATCCTAAGAGCCAGAGCATAAAATATTCATCTTCATGAAGCAACTTCGGTCCGAATTTTGACAAAGATCGCATGAATATTCGAAACATAGAATGACATAGTCATACGACTACTCCACGAACTCATTCATTCGACTGTCACTGAGTGTGTTTACTATGTGCAGAAAAAAACATAATTAGCATTGTTTATGTTGATGTTTACCGTTGAAAGTGCCTTGCGGATGAAAATCGGATTGAGTCCTGTGTGACAAATCACTTTACTCATTTGAAACGTGTTCAGATTTCAGATAATTTATCAATTTGTAAAATGTGCATAAATATTCAATGACTAATATTCAACTGAATATTGACTGTCCAGAGCCGACTATGAATGTGTCGGAAGTGAACTGACAAATGAAGAAAAATGAACTTCACCAAAAAATTTCGATTATTTTACACTCTGGGAACTACTTTCAAGTTTCGAGAACTCTTTGGAATTACCTAGAGTAGCTCTAAGAGCTACTCTAGGTAATTCCAAAGAGTTCTCGAAACTTAAAAGTAGTTCCCGTGGAAAATCTGAAAAAAAATTCCAAATGAATATTCAGGAAAAACTTGAAGAATTTTATAAGAAAGTTCATCAATTTTTTCAGGCGAAGAACAAAAGATTCTCCCGTAATGTTTTGAAAATATCCAGCATGACCAATTCAGCCGAACGACACTTTCGACCAAATGACCATTTCGGACAAAGAGCATATTTGGCCAACCGATTTTTTCAGCCAAAGGAACTATTCGACCAAATGACATTCTCGGACAAATAACATATTTTGATTTTGACATCAAATTGATACATAATTTGTTTTCAAATATGAATTATCATGATTGATTACATATTTTGATCTCATTTTGCTGTAGATTACTAAGGTTGTGAATCAATCCACCGATTCGTTTAACTTTTAGTTAAAATTTGACAATTTAATGGTTATTTTTCCGTGATTGAAAATAATTCTGCTCCGGAGCATGGTTAGATTTGACAGTTCGATAGTTGAACTTTGTTAGTGAAAAAATTGACGTCAAATCCATTTTGTAGTAGAACCCCGCTCATTGGACACTTTTTAATATGTGCCCCGGTAATTCGACACTTGACGAATTAAAAAGTGCTGGAGCACGTGCTCAGCTGTCATATTTCGCTCGACCGAACCAACACTTTCTCATCGGAGGCGAAACTCACTACAGCACGAAGGGAAGAACCAAAACAAAAAAGCAAATAGAGTTGCAAAACACGTATGAAATTTAGGGTAACCAGTTTGTCGAATTAAAACGATACCCCGTTCGCTCGTCACCAATCACTGTCGAATGAGCGGGATTTACGGAAACTACCAATCTGTTAAAACTCAAATGGGTCAGCTTCGAGGTAAAATTTTAATCACGTTGGGAAATAACCACCAAACTCTCAAATTTTAACTAAAAGTTAAACGAATCGGTGGATTGGTTCATAGTCTAAATTGAATTATATGACATCAAACTGTCATCAATATCAAAATTAGTTTTCAATTTGCTTTCATCGACAGCAGGAACAGTTTTTTATTTGATGTAAGTAACATTTTTCTGCTATACGTTTTGTTATTTTAACCTTTAAAACGACCAAAAAGATATAAAATTAAGTAAACATAATCGATGATTTCACAACATTATAAAATAGTTACTGATTTACTCTCAAGCTTTGCTCGGGAAGACCATATTCAGCCGAACAACTTTCAGCCTTGTGATCTTCAGACAAATGGATTTATGTCGAACGACTCTGCCATTCAAAAATTCAATTTCAATGAGACTTTTTTTTAAATTTCAACGGGAACTCCTTCGCAATTTTCACACGAAGTTTTGCTTAGTTTTTACGGAGAGTTTTTTGAAATTTAAACAAGAAATTGTATGGAATTTTCATGGAAATCATTGGTATCTTAACGGAACATTCTTTGGAGTTTCATGGTGATGTTGAAGAGATCTATCAGCTAACTATACGGAAATTCTACTGAATCTTTGGAATGTCCACTGAAAATTTTACGAACTTCTTCAAATTCGAATCGGCGTGAAAAATTTTAAACGGCGGCGCGTCGATGCAAAAATGTAGGCGGCGGCGTACCAAAAACTGTCGGCGGCAGAGGCGTGGCGCGGCGGCGCACGCCTCTAATTTGGTCATTGTTAGGAGAAGGTAGTGAAAAAATATATAATAAGAATGCAGACTCATCGGATGCAAATGTCAATATGAATAAGATCTAGAGTATATTTTCACTGGTTTTGCAAAACATACACTGAGCCATGTGTGATTATTGTCGAACTTGTTGTTTTGAAGAGTTTTCGTAACTCATAATTTTTATTATATGGCAATATATAACTTTTTCAGATTTGTTTGCCGAAAACACCTTTTCTATGAGATATAGCCCATAGCCTACATGGAGCTGCCACGGGCCTACAGAAGGTTTTTAACCAGGTGGCCTCATTATTTGATTTTAATGTTTCTCGTCAAACGCTTCGTCGACGGCTTTCAGTGTATTTTGGGGATTGAAAAATAACTATTCCCACTAACTCGTTCAGTATTGATGACTTTGTAGGCGACATTTAGGATGGTGATCATCCGTACCAGCTGCTTTGTTATTCTTTAGCTGTTGGATTCCCTTCAAGTGAGGGCTGGTTAAATTTCTTCGTCCTCTGGACTTACGTAGTCTTTTTCTTCGCTGATGCCTGTACTCTCAGTGCTATTCAAGTGGAATGCGCTGCTTCTACCTTTCGATCACCGAGTCAATATCGAGACACTGAAGACGGCCTCACAGTTGAGGTCGAATAACGTATCTGCAAAGACTACAAAACAGAATTAATTGGAAAGTACTAAACTCGTCTTATGACAGTTGAAGGCATTCCACTAATAGAGCTTAGATATTTTTTTATCAGAAATAGTTCTACAGTCGTCTCTTCATATCTTGATAATGAAGGGACCATCGAGATAGGGAGAGATCGGGGAAAGGAAGGAAAAATGAAATGGGTACTAGATCCAAAAAAGGCTAGTTGCTATGAAAAACGACTACAAAACAAATGTCATTTTCTGTTGTTGATCTGTTTATTATTGTCCAAAGCTGGTCTAGTAACCTAAAAGTTTGAACATATCAACAATTTGAATATAAACAATTTTTTTATGATGAAAAATAAAAATATTTCCAAAGTGCTTGATTTATTGAAAAACAAAAACAATAGTACCCAACTAGGAACGTTTCTCTTTCGAAAGAAATCAGTTGCACTCAAATCGGTCGAGTCCTTCTATAAAAAACGTGTCTCTAAAAAAATACTGAATTACTGAATGCTACATTGTACGGCAAATAACGTCTTCTCTGGGACTAGATAAGCTTCCTCGTGAATTTTGCGAATGATTTCATTCTTTCTTTGGTTTTGTAATACCGTAGAATTTCCCCATCATTAACACGGAATTATTTATATTTTGCTGGCTCTTGCTGAATCATGGATACCAATTCCTGGTATATTTTGTCTACTATTGTGGTGGAAATAGTTTCCCCTCCTATATTCCAGCTCGATGTTGTACGACTGTATTTGAAGGGTTCGATTATCCGGAGTGAAATTGTTTTCAACACTCTAGATAATCGAGTTTGCCCTGTAGTGCATTCCCCTTTCATACTTTTTCAGTTTCAATTTGTTAGCTTAGTTAAATGCTTATACTTGCTAATTGGTACGAAACATTAAGGAATTGTTATACCGCTGTGCCATACCTCGTCAGGTGCATTATATATTCGTCATGCCCTTAAAAGTCGACCGAACATTGTTCAATATTTTGTAAACAACGCTCGCATCTAACGGCGCGACGTAGGTAACATCGCCCCATTCAAACCAACACGCTTGACGTCAACTCCAGCAGTTCAGCCAGACAGCAAAAGCGGGCCAAATGTGCATTCTCCGCGCTGCTGTTTCTGGTGGCTATTGAGAGCTTTTTTTGTCCGACGAAGATAGCAGTTCATAGATTTGCAATCCGAACCGGTTGACGAACGTATCGTCACAAGGCGGGCTCCACCACCTATCCATCCTTTCCACCTGTAGACAGCTCGATGGATTAGCGGCGGTGGTCATCCAATGCAGTGCGGACATTCGCACCATGACGAAGAGCTGCGACTGTGTGTTGGAATTGTTCGTGTGTATTTTGGTTGGATGTTTGGATTTCTGTAACTTTTACTCGCGCATATCTAATGTAGGGGCTGCCGTTGTTGCATGGATGGATGGTTAACAGCGTATCGAAGTGACTAATACATCAATCGAATGACCACAGATGATTGCAAAGGGGATTGAACCTGACGGATAGGTTGGTCATCAATACTCATTCACGTGTCGGTTGTACTCTGCTCGCGAAGATGTTGAACACTAATTCAATTAATTGAGTACATAGATTAATGCCAAATATGACATGTAGTTGTGATGCAAACCGGATTGACTATGCTCGGAAATGTGTATGCTGACTATTTTTTTGGCATTCCACTACTACCGGTGCGATGACTGAACGACTTCGGTTGCTAGAGAAGAATTATAATGAGTTATGGATATCGTCAGCTGATTTTTATAGACTAATAATGCTACCATGAGCCATCAATCTTAGTGACATAAATCCTTGAAATGACATCCAAAAACAAACATCCTACTTCATATCTGCTACAAAGAACTCGGAGATGCTGAAAAATAAAGCCGTTGAAGGCTACGCACTTGTTAACTACTGACAACTTGGGGAGATTTACTTCTCGTTCCACGACGACACTTGGGTTCCTTTCCGTGAAGCTTCCCACTGCCGTAGTTGTTCTTGACGCTGAGTGGTGCTGATGGAAATACGCGCGCATGCAAGTCAACGTTTTCCTCTTCTATATGGGGGTTTCTTTTTTCTCTCGACAGAAAATCCGTCACTCGTCATCACCGTCAAGTAGAATCATATTTTACCTGCTGCCGCTGGATCACGCGTACATGACTTACTGTTTGCGGGAGTTTCCTCAATTCCTCACGCCACCTGACAAAGTCAGTCTGCTGCTGATGTGCGACACTTGCGGTATGAGTAGCAGCAGACTCGACCCAGTCAGTAGCGCCCCAGACACATTTCACAGCATACGAATACACACAACGCTAATGTCGGCCATGCGTCGTCCATTGGTGATGATTGCTGTTTTGCGGCAATCGGCATCAAACAGCATCGAGCCATCTTTGATGTCTGCCTGTTGCTTGCATCACCCGGCCAGTAACTACCTACCCAAGATGCAAGCAGCCTCCGCCGTAATGGGGCGGAGGCACTTGACTAATCCCGTGTCTACAACCTGCCTAACTACTTACCTTCTTGTTTTGATGAGACGCAGCGAGTTGTAAAACGTTCGTCGTTGAAGCACGTGTGAAAATTGCGATTATTGATGAGAAGAGAGCTAAGCAGTTGTGCTGCCGCTGGCTGGTGGGCCGGTTGACCTTCACGGTAGGGTTGAAGGGACCAGCAGCGTGGCACGGTGCTGCTGTGAAGTTGTTGACGCGTTCGAATGGCCGGGTGCCGGGCGTGCGGAAACCAATTGGTGGTGTGTTCTGTGTGAATAGAAGCAGTAGGTTGGCTGATTTGTTGGAATTTGAAATATTACAGTCGGATCTGCTACCATACGGCACATGAGGTTGCGATGTAGGAGTTCATTCAGGGAAAATCCAGATGAAATGTTTATATTTAAAGAGAGCCTTTCTACGATGGAATCGTCCAAATCAGTTGAAAAATATCATAACCCTAAACACTTGGAATAAATCTAAAAGAAGTTGAAATCTCAGAAAGCGATATGATGTTCTCAAAAGGCCACGAAAGATCCAAACAAAAATACCACAATCTTTATATTTTCTAGTTTTGCCTGTTTGTTCGATAGGGTTAAAATTGCAAATTCAATCCTTTTTATTTAAAGACAAAACCACTGAATATCAGAAAAATATCGTTCCCAGACGAATTGCGAATAATAATGTTCATGGATTCTACAGAATACATGCAGTCAGATTTCCGTAGTAGTGTGAAAACCCCGGCATAATCTGCAAGTGTGCTTACATATCCAGAAGACCAGCTGATTTTCCTTTTCTTGCGTTTTTCAGGTTCGTGAAAAAAGTCTCAAAATTTGGAAAAATAGAATAACCTACAAATTCTTAAGATTTTCTTAGTCGGCTTTTTCTGCATTCTTCTGAATCCGGATAAAATTTCGGAGCCAATATTGCGAAATACACCAAAAAGTGAACTGGTTGATTTGTCGTACAAAAGAAAATTCATACAGCATCAATCTCGTCGCTTCTTTTTGCTAACATGCGTGCTTCCTGTTCAAAAAAATCACAAAAAAAAAACAAATCAAATTCTTTTTTTTTATCGTGATTTTTAAATTTAATAAAGTTCATCACTAACGAATTCAAATTCCTTTTCGTTGCTTTGTTTTCAATGGGATGATGAATATGAGAGCTATGAGATGAAGTAACGAACCGTTCCCCTACTACGCAAGTTGGTAGGAAACTGGCTACATCCCTCCGGTAACTAGGCTTCATGCGCCGATCTCCTTTGAACCCGTCCGTGGCGTCATGAATTGCTAACGGCGGTGACTGTTCAGCAACACGCGCTGCGGTCGCTATCCGCGGGGCGGAAGCGGCGTAAATCGGTTCAGATCAAAATTATTCCTTCAGCATTTCCTAAACCATTCCCATTTTAAAATGCATTTCTCGTGCACTTATGGCGGTAAGCATCAACGAAAATAATATTTGGCTTTATACAAATCTCATAAAGTCAGGGTTTAAATTTTAGAAGGACTTTATTGGGTATCCACCTAATCGATACTAAGAATGCAAATGCAGTCAATTAACACTCTGTAATGCGGTGAGAAAGTGAACATGTTAGACACCAACATTAACGGGTGGTCACTAAATTACGGGAATGGAAAGAATGGCTCGGGAAGAAAACTACAAAGAAGTACAGTTCAATCTGATATACGTTAGATGAAGAGTTGACCTTAGTCTGTAAACATAGATTAATGAATAATACTCGATGACACACTGGACGTTGTTAGTAAAAATGTAATCTTTAAAATCATCGATGGTAACATTTCAACACGGAATTGATGGTATTGGCATAATAACGTAAGAAATCTCTGAAAAACTTCATTAAACCAAGGAGGATTCGCAGACGTTACGTGCCATGATATCAATGTCGTCGGCGAAACCAAATAACTGGACGGACTTCGTGAAAATCGTACCACTCGTGTCAATCCCTGCCCTTCGTATTACTCCCTCCAAAGCGATGTTGAATAGCAGACACGAAAGACCATCACCTTGCCGTAACCCTCTAGGCGTTTCGAAGGGACTCGAGAATTCCCCCGAAACTCGAACTACGCACATCACCCGATCCATCGTCGCCTTGATCAACCGTATCAGTTTATCCGGAAATTCGTTTTCGTGCATTAGCTGCCATAGCTGGTCCCGATCGATTGTATCATATGCGGCTTTGAAGTCGATAAACAGATGATGTGTGGGCAGCTGGGCACGTTGTATTCGCGGCATTTCTGCAATACCTGACGTATGGCGAACACCTAGTCTGTGGTAGAGCGTTCACCCATAAATCCCGCCTGGTACTGGCCCATGAACTCTCTTGCAATTGGTGTAAGTCGGCGGCATAAAATTTGGGAGAGTACCTTGTAGGCGGCGTTCAGCAATGTGATTGCGTGGTAGTTGCTACAATCCAGCTTATCGTTCTTTTTGTAGATGGGACACACGACACGTTCCATCCACTCCTGCGGCAGAACCTCATCCTCCCAAACCTTGGTAATTACCCAGTGTAGCGCTCTAGCTCTAGCCTAGTTCAATATAGCGCTCGAGGGAGCGATTAGGAGAGCTGGTGTGCAAAGAAGCGGTACCATTATCACAAAATCGCATATGCTCCTGGGATTTGCGGACGATATCGATATTATCGGAATTGATCGCCGTGCCGTGGAAGAGGCTTTTGCGCCTTTTAAGAGGGAGACAGCGAGGATTGGACTCACGATCAATACCAGCAAAACGAAGTACATGGTCGCTGGCAATCAACGTGGGTTCATTAGTGGTGGTGGTAGCGAAATAGTGCTGGATGGTGAAAAATTTGAAGTGGTAGAAGAATTTGTGTATCTTGGAACATTAGTGACGTGCGATAATGATGTTACCCGCGAGATGAAAAGGCGTATTGCAGCTGCAAATAGGGCTTATTACGGACTTCGTAACCAGCTTAAGTCCCGTGGTCTGCAAACGAAAACAAAACTCGCGCTGTATACTACTCTGATTCTTCCGGTGGCTTTATACGGCCATGAGACATGGACGTTAATAGAGGCTGATCGGAGAGCTCTCGGAGTGTTTGAGAGTAAGGTGCTGCGGACAATACTCGGCGGTAAACAGGAGAACGGTATCTGGCGGCGTCGCATGAATCACGAATTGTACCAGGTGTATAAAGGGCTGGATATTATTAAGCGTATACAACACGGCAGACTACGGTGGGCTGGTCACGTTGTTCGTATGCCGGAAGAACGACAAGCGAAGATAATATTTAGTAGAGAATCCGGAAGAGGCCGCAGGCTTCATGGAAGGCTGCGTACACGATGCAGTTTGCTTTGCGATGCTTTTGCAGTTGAAGAGGACCTGAGGGCGCTCAATGTTCAGGGCGACTGGAAGCGATTGGCCAAGTATCGAGTCCAGTGGAGAAGGATACTCCATTCGGCGTAGGTTCATCGAAGAGCTGTAGCCCATCAAGTATCAAGTAAGTAAGCGCTCTAGCCAGTGCCTCACCACCGTGTTTAAACAGCTCTCCTGGTAGTTGGTCAACTCCAGGGGCTTTGTTGTTTTTCAGTCGGCCGATCTCCTCCTGGATTTCCTGGAGATTCGGAGCCGGAGGTCGCATGTCCTGCGCGCGTGCTCCTGAGTTCATTACCATACCACCACCGTTGTCTGCCACATCGCCATTCAGGTGCTCTTCGTAGTGCTGCCGCCACCTTTGGATCACCTCATGCTCGTTTGTAAGAAGGTTCCCGTTTATGTCCTTACACATATCGAGCTGTGGCACGTGGCCCTTACGTGAACGGTTCAACTTCTCATAGAACTTTCGTACGTTATTAGCGCGGTACAGTTACTCCGTCTCTTCACGGTCTCGATCTTCCTGCTGGCGCTTTTCCTCCGGAAAATCGAGTTTTATCTGTTCCGCGCCCGTTTGTATCGTGCCTCGTTCGCCCTCGTGCTGTGTTGCAGCAATCTCGCCCATGCTGCATTCTTCTCCTCAACTAACTGCTCACATTCGCCGTCATATCAGTCGTTCCTCTGATCCGGAACCACCGTGCCTAGTGCAGCGGTTGCGGTGCTACCAATGGCGGATCGAATATCTCTCCAGCCATCTTCAAGAGACGCTGCGCCTAGCTGCTCTTCCATTGGGAGTGCCACTTCCAGCTGCTGCGCGTATTCATGGGCTAGTCTAGCGTCTTGTAGCCGCCCAATGTTAAGCCGCGGCGTCCGACTTCGACGCGTGTTGTACACCGTCGAGAGTTTTGAGCGCAGGCATACTGCAACGAGGTAGTGGTCGGATTCAATATTCGCACTGCGGTGAACGCGGACGTTCGTGATGTCGAAGAAGAATTTACCGTCGATTAGAACGGGGTCGATTTGGTTTTCCGTTTATTTGTTAGGTGATCTCCATGTGGCCTTGTGGATATTTTTGCGGGGAAAGAAGGTGCTTCGGACTACCATTCCGCTGGAGGCTGCGAAGTTTATGCATCGTTGGCCGTTGACATTCGATACGGTGTGCAGACTATCCAGTCCGATGACCGGTCTATACATTTCCTCCCTTCCTACCTGTGCGTTCATGTCACCGATGACGATGTTGACGTCCCGCAGTGGGCATCTATAGTATGTCTACTCCAGCTGTGCGTAGAACGTCGTAGAACGTTCTTTCTCGTCGTCGGGTCTCCCTTCGTGTGGGCAGTGCACGTTGATGATGCTATAGTTGGAGAAACGGCCTTTAATCCTCAGCTTGCACAACCTTGCGTTGATTGGCTGCCACTCAATCACACGATGGCGCATCTTACCCAGCACTATGAAGCCGGTTCCCAGCTCGTTGGTGGTGCCACAGCTTTGGTAGAAGGTAACCGCCCGATGCCCGCTTTTCCACACTTTCTGTCCTGTCCAGCAAACCTCCTGCAGCGCCACGACGTCGAAGTTGCGGGGATGTAATTCATCGTATATCATCCTGTCGCAACCTGCGAAACCTAGCGACTTGCAGTTCCATGTTCCAAGCTTCCAATCGTGATCCTTTATTCGTCGCCTAGGTCTTTGCCGATTATATCGAGTCGCATTATCTCTTATATTGTTCGTAATTATTGGTTTTCCAGACGGCTTATTGGGCCTGCGCAAACCTCCTATCCCGTCGGAGGGCCGTCGTGTCAGGGCTGTTTAGCGTCCCACCTAACACCAGGACTTGGGCTTAGGCGCTATGAGCGGCACACGGTCGCTTTGGTGGGGCCTACTTGCGGATACATGCAGCTTTTTATAGGAATTTAACAGGGCCCACTGTCAAACCCCACCACATCCTAGGCAAGCCCCACAACTCGCAGATGGCCTGGGGAGGGATCGTCAAGCCCTTGGACATAGTCCCTGCTGCCTTCCCCCCTCTGAGCGTTACGTTATTTATGAATGGTCCCCTATCAAATCATGACCGTTATTTATAACATGGCTAATATTAAACATCTCTACATAATCCCAATTCGCTGGATCGATTTTAAGGAGAAACTCTAAAACTTTGAGCATTTGATCAATCTCAAAGTTGAAAACAGAGGGATGTGATATTCCTTGCAGGTAAAGGAATATCAAATGGCTTCGTTTTGCACTAAATAAAATTGTATAAGGACCAGGGAATCAATATTCGAGCAACGCCTAACAATATACTCTTTGTCATCAACAGAGTTTGTTACTGACAAACGCACTTCGAGGGGCAGCAGGGACTATGTCCAAGGGCTTGACGACCCCTCCCCATGGCCACTGCGAGTTAGGGGGCCTGCCTAGGATGTGGTGGGGTTTGACAGTGGGCTCTGTTAAACCTCTACAAAAAGCTACATGTGTCCATAAGCAGGCCCTATCAAACCCAGTAAACACATGAACGTATATGGTGTCGTGTAGAATGCTGAAGTGCAGGCGATAGAGGTACTTTTCCACACAACATATATGTATATCGTCTCCAATTTAGCATCTTGTATTGCACCATGTGCGATTTTATGTAGACTGGGAAGCGACCGTGTGCCGCTCAAAGCGCACAAGCCCAACAAGAGTGCCAACTGGCACATCAGGATTAATACCAGTGAGATCCTGATTACGGTATACTGGTCATGGCAAGTGACACACACACGCGCGCGAAAGTAATGCAAAATAAACGACATGTAAAATGAACGTAAATTTACATTCTTACTTAACGTCAAATAGAGATAAAATAAGGGTTGCTGAATAACATTAGCTTTCCGATTACTATCAATTATTTTCAATTTTAATCCCGTTTCTTTTTTACTTTTCTTACGTTAATGAAATGATAACACGGGCGCCTAATCCGAAATTCAAATGAAGAATCGCTCACTTTGAGCAATTGATTGTTTATTCTCGCGAAGTATGAACAATTGAACAAATTAAGGAAATGCTAATACTGCTGTGTAGAAGTTTCATAGGTCACATCACTTTCCATGGTGAATCCCGATCTATGTTACTGATAACCTCACGCAACTAACACTACTTCCTTCCCGTGGTAAATGTGGAGATGCAGAGGTATTCTCGGTCTCTAGTAGCAACAATTACCACACACTCACATTCCCTCCCTTTCCCAACTGACTGTAAGGACTTGGCCGGCGCCGTTATTGATCAACATTTGCGAGCTGCTGAAACGTGCACTTCGAGAATAGTTGGTAAATCCCAACCACTATTCACTTGGATCGTAGTGCAATTTGCACCAGTTCTGATCAATCACGGAGTAGCAACCATTGATATGTACAGTCAGTCTAAGCTAAGCTAAGCTAAGCTAAGCTAAGCTAACAGAGTTTGTTACTGACAAACGCACTTCGCAACAAGCCTTTGTCAGAACCCGAACACAATATGACAAGAATCATTTCCATTGCATGCTCGGATATTTCCGAAAATACGATGCTATTTTCGTAATCAGAGTTAGATTCTCGAATATTTCCATAATAGCAGAAACTACGATAGCACAAAATCGAAATTTGCTGTAAAGATACATAATGCAAAATAACGGTATGAAAAGTTGTTTCTGACAAAAAAAATCGGATCTTTGCCATTATTTTCTCCGACAAAAACAAAGCTTTGTCGTTGATTCTCTTTTGTCGCTTGTTTCGCAAGCGCACCCAAAAAAAATTGATTCCCTGGTAAGGGCTTATGCTTTTTTGACCAAATGGTCCATTCTGCCAAAAGGCCATTTTGGCCTAATGGCATTTTCGATCAAATGTTGTCAGTTAAATGTCTTTTTTTGGCGAATGACCTGTGCGACTAAATAACATTTTTGGCCGTATGGCTCTTTCACCCAAACAACATTTTGGCCGCGTGATCTATTCGGCCAAATTGTCCTTTCCGCCTTACTTTTTTCTGTGAATAACCAGTTTGGCCGAACGTATTTTTGGTCGTATGCTCATTTCGGTCAAATGACATTTTCGACCAAATGACTTTCGGTCAGAAGGATTTCAGCTTCATGGTTTGTTCGAACAAGCGGCCCTTTCCCAATTCATCCCTTGCGAGAAAATTGGTTATAGATTACTATGTGAAAAATTGTGACAAAATAATGTTTTATTTTAAGTGAGAAGGTTGTACGAGCAACTACCCATATTCAATCAAGCCCGAATCGAAAGATGTGTAATCATTATAGAAGCGGTTGAGGTTGAACTCCATTGTTTCTCCGACGTCTCGGAGATAGCTTACGGTACTTGTTTATACGTCCGAAGTACTGCTGCACATGGAAAGGTGAAGGTTTGACTATTTTCTTCCAAATCGGAGGTGGCTCCGTTAAAATCCCAAACAATCCCTAAGCAGGAACTTTGCAGAACGGTTTTGGCTGCACAATTGTACAAGAAGTTCCATCTATCTAAACATCAGCAAATGTTTACTTCTGGACTGCTTCCACTTGCGTCCTACGATAGATGACGTATATAGACCACGTTTGTTGTTGAGTCATGTTCCCGGAGCACAAAATCCGGCATACCTAATATCCCGAGGAATACCACCTCAAGACATCCGGGAGAATCAATTTTGGTGGAGAGGTCTCACTCACCTGGTTGGAGGTAAGCCAATGGCCCCACGGTGTCTTTGTCCGAAGAGGCTTATTTTCAAAAAAATCAGTGTCTCTAAAACATCCACTACACGAAAGTATAGGTTTTCCTCTTTCACGTAGGTGCATTTTTAAAATGTTCTATTGAGAGTCATTTTTCTATACATTTTGGGGGGTGTTAAATAGGTTATCGTTTGAAATTTCTATGGAGTTTGCTCCAAAAATAGTGAAAAAATAAACATTTTTCTAGATCCCCCGATAGAACATTTTACTGTACCCACTATATGAAAGAGGAGAACATATATTTTCAAGTGGTGGGTATTTCAGAGATACTGATTTTTGAAAAATTCTTCTCATTCTCGGGAGAGTAATTCCTCAAAACTCTTGCAGAAGGCGAAAGGAAGTTTCTTTGGTTTGGAACTAGTTATGTGGGAAGGTGTATGCTAATATGCCAAGCTCTTGTGTATGTGAAATATCAACCTTATTTGTTCATGTTTGGAACTCATGACTTTTTCCTTGACTTTTTCGCCTTTTTTGAAGATGGTCAATAACAGTGCTGGCCACGGGTATACCCCGTTAAGCATAAGTACGTTAGGCATAAGGATGCTAGACATAAATAAGTTAGGCATAATGGACCTTAGGCATAACGGACGTTGGGCATAATGTACGTTAGGCATAATGGACGTTAGGCATAAAATGACCCAATGAACAGCCCATGCTATAAAGAAGGCGGAATTATGCCAAACGTCCATTATGCCTAACGTACTTATGTCCAACGTCCTTATGCCTAACATACTTATGCTTAACGTCGCGGACCCGCTGGCCACATCCTCACGTTTTATCGGGGATGGGGAGGAATTGATCGTGCAGGTTCGTCTTGGATTGCGGATTGCCAATGCTATAGAAATGGAAAAATGGTAGTGTTAATAGGACGTCGTCAAAGGTTCTATTTTTAACCCTTTATAAGGCAGACGAATCTAAACAATAAATTAACAAAAACAACAATAGGACACAATGTTGAAATGGTATTAAACTCAAATGTATGTTTGTCATACATTAAACAGTTCAGAAACATTGAAAAATTGGTGGCAATATAGTTGCCACTGACGGCAAGCGGGAAAACAGGCAACAACAAAAAAATAAAAGATTTTTAAAAATTAGGTTTTACGTAAAACCAGTCAAATCAAGGCACGTTAAATTTTTTGGTGAAGAGTCCTAGTCGGAAAACGCATTATAAGTGAAAAAATTTTTTTTGCACTTTTGTTTGTTTGCATAACTGAAAATCCTTCTTCCACACGAAATTTACGATCTGTTCGTAAAAAACTGTTCTCAAATTGACATTTCAATTTTTTATGGCTCAAATTCATCTGGGGTGTTACTAGGAAGCAAATAAAGCCTCTACATGGGAAATAATAAGTAGAGCTCTTGTTAATAAATAGAAAAAAAATGTAATTTATGGTGGCAATATAGTTGCCACTGCCTTATAAAGGGTTAATTAAATTAATTAAAAGACTACCATCGAACGATCGAAGAATTATTTTCCCACAGTTTTACATGGGATTTGAATAGAATAAGGAATTGTTCGATCTCGTTACTGACCTTAGAACAAGGAGCAACAAACGACAATTCATTGACCTTACGTAACGACCGCGCACTAGTTATTAAATAGACCACCTTAGGCTAACCGAGACTATCGTTTTACCAGGAAACGAATGCATCTACTTAACGAGAACCGTTTGTTTCGCACTATTTCCATGATAATTGTGTTTGTTGTAATGCAGTTTGTCACCCTCCGGTTTCCTTAGGCAACCACATTATCCTCCCCGTGATATTACTAACAACAACCAATTAGCTGTAATTCATACCGTTGAGTGTTCAGTCCTTAACCGTAAGCAAATTCTTTAGACGTTTCTATTTAACAGCGAATTTTATCAATGAAATATCCGGTTCTATCCATATTTGAGAACTAAAAATAGAACATGATAAGCAATTCTAAATCTCAAATATTTCACGGCGCGATGAAGATCTCCGACTATTTTGAAAGTCATCCAAAGTATATTTGTTCCAAGAGGAAGTGTAATAATTTGCAGTGTCATGCCGGCCCAAAGGCTGGATCCAAATCAACAATAAGACAGCCAAATTAGTCGTCTCTCCAGTTTGCGTTTAGCTTAAGCCAGTCGCTCATGAAAGCACCCGACTTATGCGCAAGCTCATTTGTCGGTCATTTGCCTGACTAATCCAATTTGCTTTAGCCCATTTGCCACCGAATGGTTCATTCGCGGTAAGCAGGTTGGTAAATGGAAAGGAAAATCATTATTACAAGACAATATTAATTCAGCGCCCTCCATGACGCAACATAACCAATACCAATATTGCATTATCACGTCCGAATGAGGCATTCCAAAATCTCCCAACTGGAACCACTCGTTGCATGCTTATGAGCTTTCGTGTGGGCTATTTGTTAGCGAGCGCGCGGTGGGAAAACATGATAGAAAGAAACGTCATTCCACGCTATTGTTTGGACCCCCCCGAGGAGGTAACCCCAGCCAGAATGGAGCTATTTACTGCAGAAAATTAATTGTGCCGGTTCATGCTCATAATGAGCTGGGCCAGTAGCCGCCACAGCCCCTGCAGCGGCAGCAGTGTCGGCGCCCCGGTTCACTGACGGATTGGGCAAGCCGGGCGGTCGACGGTTGTTGCGTCCTCACTCAGTTTATTGGCACTTTTTATGACTTTGAATTCGAGTTTTTTTTTGGCATTAGGTAATCATAGAGTCTCTTTTTTCTGGCATGAAGTAACCATCGATTCCAAAGTGCAATTCCAACATTGCTCGATAGAATGGCGGTGTAGCAAGATCCGACTTACACCTGAGGCTAAGGGTATAAATGATATGGTGCCGCAGCGGTAAACGAATTCAAAATAAAGCTTCATTTGAAATTCAAATCGGTGGCGTTTTTATGTCTCGGGTAATAGGAAGAGATATGCACCGCCGGGTTTCCATTCGAAGAAGATTACCGCTCATTTGAAAGACCGTGGTGACATAAATTGTACTACTTTATCATTTGGGGCCATCCAGTTATAATTCTTTTGTTATTCATCGATTAGTTGGATGCCGCTGTGAAGATCACAAATGTAGGTCATAATACCAGATGAGGCCACCGCGTGCATTGTGCCGTTTGGATGAGGAATTCCACTTTTACTGCTGTTTCCTTGAGAGTTGTTAGCCTTCCATTTCAATGGCTCTAGATATCAAATTTATAACCTTATTCAGATTTATTTCGTTTATTGGCCTTGTTTACATATTGCAAAATGTTGTAAGGAGTGGAAGGATGTAACCCAAGGATTTTCCAAAGTTAACCACAATATTTTACAAAAGAAGCTTTTTGGATGCCAAAAAAAATGCTTAAACTTTCCAAATGGAAATGTTTGGAATTTCTGTAGCAAACTTTCTGATATTTGTGAGGAAAATTTTCGGAGTTTTTATTGGAGATTCTTTAGAATTTCCTCGGGAAATTCTTCCAAATTCTTATGGGGAATTCTTCTGATTTTAAACGACTTTTAGGAGTTTTCGAGGGAAGTTTGAGATATTTTTTGAAAATGAAAGGAAAATTGCACAGAATTTCCAAGGAATATTCTTGGGAAGTTCCATAGAGAATTAATTGAATCCGAACGAGAGGTTTTTTTTAAATTTCTTCTCTTTGGAATTTCCACGGTATCTTACACAAAATATCTCACAAATTTCGATGTAAAATCTTTATATTTCGCAGAAGGAAAGGGATTTCCCGGGGAAATTTCTTTGTTTTAACCATAAAAAATTCTTTGAAAATTCCACAGAAATTGTTCAAAAAGGAAACCATTCAGTTGACCGAAAGTCAATCGTTGAAAAGCCATAAGATCGAATTAAACGTTTGTCCGAAACGGTTGGACCGAAACGCCATTTGGCCGAAAGCGCCTTACGACCGAACTGATAATTTGGTCGAAAAAGTCGTAGCTCAAATAGGACGTTTGGCTGAGTAGGACATATGGCCGAAATCCAATATACGTTCAAAAGGGATATACGGCTGAACTGGTAAATTTTACGAAAAAGTTGTTTGCCCAAACAGATCATTTGGCCGAAATTTTCGTTTCGTTTCGTTTTGCGAGTCTAAGTCATGGAAAAATAGAGATGAAGAATATAAAATCCTTGGAGACCTGTTTGAAGGGACCATCATAATAACCCAGAGAATATGTTTTAATATGGAATCATTTGCTTCCATGAGTCGATGTCCTTTGGAGGTTTGACTGTATTAATATTTTTTTTTAATTTTCAACATATTTAGATTTAAAAAAAATCTTATTCAATGTCGACTTATTACATTTTTTTAACTAACAGAGTTTTTTTTATTTTCCGTGTAAATAATTGGATGAATGTTTTAGAGTGTATCATTCAGAGTGTATTTAGAGTGTAACTTTCCATTGAACAAGGTAAATGAGCAAAAACACGGAGGATCAAAAATTTACCCAATTTCCAATATTTTTATAATGTGTAGAATAATGTGTAGAATTTTGAAAATTAACTTGAATCACATTGAAGTTTATATTATTGATCAGCATCATTTTTTTTCGAAATTTTAACAATTGAAATTTGAATCTGCAAAATTTGTGCATATGTATAAATGCATGGAATAAGTAGATTTTAGTTAGCTTAATCGAATCTAGTAATTTTATTTAATTTTGGACTGTCAACATATCGAAATTATCTATTTTTGTATCACTGATCGTGTAAAAAGTGAGGTTACAAGACGCCATTGCTATTAAATACAGTAGGTTGATGTGTTTCATGGCTGTCTTTTTTCTCAAAAGAACATTTACTAGTTCAGTCCTTGCACTATTGTAAATTGTAAGTCATTATCCTTTGTAGTATTTCCTTTCTTAAATACATATTTTCAGCCAAATTCATATGACAACTATTTACTTACAGTTTTGCAGCAATCTCATTTCTCATTTTCGATAAAGGAATTTTCTGCAGAATACCTTGATGAATTTCTGTGCGAATTCCAAAATGAGAAGTAGGTGCACCTTTTTGATTTCTTGAGGAATTTGTGGAAGATTAATTGAAATAATTTACGAAGAAATGCTTGCAGTAATTTTTGAGAGAGTTCATGGAGAAATTTCTGAGGAAAAAGTGAGGTAGTTTCTTATATAATTTTCAGTGTCATTTCTTCAAGATATTTCTTTTCGCAAAAATCCTGATGACTTTCTAGATGAACTTTTGGAGAAATTTTGGGAGAAGTGCAAGCATAAGTTTCAAGGAGACCTTTCAGAAGAATTTCTTAAATATTTTCCAAAGGAATTATGATGGGGATCTTTGAAGGAATTTCTGAAAACAAAAATCGTTGATCCAATTTTTTTAGAAAAGTTCTTGGAAGAATTTCCCAAATAATTCCCGGGGTGTGGTTGCGAGGTGACTCGAGGGGAATTCCACGTGAAATGAGAATTTCTGGAAGGTTTGCGAAGTACATGTTGTGGATTTCTCAAAGTAATTTATTAAGAATGGTTGGGAGAATGTCAGGAGAAGTTTCGAGGGAATATCTTAAGGAATTACAGATAGAAACTGGGGTTCCTTCCGGAGGAATTCCCAGAGGAACTTCCGGAGGAACTTTCGGAGGAATTCCCGGAGGAACTTCCGGAGGAATTCCCGGAGGAACTTCCGGAGGAATTCCCGGAGGAACTTCCGGAGGAATTCCCGGAGGAACTTCCGGAGGAATTCCCGGAGGAACTTCCGAAGGAATTTTCGGAGGAATTCCCGGTGGAACTTCCGGAGGAATTCCCGGTGGAACTTCCGGAGGAACTTCCGGAGGAATTCCCGGAGGAACTTCCGGATGAATTCCCGGAGGAACTTCCGGAGGAATTCCCGGAGGAACTTCCGGAGGAATTCTGGAGGAACTTCCGGAGGAATTCCTGGAGGAACTTCCGAGGAATTCCGGAGGAACTTCCGGAGGAATTCCCGGAGGAACTTCCGGAGGAATTCCCGGAGGAACTTCCGGAGGAATTCCGGAGGAACTTCCGAGGAATTCCCGGAGGAACTTCCGGAGGAATTCCGGAGGAACTTCCGGAGGAATTCCCGGAGGAACTTCCGGAGGAATTCCCGGAGGAACTTCCGGAGGAATTCCCGGAGGAACTTCCGGAGGAATTCCCGGAGGAACTTCCGGAGGAATTCCCGGAGGAACTTCCGGAGGAATTCCCGGAGGAACTTCCGGAGGAACTTCCGGAGGAACTTCCGGATGAATTCCCGGAGGAACTTCCAGAGGTATTCCCAAAGGAACTTCCAGAGGAATTCCCGGAGGAACTTCCTAAGGAACTTCCGGAGGAATTCCCGGAGGAACTTCCGGAGGAATTCCCGGAGGAACTTCCGGAGGAATTCCCGGAGGAACTTCCGGAGGAATTCCCGGAGGAACTTCCGGAGGAATTCCCGGAGGAACTTCCGGAGGAATTCCCGGAGGAACTTCCGGAGGAATTCCCGGAGGAACTTCCGGAGGAATTCCCGGAGGAACTTCCGGAGGAATTCCCGAAGGAACTTCCGGAGGTATTCCCGGAGGAACTTCCGGAGGAATTCCCGGAGGAACTTCCGGAGGAATTCCCGGAGGAACTTCCGGAGGAATTCCCGAAGGAACTTCCGGAGGAATTCCCGGAGGAACTTCCTGAGGAATTCCCGGAGGAACTTCCGGAGGAATTCCCGGAGGAACTTCCGGAGGAATTCCCGGAGGAACTTCCGGAGGAATTCCCGGAGGAACTTCCGGAGGAATTCCCGGCGGAACTTCCGGAGGAATTCCCGGAGGAACTTCCGGAGGAATTCCCGGAGGAACTTCCGGAGGAATTCCCGGAGGAACTTCCGGAGGAATTCCGGTATGAACTTCCGGAGGAATTCCCGGAGGAACTTCCGGAGGAATTCCGGAGGAACTTCCGGAGGAACTTCCGGAGGAATTTCCGGAGGTATTTCCGGTGGAGCTTCCGGAGAAATTTCCGGAGGAACTTCCGGAGGAATTTCCGGAGGAACTTCCGGAGGAATTTCCGGAGGAACTTCCGGAGGGATTTCCGGAGGAACTTCCGGAGGAATTTCCGGAGGAACTTCCGGAGGGATTTCCGGAGGAACTTCCGGAGGAATTCCGGAGGAACTTCCGGAGGAATTCCGGAGGAACTTCCGGAGGAATTCCCGGAGGAACTTCCGGAGGAATTCCCGGAGGAACTTCCGGAGGAATTCCCGGAGGAACTTCCGGAGGAATTCCCGGAGGAACTTCCGGAGGAATTCCCGGAGGAACTTCCGGAGGAATTCCCAGAGGAACTTCCGGAGGAACTTCCGGAGGAATTCCCGGAGAAACTTCCGGAGGAATTCCCGGAGAAACTTCCGGAGGAATTCCCGGAGGAACTTCCGGAGGAATTCCCGGAGGAACTTCCGGAGGAATTCCCGGAGGAACTTCCGGAGGAATTCCCGGAGGAACTTCCGGAGGAGACTTGAGACTTTGGATGGCTTAAATAAGAGATTGTGCAAAATTATTGTTGTTTTTGCCTAAAATTTATAAAAATCCCAAGTAACATTATAAATTTTATAACGCTCTTGAAAACCATAATTTACTCTTCAAGAGTGTTATAAAAGCAGCATAAAACCAAAATGTTACTAGGGATGACAGTTGTGCGTTGCTTCCGTTTGGAATGGCGTGCCCAAGGTTCTTACATCAAGGTTCAGTCACTTCGTCAGTACCGTGGTAATCAATTTACAAGTAATTTATCTTATTCTGTTTATATTCTTGAAAGTAAGCTTGTCGCTCATTAAGATGGAAATTAGGCTTTGAAATGAAACCGACGCAAATCAAGAACAAATCGCCGCCCACCAAACGCTGGCGCCATTTGTTTGCTTGTACATAGAACATTATTGCACCAAAAGTAACTGTGTTTTATTTGCAAATTACGATAAGTGAAGTAAGCTAAGCAGAATACAAGTCAAAGAGGTTGCTTCTCATGGTACGTATTTAACTATTTACAGGATTATTACAGCATAATATAAACATTTTTCTATGAAATTCTTTCGGGAGAACCTACCTTACATTCTAATGATGTAATTACATGCATTGGAAATGCCTTGGAAAGTAAAAATAGACCCAGTCTTAGACGGTTAAATACATTCCACTAAAATGAACTTAAAATATTTTTTCTAAAAATAGACATTTTTTACAATTTTGTAAAAAATAAACACGAGAGTGTCCATTATAGGAATATTTTGGGGGATCCATTTTCATTTATTTAGTCTACATCTAAACAGATAACACTGAATCAACAATTTGACGCCTTATTTGCAGGGTTGCTGTCCGGCATTCTTGCAACATGTCCTGCCCATCGTACCCTTCCGGCTTTAGCTACCTTCTGGATACTGGGTTCGCCGTAGAGTTGGGCGAGCTCGTGGTTCATTCTTCGCCGCCACACACCGTCTTCTTGCACACCGCCAAAGATGGTCCTAAGCACCCGTCTCTCGAATACTCCGAGTGCTTGCAAGTCCTCCTTGAGCATTTTTGTCCATGTTTCATGTCCGTAGAGGACAACCAGTCTTATTAACGTCTTGTACATGACACATTTGGTGCGGTGACGAATCTTTTTTGACCGCAGTTTCTTCTAGAGCCCGTAGTAGGCCTGATTTCCACAGATGATACGCCTTCGTATTTCACGACTAACACTGTTATCAGTTGCTAGCAAGGATCCGAGGTACACGAATTCCTCGACCACCTCGAAAGTATCCCCGTCTATCGTAACACTGCTTACCAGGCGGGCCCTGTCGCGCTCGGTTCCGCCCACAAGCATGTACTTTGTCTTTGACGCATTCACCACTAGTCCAACTTTTGTTGATTCACATTTCAGGCGGGTGTACAGTACAACCACCTTTGCAAATGATCGGCCGACAATGTCCATGTCCTCCGCGAATCAAATAAATTGACTGGATCTGTTGAAAATCGTACTCCGGCTGTTACACCCGGCTCTCCGCATGACACCTTCTAGCGCAATGGTGAACAACAGGCACGAAAGTCCATCATCATTGGGGGATCCATAATAGGGAAGTAGAACATCCCGGAACGGAACATTAGAATCAAATGAAGTGTCGACTATAGGGAAGCAATTTTCGGTTATGGACCCCCAGGGGTCTACAATAGGGCAAATTTATTAAGATTTTGAAATGTTAATTTCAACGAATAACGTCGTGAATTTGAATGTTTTATGAATGCATCGTGAAGAGGAGACTCAGAACTTGATACAAGATATCAAAAGAATTTAATATGTTGAAAGAGCAAAATTCCGATACAAGGGGGTACACTATTGCGCATTTTACCCTATCGATCAAAAAATTCTACGGAATTTTCACTGGTTCTTTGGAATTTCCACGGATAATTCGGTGGACTTTGAATCGGCGTGAAATTTAAATCGGCGTGAAACATTTTTTTCGGCGGCGTCCCGACATGCAAGAATGTCGGCAGTGCCATTAAAATAAAACTTTCAAAACGCTGATGTAGGTATTATTTCAAAAGATTTATATCCATCGTTTTTTTTCTGTTTTAGCTTCTGAAGACACAAACATTCTGAAGACAAAGTGTTCAGAATATGAGCCTAAGCGGTGCACTTTGAATCAAGTTTTTAATTCATTCAGCGATAATTGAACAGCAAACGTTGTACATCATGTCTCACGCCGGATTGACCGATCATCTGACCGGGCAACGACTGACTTCCGCAACGATTGACACAAACTGACGCATTCGAGTCAAACCAAATCCCGATTAGGCGATCCATCGGACATTGGCACAAACAAAGAGTTAAACACGATAGAGCACGTCAGTCGAATCCAGACAGTCAACGACTAACTTCTGGAAATGTTGCTGCAGCTTATGAGTTAGTGATGCTGTCTGCCAATCGGCGTAAATCCATTAAAGAGCCCTGCTGAAAGCACTCATTAGCCTCCTTTTCACACATTGACCATCGGCTTGATTGAGTAGGCTTCATTCCACCGCAAGGGCGATGTTTGGCGAATGGAGAATATTGTGTATGGTACTTACAGCCCAAACCACACAAAAACAACGCTACTACTGACAATTATTGGCAATTACCATAAGGGGCCTAATTTTGTCGATCTTGGCGCTTCTACGTCATTGATGTTGTGTTGGTTCGAAGCCGGGTCGGGTTTTAAATTTTAGAAACAGGTGCACCACGAACAAACGATCGATGCGATAGTGGTTTGGCCCCCATTTCCATCTAAGGATGATTGAATTATGTACTACGCAAATCACCGAGTTAAGGATAGGTGGTGGCAAAAGGGCGGAACAAGTTTGTCGTACAAATGTGACTTTTAAATTGCAGTATTAACATTTTCTACGAAAAAGTGTGCATAAAATTAGACTTCTCTTTAGAATTTCTTCAAATCATTAAAATGCTATTTGATTGAATTGTATACTGGGTGTCGCTGAATTTAAGATATCAACATCAAAAATTCATATGATTAAGCTTCTCCTTAAGCTACCAAAATGATAAACATTTTAACCTTATTTACGAACAGCGTGACCTGACACCGCACAATGATCGTAAATCTTCACGGATAATGATCTCAAGCGCTGCCGATCCGATGATCGCCCAGGGCATTGATCGCTGTCAGTCAATAAATCAAGCGACGAAAAATACATAATACGGCTTCGGGGGCCCGGACAGTGCCGATTTACATGATTGATGTCTCTAACTCACAGGTCAAAGCTACCCTAGGGGGGCTGGATCAACCGAACCGAAAAACTGCACATGTAAATTGTTTGGTCAGATCAGACGTTCAACGGATATGAGTGTGCAACTTTGTAATGTGAATCAACTGGAATTCCTACGCGCTTTGCAACACGTACCTCAGTTGCACTCAGTTATGTGTAGGCACGAGATGTCCACCTTGATAGAACACAAGTCACGTGTGGAGCACGATCTTCGAATGGCTATTACTGACTCTCGAGGCACAATACCGCGAAACAGAAGCGTGTCGTACATATGTTCTGATTCTAGAGAACGACGCGATGCAATACGTCACCGCCGACCTTGACCTTATTGCGTCGCCACAGGATGTTGCAATCCAATTTCGCATCAGTCTACGCCGCTGCCGTTCGCCAAAATCGGCAACATGAAATTTCGTCCGCTCGGTCCCACTTGATCGATCTCGCCTTAGACACGCTGGCATTGAGCGGGATTTTACGCCACCCTGCATGCCTTCCATCCATCGATCCATCAATCAGACATGGTTTTTTTTACATCGCCGCTGTACCAACCTACGTACGAGCGTTCAACTGTTGCGTTGGGGAGACAGTCTGGCAGCAGCAGCACCAGCAGTCGGTTTGCAATTGGCATTCAGAGCGGTATGACGAATTTGAATGGAAAGTGTGCGCCATAAAAATGCGAATTTTGCATATTTTTTTAGGGCGTCATAAAAGATATTCGGAGCTTATGTGGGACCTAAGACCTTCTGTACCTAGCTGCAAGACGCATGCATGGCTACAAAGTATCCGCTTGGTGGGATCGAGCTTAAATAACATTCTTTAAATTTTATGATTGACGAACTTTACATGATAAACGAATACATATATTAGTAACATGATTTAAAGAGCTTTTAGATGATTAATGTGGAACAAAAACATTGACAAGCTACTGTTAGGGGAAATAAAGATGTCTATGGGGCGTTTTTGGTGTAGTTGCAGTTTTAAAAGATAAGTTCGCTGTCGACAAAAGTTAGTTTGGAATTTCAATAGAAATTTATTGGAAAACTGCCACGAAAATTTCTTTTTCATTATCCCTTAATATTTTTCGGATATTTCCTAGGATTTTTTTTTGCAGTTACCACGGGAAAATTTTCAGAATTTGGAATTTCCACATTAAAGTCTTCGGAGTTTCTGTGAGATTTTTTACAGGAAATTAATCGCAATTTCCAGGAAAAAATGTTTAGAATTTTTAACGATCTTTTCTCCATTGGTATTCCCACGGCGAAATATTCGATTTTCAGAAGTTTTTCTCCGAGAAATTCTTTTGTGTTTCCACCAGAAATTTCGAGAAACTTCCACGGAAATTTGTTATGGATTTTTGTGGAAAAACTCTTCGGAATTTCAGAATTCTCCACGGGAGATTCTTCGGAGTTTCTGCGGAAAATTCTACAGAGTTTGCACGGGAATTTTCTCCGGGTTTTTAGGGGAAATTATTTGGAATATCTACAAGAAATTCTTCCAAAGTTTCATGAAAAATTCTTCTGAATTTTTGTTTTATTTTTTTTCTAAAAATATTTTTTTTCTAAAATTTTTGTCTTGGGAGGGTTATGTCAAAACCAACCCCGTGGCTACGCAACTGTCCAGTGTAAATTCTTCGGAATTTCTACAATAAATTCTTTGCTATTTGTACGGGAACATTCGCAGTTCCCTCGTGATTTTTTTTAATGATTTTCGCGGGACATACTTAGGAATTTCCACGAGATGTTTGTCGGATTTCCCACGGGTAATTTTTTGTGTCATTGAACAGTAGGCGAGTTGTGTGGTACTTAAACAAGCCAACGAACGGACGCGCGGAAGTCTTCTTGGACGATTGATGGTTGATTTTTCTTTGCAACGACATGGATGTCAAACGTTTGTGCTTGCGGCTATTAGCAAACAAAAATCCCTCTGAATCATTTGTTCGTAATAATGCGTTTTGGTTACTAGATTGATTTACACCGGGGTGTCAGGATTGAGGGATTTCCCGTAGTGTTAATCCACAATTTGACACGAGCGAGTGCGAGAAATTTCAGAAGGTATTCCATGCACTTTAAACAATCGTCACGTCTTATTTACTTGAAAATTCACGTAACTGTTTTGAACTAACGTCGATTGTTACGTGACGTTTGTAACATTCACCCGAAATTCACGTCACCATAATTAAAAAATGATGAGTCATAATATAAATGAGTAAATACATGTACTAAATTGAATAAGTTTGTATTAGTGTAGTTGCAGCTTCGAGATTTTCATGAATGTTGCTTCCCGTGATTTTCACGTAAGAAAAATAAGAATCAAAATGGCGTCGAGTTTAAATTTTAAAAACAACTGATGGTGGACGATTTTTGCCCGTCGTGGTAGAGTATGGAAAGATGGAAGTAGTATCACTATATGAATTAAAGATTTTCTCTGTTTCTTTTATAGCCGGTAATACACATGTTTGAGCGATGGATGTTGAAAAATGTCCATCAATGGATAATCCGCTACAGGAATTATCAGCATGATAAGTCAGCTTTCTTTTGCCAGTCTCCGTAATAACGTCGTCACAACATTTCCGAGCGGTTCAAAGGATTTCAATCCACATCATTTCACAGTAGAAAGCTGTGAGTGACTTCTCAATTAATGACTCCCAGAATCCAAATTTAAATCAACTCGCGTGAAGGATCAATTAAGGAAAGTACGCAAGTAAGCGCAAGACTGGAACTATTTTTCTACTCACGTTTTCAAGGGCACACCACTCAATACGGAAGCAACGCACAACTGTCACTTTCATTATTCCACGCATGCTGCGACGCAGCGAAGCTGAAATAATAGAAATGACACGTTGCTTTCTTATTTAGTGGTGTCTAGCGTTTACTTGCGTACTTTCCTTCATTAGCGTTTTATCATCATCGATCATGCCCAGGGATATAGCGCAGCTGTCAACCCCATACAAATGCACCGTAGTGGCGTAGTAAACATGAATTTGACATTTTTGAAAATTTTGACAGTTTTGGGCATTCTGACATTTTCGGTTTGTGCACGCTTAATTCAGTGTACCTTTTTCCATGAGTTACAACGGGGTTAACTCCTGTAAACGACTGGTTATTTTTTGGCGTGTAGGTACATGAGTGCACTACACGACTCAGAGGAATACAGGGTGTTCAATAAGTTCGAATACAAATGTTTGATCATTGTGTTTGTAAGCCCAATGTACATATTCTGTATTAGTATTGGTGTCAGCGTTAGCGGTATATATAAGCTATCGGATGTGCGTGGTGTCGACATTCTGTCACTTGTTGTTTGTTTATTACGCGCGTTGAAAATGGATTGAGGCATCATAAATAGCCGTTTCTGAAGTTCAAAATCATTGCGGCGTACTTCAAAACTGAGGTTTTGTAGACGATTGATGCCCCCAGTGGCCCGGTGATAAGACGGAGATGAGCCCTCCGTATTCCAATAGGACGATAACCCGTTATGCACGAGAATTGCGAATTTAGCCTAATATGGGGACAATTTCATCGACTTTTTGGACAAAAGATTGCGACCACCCAGCTTCCCGGATTTGAACCCTCTTAGCTTTTTTGTTTAGTCCTTTATTATGTTGAAGCTGTACGAATACAAGGTCAGTAACTTGGACCAGTTCAAGACGTAATTCTCAAAATCTGGAACGAAATGCCCATGCAGACCGTGCGTGCCTCTTGCGATGGGTTTTAGAAACGTTTGAAGCTCGCGAAGAAGTACAAAATAGAGGTCATTCCAAAAGAAATGTTACAAACGTTCCTTATAAACAATACTTCCAATGAAATGCAACCGGAAAAAGAAATAATTTAATCTCAATTTTTAAACATTTTTTGAAAGTGTATTCGAACTTATTGAACACCCTGCAAATCATTTTTGAGTCATAAATCTGTGTAAGTCAACGAATAAAAGAGTAAACATATTCAGGTACACTCAACCCTCTTTTTACGGCAGTTTTTTTTACGTCACTTCATTTTACGGCACCCTTTTTACGGCACGTGACGTAAAAAGAATTTGAAACATTATTGACATTCAAAAGTAAGCCTATAAAAGGCACTCTTAGAAACCCAAAGAACAAAGTAGATGCTTTGTATACACATCAATTGCCTTCAACAATTGTTCCGTTCCAGGTCATCCAAGAATTTCCTGGAGTCTACACGCGTAACCGAGGACCTAAGGTCTACAAGCGTAGCGAAAGAGCTGTTATCTCTTGTAAAAAATGGTTTATGCCCAATTTGATATATTGAACCAAATTCCGTTCCAGGTCATACAAGAATTCCCTGGAATATAGGTCTTGAGGTGTACCCTCGTAACCGAAGGGCTGTTATCTCTTTTATTAAATGGTTCATGCTCTATATGATCTATTAAACCAAACTCAATATGCCTTAAGCAGCCGTTCCTTTCCTGGTCATCCAAGAATTCCCTGAACTCCTCAGCCGCGGATTCATCCCAAATATGTCCTCCGAGTATTTGTCTTTAACTTGCATCTCAAATGTAGGCAAATGAGTTATTCTAAGATCTCCAAATTGCCCTTGAGTTTGAATCAAATGGTCTGCCAAATCAACCGAGGCTTTCATGATGTCCCAAGCCGCGGTATCAACCCAATTATGTCCTCCGAGAATTTGTCTTTCACTTGGGTCTCAAATCCAGACATATGAGATGTAGTAAGATCTCCAAATCCTCCTGGAGTTTGAATCAAATGGTCTGAAGAATCAACCAAGGTTTTCATGATGTCCATAGCTGCGGTAATGACCCAATTATGTCCTCCGAGTATTTACTTTCACTTGCGTCTCAAATCCTATATATGAGATGTAGTAAGATCTCCAAATCGTCCTGGAGTTTGGATCAAATGGTCTGCCGAATCAACCGAGGCTTCCATGATGTCCTCTGCCGCGGTATCAACCCAATTATGTCCTCCGAGTATTTGTCTTTCAATTGGATCTCAAATCCAGACATATGAGATGTAGTAAGATCTCCAAATCGTCCTGGTGTTTAAATCAAATGGTCTGCCGAATCAACAAGGCTTCCATGATGTCCATAGCTGCGGTATCAACCCAATTATGTCCTCCGAGTAATTTTCTTTCACTTACTTCTCAAATCCAGACATATGAGATGTTGTAAGATTTCCAAATCGTCCTGGAGTTTGAATCAAATGGTCTGCCGAATCAACCGAGGCTTCCATGATGTCTTAAGCTGCGGTATCAACCCAATTATGTCCTCCGAGTAATTTTCTTTCACTTGCATCTCAAATCCAGACATATGAGATGTAGTAAGATCTCCATATCGTCCTGGAGTTTGAATCAAATGGTCTGCCGAATCAACCAAGGCTTCCATGATGTCCTCAGCCGCGGTATCAACCCAATTATGTCCTCCGAGTATTTGTCTTTCACTTGGGTCTCAAATCCAGACATATGAGATGTAGTAAGATCTCCAAATCGTCCTGGAGTTTGAATCAAAAGGTCTGCCGAATCAACCGAGGCTTCCATGAATTCCCCAGCCACGGTATCAACCCAATTATGTCCTCCGAGTATTTGTCTTTCACTTGGGTCTCAAATCCAGACATATGAGATGTAGTAAGATCTCCAAATCGTCCTGGAGTTTGAATCAAAAGGTCTGCCGAATCAACCGAGGCTTCCATGAATTCCCCAGCCACGGTATCAACCCAATTATGTCCTACAAGTATTTGTCTTTCACTTGGGTCTCAAATTCAGACATACAGGATGTAATAAGATCTCCAAATCGTCCTGGAGTTTAAATCAAATGGTCTGCCGAATCCACCAAGGCTTCCATGATATCTCAAGCTGCGGTATCAACCCAATTATGTCCTCCGAGTATTTGTCTTTCACTTGGATCTCAAATCCAGACATATGAGATGTAGTAAGATCTCCAAATCGTCCTGGAGTTTGAATCAAATGGTCTGCCGAATCCACCAAGGCTTCCATGATGTCCATAGCTGCGGAATTAACCCAATTATGTCCTCCAAATAATTTTCTTTCACTAGCGTCTCAAATCCAGACATATGAGATGTAGTAAGATCTCCAAATCGTCCTGAGGTTTGAATTAAATGGTCTGCCGAATCAACCAAGGTTTCCGTGATGTCCATAGCTGCGGTATCAACCCAATTATGCCCTCCGAGTAATTTTCTTTCACTTGCGTCTCAGAAACGGACATATGAGATGTAGTAGGATCTCCAAATCGTCCTGGAGTTTGAATTAAATGGTCTGCCGGATCAACCAAGGCTTCCATGATGTCCCATGCCGTGGTATCAGCACAATTATTATTCCAGGGTATTTGTCTTTCACTTGCGTTTCAATCCCAGGCATATGAGTTGTTTTAAGATCTCAAAATTGTCCTGGAGCTTGAATCAACCAAGGCCTTCATGATGACCCCAGTAACCCCAGTAACAACCTGAGCAGCACAAGTCAGACAATCATCCCAAGGAGCATTTTCAGTTCTATAATGGTCATGAAAACCATTATTTGCTCTACATGACTTCGGTAAAATCAGCATAAAACTAAAATGTTTGTAGGGATGGGTCTAGCAATTTGATTGTGACTAAATTCGGCAATTCACATGGGCCATGCCCTTTCTGATTCATAGAACCAAAGTGAATACGGCTTCAACTATTTTTCCATTGCAGATCATCCATGAATATCACCCATCCCTGAAATATAAGCTTTACGGTCAACACGCGTAACCAAAAAACTGTTATCTCTTTAAAAAACTTGCTCATACCCGTTTTGATCCATAGAACTAAATTGGATACCTCTTCAACTATTGTTCCATTCCATGTAATTTAAGAAAGGCATGGAGTACTGGTCTTTAGGTCTCCAAGATTATTATTTTTAAATGGTTCATCCCATTTTGATCCATAGATCTATATTAGATACGCATTCAACAATTATTCCACTCAGGTCATCGAAAAAATATCTGAAGCCTTCGTGGCCGGGGACATAATGGAAGCCTTGATTGATTCGGTAGAAAGAAATCATGAAAGCCTTGGTTGATTTGGTAGACCATTGATTCAAACTTCAGGACAATTTGAAGATCTTACAACATCTAACATGCTAAAATTTGTGACTCAAGTGAAAGACTAATACTCAGAAGACAAAATTGAGTTCACACCGTGGTTGGGGGAACCATGATAGCCTTGGTTGATTCATTAGACCATTTGATTCAAACTCCAGACCAATTTGGAGATCTTACAACACCTTATATGCCTTGTTTTGAGATGCAAATGAAAGGAAATTATTTAGAGAACATTTTGGAGTTTATATCACGGCTTAGGACATCATGAAATCTTTGGTTGATTCGATAGATCATTTGATTTAAGCTCCAGGACAATTTGGAGATCTTAGAATATCTCATTCCTGTATTTGAGACGTAAGTAAAAGACCAACGCTCAGAAGACAAAATTGGGTTTACACCGCGGCTGGGGACATCGTAAAGGCCTTGTTTGATTCGGCAGACCATTTGATTCAAACTCCAGAACAATTTGGAGTTCTTAAAACGTATCATATGCCTGTATTTGAGACGTAAGTGAAAGACAAATAACCGGAGGACATAATTGGTTTAATAACGCGGCTGGGGGCACCATGGAAGCCTTGGTTGATTCATTACACCAATTGATTCAAACTTCAGGACAATTTGGAGATCTTACAACACCTCATATACCTGGACTTCAGACGTTAGTAAAAGACTAATACTCAGATAATAGAATTGGGTTGACATCGCGGCTCTGGACATCGTGGAAGCCTTGGTTGTTTTGAGACGCAAGTAAAAAACAAATACTCAGAGAACATAATTGAGTTGATACCACGGCTTAGAACATCGTGAAGGATTTGGTTGATTCGATAGACTATTTGATTCAAACTCCAGGACAATTTGGAGATCTTACAATATCGAATATGACTGTATTTGAGACGTAAGTAAGAGACCAATACTCAGTAGACAAAGTTGGGTTGACATCGAGGCTGGAGACATCGTGGAAGCCTTGGTTGATTCTGTAGACCTTTTGATTCAAACTCCAGGACAATTTGCAAATCTTAAAACATCTCATTTACATGGACTTGAGACGTAAGTGAAAATACTCGGAGGGCATGAGTGGGATGATACCGCAGCTGAGGACATCGTGCAAGCCTCAGTAGATTCGGTGGACCATTTGATTCTTTCTCCAGAACGATTTGGAGATCTTGAAACATTTCATATGCCTGGATTTGAGACGTAAGTGAAAGACAAATAATCGGAGGACATAATTGGGATGATACCGCGGCTGGGAGCACCATGGAAGCCTTGGTTGATTCATTAGATTATTTGATTCAAACTCCAGGACATTTTGGAGATCTTAAAACACCTCATATACCTGGACTTGAGACGTTAGTAAAAGACTAGCACTCAGAAGATAAAATTGGGTTCACATCGCGGCTCTGGACATCGTGGAAGCCTTGGTTGATTCTGTAGACCATTTGATTCAAACTCCAGGACAATTTGGAGATCATAAAACATCCCATATACCTGTACTTGAGACGCAAGTGAATGACAAATACTCAGAGGCATGATTGGGATGATACCGCGGCTGGGGGCACCATGGAAGCCTAGGTTGATTCATTACAAAATTTGATTCCAACTCAAGGACAATTAGGAGATCTTACAACACCTCATATATCTTGTTTTGAGACGCAAGTGAAAGACAAATACTCAGAGAACATTATTGAGTTGATACCACGGCGTAGGACATAATAAAGGCTTTGGTTGATTCGATAGACCATTTGATTCAAACTCCAGGACAATTTGGAGATTTTTCAATTTCGAATATGCCTGTATTTTAGACATTAGTAAAAGACCAATACTCAGAAGACAAAATTGGGTTGACACCGAGGCTGGGGACACAGTGGAAGCCTTGTTTGATTCTGTAGACCATCTGATTCAAACTCCAGGACAATTTGCAGATCTTAAAACATCTCATATATCAGGTTTTGAGACTCAAGTGAAGAAAATACTCGGCGGGCATGAGGTGGGATGATACCGCAGCTGAGGACATCGTGCAAGCCTCAGTGTAGATTTGGTAGACCATTTGATTCTAACTCCAAGAACAATTTGGAGATCTTAAAACATCTCATATTCCTGGATTTGAAACGCATAGTAAAAGTCAAATACTCGGAGGGCATGATTGGGATGATACCGTGGCTGGGGGCACCATGGAAGCCTTGGTTGATTCATTTCACCATTTGATTCAAATTCAGGACAATTTGGAGATCTTACAACATCTCATATGCCTGTATTTGAGACGTTAGTGAAAAACCGATACTCAAAAGACAAAACTGGGTTGACACCGCGGCTGGGGACATCGTGGAAGCCTTGGTTGATTAAGGTAGACCATTTGATTCAGACTCCAGGACAACTTGAAGACCTTAAAACATCTCATATACCTAGACTTGAGACGCAAGTGAAAGACAAATACTCGGAAGGCATGATTGAGATGATACCGCGGCTGAGGACATCATGCAAGTCTCAGTAGATTCAGTAGACCATTTGATTCAAACTCAGAACGATTTGGAGATCTTACAACTTCATACATGCAAAATTGAAGACGGAAGTGAAAAGACAAATAATCGGAGGACAAAATTGGAGTTGACACCAGAACTAGGGACATCATGGAAGCCTTGGTCGATTCGGTGGACCATTTGATTCAAACTTCAGGACAATTTGGAGATCTTACAACACCTCATATGTCTTGTTTCGAGACGCAATTGAAATACAAATCCACGAAGGACATAATTGAGTTAATACCACGGCTTGGTACATCATGAAGGCTTTGGTTGATTCGGTAGACTATTTGATTCAAACTCCAGGACAATTTGGAGATCTTATAACATCTCCTGGATTTGGAGAGATCTTACAATACCTCATGTAAGACGCAAGTGAATGTATTTGAAAGTATCCTCACTATCAATAAATTAAGTGAAGTACTAGAAATTTTAGCAAAAATTCTTTTTACGTCCCCCCAATAAGTGACGTAAAAAGAGGGTTGAGTGTATGTATTTTATGCTTGCTACGGTGATTTTGACTTTTGCTATACCCCTGATCATGCCATAAGAAAATGAAAAACCAGATTAATCCACTTAGCGGTGATGACGCCTTTCTCGTTTAGTGAGACAGGATTCCAATTCGAATGCAACTTGTTGTGAGCAAATCGGTTGGAGATCAGTGCCTGAAAAATGAGGGACAATTTTTACTCGATTTTTCTATAAAAAATGGTATTTTGGTCATAACTTCTGAGCCCACAGTTCAATCTGGTCAGTTTTCTATAGAAAACAATGGTATAGAATTCTGCGTCGAATGTAAATCGGTTTAATTTAAGTGCCCGAGAAATGAGTAAGTTTTTGAAACGATTGTTTTGGTTAAAATTGCCTTTTGGCCATAACTGCTGAGCCCATAATCTGAGCTGGCCAATTTTCAATAGGAAACGATGGGACAGGATTTTGCGTCGAATGCAACTTGTAAATCGGTTAATATAAATGCTTGAAAAATTAGTGAGTTTGGGAACCCAGTTTTTGGCATAATAAATTGTATTTTGGTCATAACTTCTGTGCCCATAGTCCAAGTTGGCCAATTTTCAATAGTCGAATGCACTTTGTTGCAAGTAAATCGGTTAAGGATAAGTGCCCGAAAAATGAGTGACAATTTTCGCGCACATACATACACATACACACACACACACGCACAGACATCAACTCAATTCCTCGAACTGAGTCGATTGGCATATAACATTATGGGTCTGCGGTCCTGGGTCCCCGTGCCGAGGGGATGCATGGCCAGGGGGTGAAATAATAAGCTAGGCCTTTAACGGAGCCTGTGGGGTACCTGGGCACCCTCCACAGTAATTTTCCCTTACCGCGTCATGCTGGGCTCTGGCGTGGTGGACCTCTTTTCCCGAGCAACTCGTGGGACCAAAATGGAAAACCAAGTCAATTCCCCAATTAGTGGTAGTAGTGTAGGCGACAACCTCTTCGCAAGAGGTGGGTTGTTCAGGTCTCTCTCCGCCTAGGAGGCCAGAGGCAATGTCGGCAGCTCAAAGTGCGCAGCGCCAGCGTGAGTCACTCAACCTTCCTCTCGGCTAAAAAACGCCGGTAGGGTCATTGACGGCCGCATGGCTTGTGGAGCGATGAACCGCAAACGCGATGGGCTTTCGGCCTTCGAGGTGGCGACGGAACAGCTGGACGCCATCATCGACTTTGCGTCATCGAAGCATAATAACAGCAAGGACCTCAGGAGGAGCTTGCAGAAACTGAAAGTCGATGCTGGACGCCAAGCTGGAGAGGACGGTCAGGACGTGCCAAGTGTAAACCCGTGAAATCGGTGGAGTCGAGGTCTACCCAGACTGAGGCCAAGGATTCGCGGACTTGGGCAAGGTCAGAATCGACCGAAGGCGTGCCAGCAAGACGGTGGTGCCAAAGTCTACCCAGACTGAGGCTCAAGTATTTGCAGGTACGTCAGGGGGTGACTGCTCCAACGGAGCAGACACAAAAACAGGAGACAGTCTCAGGGGATGAGCTCCCAGGGGCCGCTCCAAAACGCGGAGGTTACTACCCGAACAAGGGTAGTGGGGCTGGGAAGCTGAACCCCGGCCAGGTACCTCCAAAACCGGGAGGAAGGACCTGAAAAGGTCCGTCCACTCAAGGAAAGACGGTGGTAAGGGGTTACGGCAGGCTGAAAGTTCTCAGCCGCACCAGACCAGGGAAATAGAGGGGATGACGCCTTCTGGACCCTGGTCAAGAACAAGAGGAAACCGAAGACGTCAACGGCCGAAAAAGAAGGCCCAGGCGAATGAGGGTAGCAGAAGTCTAGGGGTAGGCGCCAATCGCTCCAGGGCGATGCCCTAGTCATCACGGCGGACGAGGCTAAATACTCGGACGTTTTGAAGGCGATGAGGAGTGACGTCAAGCTCGGTGAACTCGGCGCCGACGTACGTCGAATAAGACGTACCCGGATGGGCGAGATGATCTTCGAGCTGAAGCGGGACGTCTCGCAAAGGGCGCCGCCTACAAGAAGTTGGCGGAGGAAGTTCTGGGCGAGACGGTCAAGGTGAGAGGCACTCACTACGGAGGTGAATCTAAGGGTTAAAGACCTGGACGAGATCATCGAAGTCGAAGAGCTCGTCACGGCACTGCGGCGACAGTGTGAAGTGGAGACGCCCACCGCAGCCGTTCGGCTACGGAAAGGACCGGCAGGGACGCAGGTAGCATTGGTTCGGCTATCTGCAGCGGACGTCCCGTTACGCTGGGATATGGATACTCTGAAGTAGTGCGTAATGGTGTAAATCTGGTCATATCGCCAGGCTCGGTACAACACTGAAGCTGACAATATGACGTCCCTAACCCCGAATCCCAAGGTGTCAGGCGACCCGTGCCGAGGGATGAATGGCCTGGGGTGAAACAATTAGCCAGGCAGTTAACGGAGCCTGTAATGCTGGGTAGACACCTTTTCGTGATGCATTGCGGAGAAATATCTACCACACTGTGGTATAGTTCTTACTATTCTTTTTAATACTCATGGTGATGGTCGGAAGAGTATGGAACGACTATAATTTTCTTTTAAGATGACCCATTTTTTGGATGGAGTCAATGGAGTAAATTGTAAAAACGTAACTCAATCTTAGGCTGGTTTTCGAAGCCGACGACATGAATCTCCAAGCTCGAGAGCGCTGATTGATTAGGAAAGAAGCGGATTGATTAGGAAAGGTGGATCTGCTGAACCCTCTGACTGATTGGAGTTTTGTGTAAAGGTGATATTTAGAAATGCCAAACGCAGTGAAATCAGATCTCTGTACAGAAACGAATCTGGAACTCATAAGAAGAAGCGAAAATATGTTTGAACTACAGTACCGATGCATGGTCCAAAATCAGTATTATCCCACTTATTGTTGAGCCAGAAACTGATTGAGGGCGCGCCTTTGAGAGTTGGTATAAGCCGTATCTGGAAGGGTATAATAGCGGTACCTTAATCTAAAGAGGCCTTACACTTACATTAAGCTTGAGAAAATATATGAATAAAAACGACTACTTCATTTCTTCTCAATAGAAATGGAGCAGAAAGACATGCACTAAACAAATGACACGGGTATACTACAAAAGTTCAATGAAATGGACGCAGTGGTTCAAACCGAACAAAAAAAAAATCTGCAGCGGACGCCTCAAAGGTAGTCAAGTTAGGGAGCGTCAATGTGGGATGGTCGGTGTGCCCTGTAGGCATATACGAGCAACCCGAAGTTTGCTTCAAGTGCCTGGAACCGGGGCACAAACAATGGGACTACAAAGGCCTGACAGAAGCAATCTCTGCCGACGCTGCAGATTGGAGGGACATAAGACACAATGCTGCACGAACCCTCCCAATTGTTTGATTTGTTCCAGCAAAGCTGTGTGAACAGCAAGCACCCTCATGGGGGTTCGATGTGCCTGGCGTTTAAGCGTGCTGCAAAATCACAGTGCAGGTAACGCAGCTGGCTTGCTCGGCCTCGCCCGAGTGTTTGGTGTGCGCAGGTTTAGAGGAAACGGCGGAACACGTGTTGTTCGATAGCCGTTTTCGCGCAATGCGTGACCACATGCTTGCCACATGTGGTCTGGACACTACCCGGACAACCCTAGTTCGGAGGATGTGTAAAGATGAAGTTGGCTGGAATGGCGTTTTATCGGCTATCACCCAAATCGGCTTCGCCAGGTCATACCGGTGGTCATGCTCTGTGGTCGAACTCGATCCTTTTATCGAACAAGTGGACGCGCGAAAAACAACATGGTATCGTCGCTTTCGCGGCGTCGGTCAACTCAGGCGGGTTCCGAGCCCGAGGACGGAAAGGGAGTTCTCGTCAAGGCTGGGGCAGGCGTAGGCACCACGTCGGCAAGTCCCTCTGTGTGTTGGCGAATAGACCCTGTCGCAGAGAGGTCAATTTGGGGTGCACGCGGCATCATCATTCTTGATACCAGTCGTGCAGAGGGAAGCAGGCGCGAAGTCGACCCTTCCCACCTCCGAGGACATAGGCGTGGTAAGGCCACCTGGAAAGCCGGCAACACGCTGGCACGATACCATGGTATTCTCCTAAAAAAGCGAGTCACGATGTTCGATGCTGCAAGGACACGCAGCTAACCTCGAGGGTGTGTTGTGCACTGGCCCCCCTTTGAGGCATTACATTCTGGTTGTACCAAAGGGACTATGGGCTTGGCGGCAATGGAAACGGTTTAGCGGGTCGGGGATGTAGTCCTGCCTCCCTCGGTGATCCCTAACCCCGCAGTTCCTGGTTAACCCAGGATGTCTGTTGAGCAGATTTCCCCTCCATTGCTAAGGATGAAAAAAAAACCGACGTCCATGGTTCGAATCCAGTCTGCCGCACTTTACTTTTTTTCAAATGAAAATCATCATTCATAAGGCAACATATTGAAATTCATACCAATTCCTTGTGGCAAATTTTCATAAGGTGTTTGATTAAAAAGCATACGTCCATTTTCTTCAGTGTACATCTGTTACAGCCTGCCGAGTTGTTAGGCCCATAGAGCTACTGATTCAGTTATTGTCTGTTTTTGCGCTGTAGAAGCAAACTGTCAAAATCTGTACGGATAATTTACACACACCCTGTACTTGCATTGAAGAGATTAACTGTAAACTTAATAATTCCTCGAAAACAAGTAAGATGCAAGCCGGTGTTCACCGCTGCGCTTCAAAAGAGACAAAATAGCGAGTCCGGACTTATGGGCAGCTGCTCGCAAAATTGAGTCCACTTGCGCCCGAGATCCGGCGAAACTTCATCGTCCCAGCCTAAAGCCAAGAGCCAGAGGTTCTGCATTAATATTTTCGCAGAAACGACGACGGGAGAGATGATACCGAGTGGGTCGTAGAGCTGTGCAATAGCGGAGAGGATTATTCGCTTAGTAGGTCGCTGATTCTGCACTGTAACGGCTACGTCAAATCGGAACACGTCTGCTTCGGGTTCCCAGCGTATGCCGAGAGTTTTGATGCTTTCTTCGGGGTCGAATTTCATCGAATGTTGGGTCCCGAGTAATTCAGACGGTAAATCAGCCAAAACAGGAAGTGCGTTGGAGCACCATTTTCAAGCGGAATCCACCCTTTTGTAGAAGATTGGAAAGTTCACCTCGTAGCTGAATGGCTGCTTCGATGCTGTTGGCGCCTGCGATAAGATCGTCCACGTAAACGTTCTTCTTAATGGCCGTGCTTGCGTTCGAAACTCGCAGCCCCTAGGATCATATCCACCTTCCTAGACGTATTGAAATCGGGATCGGCGAGAGCAAATCCTTCGGGAATTTTCCATCGACTGGTCGAGAACGACGCAGACGGGGTATCACAAGTCACCCTCCGTAGAACCAAAAACTTCATGGATTCGGCGTAGTCGGTGACACGGGAACGGATTTCTGTGCGGATTTCGTGCTTGGCGTTCGTGACGATGCCAGCTATAGGCACGTTGACGACCTTGCGTGGAAGATGGAGCAGTTGACACAATCGTTCACTTATAGCATTGGGCTGGGATCCAGTATCTAGCAGGGCGCGGGCGATATGTTCCTGACCGTAGACGTCGACTACTATCAGGACTATTGTGGTCAACATTACGCTGGCGTTGGACGATTTAACCGTTGATACAATCTCGTGCGTCGGGGTGCGATGGCTGTGACAGCTGTTGTTACAGGGGGGCAAGCTGACCGAAATTTTCTGCGCATGCTTTGCCCCAGAACTAGTTTTTCCAACTCAAACGGTCCAGGGTGGATCATGGAATTATGTCGCTTCGAGCAGTGCTTGCAGTTGAATTTCGACCTACAGTTACGGGCGAAGTGGTCACTACGGAAACAATTGCTGCACAGCCTTTTGTCCGTTACCACCTTCAGCCTGCCTTTCGTGTCCATGCCGTTGAACACAGCACAGTCGAAAATCGAATGTTTTTGCTTCTCGCACGCAGGACAGGTGGGAAACGATTTGGATGGTACTTCAACGGCGGCGTTCGAAGTCAAACGATGCGGGTTCTGCTTCTTCTGGGTGAATGACTGGCTAGGCGATTTCGATGACAAATGCTGTGGGCGATTAATAGAGATAGTCTCCAATATACGAGCTCGTCTCTGCAGGAACACGACCATGTTGTCATACGTGGGTTGAGCGTCTGTCGCAACGGATTCCTCCCACGCGGTGAGAGAAGCATCATCTAATTTGTCCTCCAGCAGTTCGATGAGGATGGAGCTAAACCGGTCCACTGGTACAACTAGCTGTTCGAGAACCTTCGTATGGCGTTGAAATTCATCAACGATCTTGTGCAGGGCATCTACGTTGTGATTCGGGATCTTGGGGTACTTCAACAGCGCTCGTATGTGCTTCTTGCGGAGGATAGCTTTGTTCGAGTATCGATTCACCAGCATATCCCAGGCAACGGCGTAATTATTCGCTGTGATCGTGATCCATTGGACGAGATTGGAAGCTTCACCTTTCAAGGCCGCTCGAAGGTAGTGAAACTTCTGGACATGGGATATCTCCGTGGACGAGTGGATCATGGACACAAACGTGTCGTGAAAGGTCAGCCAGTTGCTGAAATATCCATCAAACTCCGGCAGCGATATCGTAGGCAGCTTGACGTTGACGAGAGTGGATGGGGCGGCCGGCACAGCGGGGGCAACAACAGCAGCGGGAACATCCGGTACTGGCATTTTAGACATTTTAGATAATCCAGCCTTCACACGAAGGTACATTTCTTCTACTTGGCCACGCAGCTCCAAATTCTTCTGAACGATCTCATCAGTGTCATCCAGCTCCTCGTACTCCTCTTGGATGATTTCGAACGCGTTCCATACTTTCTCCAGGCGCTTCAGACGATGGGACACTTCATGCTGGTGCTGGTCGGGATCATAGGTGCTGAGAAATTGGTTCAGTCGTTTCAGTGCCTCGATGACGCTTTTCATCCACCATGGCTGCAACTCACTCCGAACAGCAGGGCTGAAACGGTCGAAAAGAGTGATTGGAAAGGTACTCACCTGGTACCTCCAATCTCTGGTGGCTTTGTATTTATAAAAATAACGGGAACGAACGGCTACTTCCAGTCAATAGCGAGCGACGGGCAATCCTACAGCAATACCGTTGAGGTTATACTGTACACGTGGTGTTGTCGGGACGGGAAGAACAGGATCTAGGTCACGGCACCAAATGATGGTTAACGGATCGAGCTACCACCGGATCGGGTAGCGGATTGGCTTCACGGGAGCTTCGGGGTCGGGCACGGCACAATTTGGAGGACACAAATTCCTCCAAACCGTCAAAAACGCAAACTAACGATCGGACGACTGGCAGTAAAAAAAAACACTGTGCGATCACTTTCGCTTTCAGTTGGCTAATAAATCTTGTCTATTGTATTGATAAGAGATACAGCAGTTGGTGGCACGGTAGGGGCGATCGTACCTAGCAGCTACAGGATTGGACGAGCGTACAAAAAAGTGCGTTCCATTTGGAACTGCATCATAATTCGAGAGATGTAGCATTAAAAGATTTAATTAAATTAATAACTTAAAATGTGATAACTATCATGGTTAATGATTATTTTTTTATAATATAATTAGTATAAAAATGGCATCAATAACCGGCTACTTCTGTTGACGCGCGGCAGTCTATCATTGTCCTGTTCTGTTGCAGTTTGGGGCAATCGCTTGTTGCGAGTTGTGTTCATCCTGACATTTACGAAAGAGGACAATGTTATTGGCATTAGTTCAATTTTACATTTATTGATTTAGACTAATTTCTGTAGATTTAGTCAAAGACGAGGTCAGAGAAGCTTTAAAAGGAAAAATGCGAAATATATAAAGTTCTCCATGTAAAAATGTTTGAAGATTATTTAGTAGATTTTCTCCTCCGGAAGCATTTTTTATTTTAAATGTGAAAGATATATATATCGGAATTTCTAAGGGATTCTTAGTGACTCTAAAGAAACTTCTAGACGAATTCTGGGGAATAGTCTGTCGAAATGGTATTATGGAATTCTTTACCATTTTTAATGAATATTTCGCGAAATATTGAAATTAGCTCGAGCATTATATTTTCTCTTTCCTAAGATTTCCCAAAGGATCGTATATGTATATAATGACAAAAATAAAAAATACAAAAATTGTCTAGAATTTTTAGTTCTAAAAAACCTGTAAATTCAGGATCCTAAATATATGAAAGCGTGGTAAAGTGTAGGAATTGATATTCGATTTTATAGTTGAGACAATCACGGACTAATAAGACACCTCGGCGCCACGGAACGAATTTCCATTGCAAAGGTCAATTCACTATGATGTCAAGAGCATACAATCGTGGTCATCTTTACTTTTCGAAACTTGTTTTAATGCTGGTGGGCCAAGCTTTTCGATGATCCGCATTCCACAATTTAAATTCTCAATATTGCTTAAATGTTTGGCCCAAACTGTAGATAGGTCCGCGGAAAACCGTCGCATATTCGTGTTGCTCGTCGTTTTAAATGTGTTGCGTTACCGGCTCCGTCTCGGACTGACCGAAATAATTACGAGCCGGCTAGCAACGCTACGTCACGCTCGCTGCCTTCGCGGTGCTTCGGTTGGTTGGTGCAGTTCACTGACACCGGCGGTTCTCCCACACAGTCATCAGGCCCGAAACGGGGATCCAAAACGCCCTTTGAAGACTTCAGAGCAAATGGAGTGGATGCTGGTCTGGCTGTGCCAAGTGGAGAAGGTATTTTGCATAACTTTGTTACTTCCCCAGCGATTTATGTTTATTTTATGATAATTGATTCCTGCGGGTGGAAGCACTACGTGACCCGTGGCACGTAGCGATCTTTTGCACTGCGCTTCATTTGGCACGTTAATCAGAATTTAATTGTTAACGGCTGGGGACGAATGTGACTTTTCCGCTGCAATCGTCTGTTGAAAACAAACATTTTATTGCCGCACCCCCGCGATGCACGTGACGCTGTACATACTGTCTCTGCCATCAGCACAGAGATAGACGTGAGACATGCCGCCAAATGGTAGGCATCTGAATCAAGTCACCGAAATTGCAAAAATATGTATATGTATTCAGACAACCGATGGCCTTTCTAACCTCTCGAAGTTACTCGGCTGTTGTTGACGCTAAAAAATGACAAATATAAAAAAGGCATTCATCAAAAATTAAAAATAGTCTTGTGTTGCAATACAAGTAGGTATAATTATTTTGCACTGAATTGAAAAATAAATAAATATTATTTCTTTATTTGTATTTTCACAAAAATAATAAACACCTGATCCCCGATAGATCTTTCGTCCATTATTTTGAAACTGAAATGTTTATCGTTAGACAGACATCCCGGAGTGAACGAGCAACGGGTCTTGTTCATTTCTGTGTCGAACACACCCATCAATGGGTAATGTTTCCAACAAATCACTTATTCGCTTCGAAACTTAATCAAAACATGACACGCAGCACAATTACAGGTTTTAATTGCACGATTGGTAGAAACGCCAAACTACCACCGCCGACTATTTTGTAGGTGGTCATTCCCGTAAACGGTTCCATAAATCAAAACACCACACTCAGGGCGGGCAACGTCACCACCTTAGATGTAGCCACACTGCGACCGCATTCTTAGTGTCTCGGATCGTGCCACTTTAATAACAGACGTGGGTACCTGAGATCGCCGCCGTCCACAAGTATTCTATCGGTATTGAACTACTGAGTCAGTCGGTACCGCAGCAAACGTAGGGCTCGCACCACCGCGCGTACATTCGATAGTTGATATCCTTGGGGCGCGGGCCCGATAGAACAATCGACTTCTAAGTATTCCCTCCCGAGTGTGCGCAGCTTCAGAACTCCCAGACCTCCGCCGTCGTTGCAGATTGATTCTAATCACACTCTGACCGAGCGCACTTTGCGCGTACTGGGTCCAAGTTTAGGGACCGGTTTTGTTGAACCGCTTTGTCGCAGTTGTTGTTTTCGTTCAATCTATCCGCTCGGACCGAGAACTTTGTTCGGCCGACTCGACGCAAGTTGTTTGATTCTCAATTAACCTGTGGAATGATTTATAACGTTGCATTAATGCATCATTCAGCGAAACCGACCTCGAATCTGGTTCACGGGCGTTCTGATGGGGAGCAAATTTGCGGCTCACTAATGTGATTACCAGTTGATCCGCATGATGAATACTAGGAAACTGGTTTGGATACTGGAGCGGATTTGATTCCTGCCTCGGGTTAACCCTTCGCGGACTAGTGCAACTAACATTCTAAATGATTATAGTAGCGTTAACAGTTAAATGTTAAAAAAATGAAGTCTTTCACATTTCAGCGAAAACATCATGCTGCTCTCGTAGAGCATGCACTGATGAATTGATGAAAAAATATTCGTAAAAAAAAATTAAGGTTTGTATACAAGATACTACCGCTCGACGTAAACTTGGAGAAACCAAATATAGTACACTGAGCTCTATATAGAAAAGAAGGAACCATCCCACCGACACTACTACCAAGCTTCAGCAGCATCTTCCACTCTGCGCGGGAGTAAGGACCCCACTGTCTAGCAGCTGGGCCACCCCATTTATATACCCCAGTTCAATAATTGATAATATCCTAAAAGTAGGCAATTACAAAGGATTAGAACGCGCTATATAAGGAATGCATGGTGCATGAAAAAACTTAAATTTTAAATAGTTTAGCGTTTATAATCAAAAGTTTCAATCCTACTCGCAACTAGGTTGAGAGTCTACGAATCGCTTTATACACAAATCTTTGAAATTCATTGAAAGCTGAATGCCCTATTATTGTTACAAATCTTACATGATTTTGTGACGGTCCCCAATATTGAAATTTTCATTTTACACCCTGTATCCGAGTCTTCCCCTTAGACGTAGTTTACGTCAAAAGTGACAGCTGCATTTAATTTACTTACATTGCAGGCATTTTCAACGATTATAAATTTAATCTGCAGACCAATTGCATATAGCTCAAGCAATTTCAACAGACTGATCATTGTTGGCCAGTAGTTGTCCTACTTTTTTGTTCAATAGTTTTCCGTTTCATTAATTAATAAAGCCTCACAGTCGAAATGTTTCCGACATTAATAAAACAAACTTCTCAACTTCTTGAAACAAAAGAAAATTTCAAACTTCGTCGAATAAGTTTAAAAAAATAGCTTGATCACCTACAATTCGTTTATGCTACTCCGTGATTGAACCGAGTCATCAAAATTGCACAAGTAAGCAATAGTTGGTAGGGGAAATGACGGCTTTGGCAGGTTTTGTTCTATTATTGTCAGGGGGTTTTCTATAACCAATCATGCTCAAATTTGGCCTAAACATTCTTTGTCAAAGAATCAAAGAATATTGTGGCCGAATTTCATGAAATTTGGTTAACAAAAACCCTCTGACAATAATAGAAGAAAAGCTACCAAAGCCGTCATTTCCCCTACTTTGAATTCAGCTTTTCAACGATCGATAACGGCACCGTCTACAATCTACATCCCTATGGTCATCTGCGCAAGGAAGGAATGTAAGGGGCCCCACACACGCTCCGACGTGTTGTACAACTTAGACTCCGCCCCCCAGTTTAGTTATGAACTTAATTTTAAAATTAAAAATCACTTAAATAAAGAATAAAAAAACTCCGCCCCAGGAAATTTGGTTCGGTCGAAGTTAAGTCGGAGCTTCTGTGGTTGTACGACTGTTGGACAGACGGTTTCAAAGTTGAAAAGATGGTCGGATAAAATCAAACCAGCTTGATTTTGCTCAGACATGTGATGGGCGGGGTCAAATGTTGTACAACCAATTTGCATTGTGTGTAGTGTTGTTGTACAACCCTGTTGCTTTAAACTCTTCTGGTTTTCACTTTCAATACACAGGGGTATGAATAAAGTGAATTTTTGCGACAAATAAGACAAATAAAACAAATAAGACAAATAAGAAAAACAAGAAAAATAAAAGAAATAAGACAAAAAAGAAGAATAAAACAAATAAGGCATATACTGCAAATAAAGTAAAAAGACAAATATGACTAATAAGACAAATATGGCAAATGAGAGAAATATTAGGTATAAGTAACAAATGCTCTAAGCATTCCTACAGCAAATGCTATGGAAACTCTTTCTCCTCCACAAGTTTCTTCACGAGTTTTTCCGTCAATTGAAGTTTTTTTAGTAAATCCTCTAACATTTTTTCCAGGAGCTCCTCTGGTAAGTCCTCCCAGATTTCCTCCATAATTTGCTTCAAAAATTACTTCAATAAATGTTCCTGGAAAAACTTGTATACTCTTTTTACAAATTCATCGGAAATTCCATCAGGATTACACCGAAAGTTCCACCACGACTTTTTTCAAAGATTTCAATAGGAAGGAATCACCTTTGAGCTAAATGCGAGAACGGAAGTTTTTTGGCATAGCTGAATTTAGTGGAGAACGGAAAAAAAGAAATGTTTTTGATTGTTAATCAATAGTTACTTGATTGTTTTCAATAAATTAATTATTTTTACACAAAATTGATTATAACAGCCGTCTAATCAAATTATAAAGATGCGCTAAATAGTGGTCTCCGTTGTTGCAACAATTCGTTGAAAGTTTATAATTTATTTAATCAGACTAAGGCCGAAGTGGTCTGTGCGGTATATAAGAGTCTTCTCCATTCGGCTCGGTCCATGACTACACGTCGCCAACCACGAAATCTACGGAGGGTCCGCAAGTCATCTTCCACCTGATCAATCCACCTTGCCCGCTGCGCACCTCGCCTTCTTGTGCCTGGCGGATCGTTGTCGAGAACCATTTTATCCGATATTCTGGCTACATGCCCGGCCCACCGCAGTCGTCCGATTTTCGCGGTGTGAACGATGGATGGTACTACCAGCAGCTCATGCAACTCGTGGTTCATTCGCCTCCTCCACGTACCGTCCGCCATCTGCACCCCAGCATAGATGGTACGCAGCACTATTCTTTCGAAAACTCCAAGTGCGCGTTAGTTGAAAGTTGGATAATGTAAAATTTAATGGAGCTCTACAGCTACTATAGGAAGGAAAGGGTTGAAACACACCTTAGCTTAGCTTGATTGATTGTACCCATCGTAGTTGCTAGTCTTGATTGGCCGAGAAACAACAAATAATGCATTGGCTCACCAATTGAATAGGTTTTCTCGGAACTAGAAAGCTATTCTCACTGTACATGCTTCGTAGTTTCTTTAATTCAAGACCAATAACGATGCCGGCCAAGTCCTCACAGTCAACAAGGATAAGGGGAGGAAAATTAGTTCGACACTCATTGCTACAAGAGACCGAGGAATCCTCTGCATCTCCATGAGCGCACTGGAAAAGAATAGTATGGGAAACTGGACACACATGATCCCCGGGGACACATGATCCCCCCTGTTTTCTCGAAAACTAATCACATTTTTATACCAGTGATATGTGCAAACGAATCTGTTAGATAGATTATTGAATCTGAGTAACATTTGATATTAGTTACTTTATGTATATGGGTTTTAGAGAGGTTTTATTATTTAAGCATTCTCAATTCTTTTTTTCTTCAAAAGAGAAAAGTTTAATAACTTTGAATACGTCCAACCAAAACATACCAAATTCTTACGGGACAAAGTTTTATTATTGTAGAATTGAATAAATTCATTCAATTAATTATTGCTTATTTTCCATTGAATACAAAAAACAAAACAAGATAAATACTCAACATGGACACACTTGATCCCCCACAGTTTGGACACACTTGATCCCGAAATTGCATATATTAAGGCGTTTGTTGTATACCGTCGCATATTATTGTATTGTCTGTAACTAATTGATCTGTTCAAATTCTTTTCTAGTTAAAAAGTATAAATACATTTTATTTCTCTTTAATTCTGTCAATCAGACAATTCACGCGCAATTTGAATTTCTCAATAGCCTTATTTCATTAACCAGAACAAAGTGTAGTTGAACATATATCGTTAGTTTTATTGAATGCATTTGAACATTATTTTCAATAAAAAAATATAAATTAAGCTTTGAAAATACTCAAGAAATCACTGGGCGTAAAATCAGTATTGTTCGATCTGGTACCGTCAACTGGGGGAAGATGATCATTGAAATTGAAGATGATCATTTGATGTATCAGTCAAAAGTACCATTTTTTTATATGAAACGGTAGTCAACAATATTCTCAGTTAAAGTAATGTTACCGCTAGGTAGAAATCCGAGTTTTTCGATTATAATCATGAAAATGTATTTTGTGGAAGAAAAAGAGAAATAGACATAAATGACGCTATTTTCGTTTCAAATTTTGACTTCTTAGACTTCTTTACGTAGTAAATTCAACATTCATACAAATAACCTAGTGTATTTTGACTACTAGGTTATACTGATTTTAGTAGGGCTGTCTTGATCAACTTCACCCCAAACCAGATTACTCAAAAAATGTGTGATAATTTAATTTATTTCAATAAATCCGAACGCATTTCAGAAAACTAAAGTTGTTGATTATTGCAACGTATAGTACATGTTTTGAAAATATTTGTTTTGATTTAAAATGTAAACACACATTGTTATTGCATGTTTTGTCTTAAAAATGATCATCTTCCCCCCAGTTGACGGTATTATTTTTTTCCGTTTGAACTAGGAGAAGTTTGCTAAAAACCACCATTGATTTGTAAATCTTCTTAAAGTATTTTTAATAATAGGCTCATTCAACATCTTTTGGTCAGTCGTTTAAGAGAAATCGCATTTGTGTAATAATAACACGCACTATAAAAATGATGAAAAAATAAGTGATTGTACGATATTGATGTATGAAGTCATCATCCTGGTATGATCACGGTTGTGGTATTGGTAGTAGTCTGGAGATCTCGAGGGGAAGGCAATGGGTCAAATAGGGGTGATAATGGGTCATCAAGGTTTCAGCTACTTAGAACATGCTTGTAGAATAGATTGAATGCATCTGAGGGCAAGAAGACCAAAATATAAGAGACCTTTTTGAAGAATTTTGCTCTACATCTAGACTGGCCAGGATGATGACCTATTCTCACCCCTGGCAGACCCATTGTCACCCCTGAGGCAGTCTTATTTTCATTGGTCCCAAAAAGTGACCTCAGGGATGGCTTATGGCATTTGGCAGTGCGGCCAATTTTCAGAGATTTTTATAGAATAATTAGGATTCTAAATTATAGAAGATATAGGGACACGGCAGGTATTTTGTCTGTTCGTCATAGTCTCGAAAACCAATTAAAAGACGCTTTTTGTAAAACCCATACGTACCAAATCGTAAGGCTCAGGAGAAACGTCTCTACTATAGTGGAGTTCTGTACGTATATAGAGCAACAATGTACGTTGCTTTTGTTGGGTTCTTTTAGCCCCTACGACGAAGGACGAAAATACCTGCCGTGTCCCTATTTATGTACTTCGATCCACCATTTTGGCATCATAACTGTATCAACTCAGGTAAAGAGAGATCCTCTTGGAAACATCGTGGTTGTCGGATATAAACCACTGTCTTTTAGTCGAGTGAATAGTTAGAAGAAAAGGAGTTAGTGGAGAAATGGCCAATTTTGTTGCTATAGCAGACATTCTATCTGTCACGCTATTACTCTCATTCGAGAACTAAAATACTTGGCCTTGCTTAATGCCAACAATATTTAATTTTCGCATGACTGATATTACGGGCAGACTATTAAGAAATATTAGGACTTGAGGCTAGACCAATTTAACCTTTCATTAGACTTGGAAGAACCTAAACAGGTTCAGTTCAAAAAGGGATCAATCCCCCTATATGGAGATCAAGTCTCCCGCAAGTTTAAAAAATACCAAATTTTCTATCTTTCAGCAAAATCGATTTTTCGGTAACTTTCATGAACAAATAATTGCTTCCAATGACGTTTTTGAATAGCTTATAATAAATTCTTTATCAAGTCCATCAAGAAGCGTGCAAATCTGTGCATGTTATATTGAGAACATCCTAAACAAAAAGTGGGGATCATGTGTGTCCAGTTTCCCCTATGTTAGTTGGGAAGAAAATATATTGGAATTCGCCTTGGTAAGCGACTAATTTTTTTTTTTGAACGACGCCATATTCATAATGATACAAAAACAAGAAAGCAACGCGTGTCTTACGTATTTCCCCGAAGACTGATTCGATATCTTAACTACACCGCGACGACTAAAACACGTACTGCACAACGCTTGCTTGATGGCTAATAAAAAAAAACGCGCACTGAACTGATTAACTTTATTACCGGCAGCGCAATGTAGAACACAATATTTCGGCAGATCACGCGATCGTTCTGCTGTCCAAAACAAGAGAAAACTTACACTGAACTCGAAAAGGGTTGAAACACACCTCACGATGTACTTTCAGGATCTCCATTGGAAATTCCTCTCCAATAATTCCACTGGAAATTCCTCCTGAAAGTGCTCCAGGTATTCCTTCGGATATTACTCCAGAAATTCCTCTGAAAATCCTTTAAACATTGTTTCGAAATTTGCACAAGTTCTTTGAGGAATTTTTGGAGGAATTGCTCAAGCAACTTTCGAAAGAATTCCAGGAATAATTCGTTGAGAAATTTCTGGAGATATTCCAGGGGACACTCGGGACTAGGTTTCCGTAGAAATTCTTGCACGATGTTTTGGAAGAATTCCTGGAGGAATTTGTAGAGGAATTTCTCCGAAAATTCCTCCAGTTTCCAAGTACTCCTGCGGAAATTATTTAAAGAATTCCTTCAAGTCGACTTTCAGGAATTTCACCGCGATTACTGCCGAAAGTTCATGAAGAAGTTTTCTGAGGAATTGCTAGAAGAATTCTTGGTGAAAATCCTGGAGTAATTTGTAGACGAATGCATGGAGTCATTCTTCGAAGAATTTAGGACCTATTTCCGTAAGAAATTCCTGGATACCCATTTGCCGGATTGTTTTGTGCTCTACTTGATTGTTGCATTAAAAAAGGAATCATGTCCATTGTTTCCTATTGAAAATTCAATACCAATTTTGAACAAATTCCAATCGCATTCCAATTCATCATCATTACAATTCCAATAAAATTCAATTCAATCCACAACCACGGATCAATCAATCCACAAATTCCAATCTTATTTCAATTCAAATCTAACCTAATTGCACTGCAATCCAATTCCATTTCGATTCAATTCCATCTATATTCCAATGATATTCAATTTCAATCCGATTTAAATCCAATCCGAATCTAATTTCAATTCAACTACAACAACATTTCCAATCCAACTTCATTTGAATTTCAACCCAAACCAAATCCAATTCTACTAAAGTTCAACTTCAATATGATTCCAATCTAATTGCAATCTTAGCTAAATCTAATCCCAATCCAATACCAATTAAAATTCGATTTGAAAAGGATCAAGTTCCATTCCAATCCAATTCTATTCAAATTAAATTCTAATAAAATTCAAATCCAATCCATATCCAATGCACTAAAAAAATGAGATATTACGTTTGTTGAAGTTTTGGTTGTACAAACTGTCCATCAGACGGTTGTGCAAACTGAATTGGTCGCATTAACTTGAGGGCGAAGTCAATGTTGTACAACATATCGGAGCGTGTGTGCAGCCCCTAAGAATGACATCCGTTGTTAATAGATACCACGATCAGCTCCGCATTACCACAGTTGGTGAAAGAGGGATTTTTGTTAGTAGGGTGAAGTGAATAGTTGCATGGATTCGGATTGGCATTGGTAGCATTAATTGATTGAAAAGATATATTTTTCACATCTGATCGAAATATGAATACTAATATCCGGCATCAGATCTAATGAGGAATTTTTCAACCTAAGTAGAATCCCCGTTGAAAAGAAAAGAAATATGAAGATCTTCACCGTATATTCCAGAAAAACTATCGTAACTATCAAGGAGCGGGGTGTAGGAGTCTTTACTTTACCATTTCCATAACTGCAATATTAGGAGAAAAGTATGCATAATGATTCAAAATCTTCTTCTTCAAACTACTCGAGGCCCAGGCCTTAAGATCTGGAGCCATAAAAGCATCTTCATTTTTACATTGAAAAACTGAATTTCTAGTTTTGGCGCAGCTGAACTCAATTCACCATACTAACCAATGGATCGCAGAAAAAAATAGATAATAATGTATGATAACAGATCTTACGAATCTTTTCTGAAAAAAGTTTAATCAAATTTACATTTCCTATACATACACTGAGCGAAATAAAAAATAGCACCACCATGTTTTTTGCCAATATTTCCGGAACAGATGATGGTAATTTCCGCTCAGAACGTAAGCACATTCTACCTTATTACAACTTTTCAATGCATCAGCTACGTGATATTAATGCGAATCCATTTGTTACAATTAAGCTTGAAAAAATCATCGAATAAACGTTGAAAGAAATATAGATATTAAGAAAATCCTGACCTAAAATGCATTTTTAAGTCGGATTTTCTTCCAAATTTTACCGAATAAGCTACAATATTATTGGTAAGTTTCTACTTTACTGATTCATTGGAATTCCGCTTCATGACTGAATGCCCACATATCGCGCTTGACACCTCTCATGAGACTTTTGCAGCAATGGTGAATAGCTTCTTTTAATAACATAATACCCACTTTCGCTTCTTCGGCAAACTTCTCAATACCTTTAAGTTTTTTTTTTACGAAGTTTGCCTTTCATAATGGCCCAACATTTTCAATTGGACGAAGTTCCGGTGAGTTCAGTGGGTTGAAGTATTTTAGTACAAAAACAACATTGTTATCTCTGTACCAGTCTAATAACGGTCGTGCGTAGAGACAGGATGCCAAATCCGGCCAAAATAGCGCCTCGCATTCGTGAGACCACAGGAAGGGCAGCAGGCGCTTCTGATTGATGGTACCCGTCGTGATGTACGACTGTCGCTCGTCTTGTCATACCTACTCACAGCCTGCCACACCAAGTACTTTTTGGAGAATTTGTCTACCTTCATGTTCCTTATACCTACCCTACGTTCCGGTATGGTGCCTTCCTTACCTTGTATGTGTGAAGATCGGCACGTTTAATCGTGTCCTTGACAAATCGGGTGGAAATCTTCGCTTTCTTCGCCACATCGCGGATCGAAAGATATGGTCGTCGCTTGAACAGACTCACTAACTTCCTTGCGGATTTGCTCTTGTTTCGATGCCATCTCGATAACCACTTGACACTTGTGATAAAATTCTGCCAATGTAAACATTACACTCTTAACTAATTGCAGCTAAAATTTCATCTATTTTTGCCCACACGTCAAGAAGTTGCAAGCTAATCATGGTGTTTCACTTTCATCAAGTACAGTCTTTATGTGTAAAATTAGAAAGAAAAATATGAGCTTCACGAACAAAAATTGAGGTTTTGTCTGGGTTTCTGTTATTGTGAGGCACTTTTCAGTGGAAGAAAAATTTAAACGGTTCACGACACAAGTGCACAGACTCAAAATGAATACGGTTTCCATTGACGAATTCAATAGAACTCGAAAACTTGCATCCTGTTTGGCAGACATTTGAGAACTGCAAACCTCCATTCACCATCACGCAGTTTATACGAGTGATCGCCAATGGAGCCAATCTGCCGGGATTGACGCTTGGAGCTTAGAATTCGGTGCCAGTTCGGAACCAAATGTTACGCTAATTCTTTCCATGCTGCACTATCCGAAAGGAGTCCTCCGTACCTTTTCGGAGAATAGGTAATGCCTACGGCAGAGCCTTTGACATTTTGAAAAAGCGCTCAGATCGGGAAGCTCAAATCGTTATTGGCGTAAAAAAAAGGGGGCTAAGGGGATTGGCCCTCCCTAGGATAAAAAGGGCCCACCCTCCTAGGATTTTCAAAGTTAGTTGACAGTGATATCAGTTTTCAAATATTATACACCCGAGATAATTTCCCATCTAGAATTTGTATGTGCACTGCACATATATTTTAAAATCAAGCTTGCATATGTACTATATTAGTCTTGCACATAAAATGAGACATTCTACTATACTCTTATATTTTATGTGCACGCGCAAATAAAATTTAAATGCAAGTGGAATATTTATTATAGATTTTATTTAATATATTGTATATGCAGTAATAATAATATACATAGGAGCTGCTTTTAAAATCGTTTCAATCTAATTTTGGTTTTTCTTTCTTATTTTGTGAGAAAACATGAAATACGAAGAAATATTTATTGTTGAGAAATTCTCTTTCAACATTTACAACAATTTCTGCTGCTCCGCGGTGAGCATTGTGGACAGAAACGGTAGTGCTGCCAAAATGAATTAATAAAAGAAAACCACCCGCGTCAGTCGACCTATCGGCCGATTCCGCACCGTTACTTTTTTCGCTCCGAGCCTTACCGTAAATTGTACCATTTTGCGTCGATCCGTCCAAAATTACCACCGTTTCGTCGGGAGCTGCCAGCGACTGTCCAACATCAATCGTGAAACCGATGTGACCCGGGATGTCCATGTCCAACAGATTCATTCGATGGTCTCGTCGATCAAGGCTATCTACCGCAATGCAAAACATGATACCGTGCTCGCGCTCCTGCACCATAAAGTTTGTGACCTTGTAGCACTTTGTCTGCGTTTTGCTGGCCGATGGATATTTTTACTGTAAACAGTGTACCTACAGTTTATAGGATAATGTATTTTTTCGTCATCTCTACTTACCTCCATCAATGTAGGCAAAGATTCGGAAGTTGGGATTGCTGTTCCGCCGTATTTTGGTACCTTCGGACCTTCAGATCGGAGAAGAAAATGCAAAAAAAAGTACAAACGCACAACCTTTACGACGAACGCCGGCATTAGCAAAAGTGAAGTCGATCTCGTCGAACCGAGCGAGGTGTCCAACAGATTTATCCGATGATCCGGCACCCGGACTTCGCTTCGCGTGCGTTTCACCGGAATAAAAGAGCACCCGCTCGGTGGCGGATGGTCCTGTAAACGATGGAAGTTTTTGTTAATAAAATAATGCCCATTTTTCGTCATTTCCACTTACCTTCATCAATGTGGGCAAAGATTCCGTTGTTGGGAAGTATAGTTTTCCTTTATAACATGCCCGAATGCTGAGTGGGTCTGCCGTACTTTGGTAGCACATTCCGGCACATGTTGGTGATTTTCAAACAACAATCATTAAATGAAACGCTAATGTATTTCATGTGCGAATATTGATATTTGATTATTTATTGGTCATTGCATTTAAAATTTATTTTCTTTTTAAATAAATCATAAATGCTTGGCAATTAAATTCTACTGTCAATAAATAAAATCCAAATGCTGCACATAAATGCAAGTTGAGGAAAGCCGACTTGGTTCTATGTGGTTTGTGCACATAAAAAGTATTGTTGATTTGATTTCAGTGTAGGATTTTAAATTATTCAAAAAGCTTGAAGACAAAAGATTTATCTTAACAAAGTTTGTTACCATTTTGCTTAGCGGCGTCGGAGATTTTTTCCCGAGTTTTCTCGGGAAACTCTTCAGAATATTCAACGAAACTTCTCGAAAAAATCTTCAAAATTCCCATTTTCAGATTTTCTTAAGATTTTTTTTCGAAATTTTCTCAATATTTTTTTGGAATTTTCTTGGAAAATTCTCCGTTATTTCTAAAGAAAATGGCTGGAATTCCTTAGATTTTTCTCTGGAAATTCTACGGAATTTCATTGAGAATTTCTTTAACACCTCTTCGGAAGATTCTTCACAATTATCTCATTTTTTTGGAAATCCTAAGGACTTTCTCGAAAAGTTCTGCAAAATTTCTCCCACCTGAAAATTCTGCGAAATTTGTAGTAGTATATACATTTAGTTTTTATCAGTAACGAGAAATGAGAAGAATAAGAAAGCATTGACGGTCGAGTGCACGATCTTTCTCCTTCCACATTTCACAAATCTGTTGGTAAAATAATGAGAAAGTTTATGAGGAACACAATTTCATTGGGGTACATATGCTGCAAACTATACCGCCCTTCGTTACATTCGGGAAAGGAGTTTGCTTGGAAGTTCATCCGAACCAGCCGAAAACATACAGACGGTGTTCAATATCTGAACATCTCCAGGAAAAATATTTAAAAAATTCAATTTAAAGAAATTCGTTTTCGTTATGCCTTAAAGCCTGGTGAATGAAAAAGCAACATAATATATCAACTTGGCTTAAATTAAACTTATTCATTCGTTAGAAAAGAATGGTAAGATGTTCCCGAATTTTGAAAAGGAACTCAAAATAGAGAAAATATATGGAGGAGCTTTGCCCACCTAGGCATCGGGGCTAGTTACGTCAATGCAGATCGTTAATCATCTGTGAAATTGCGAGTTATTCCATCTTTAGACGGTCCTCGCAAGCTTCAAGAAACGGTCGACGACATCAGGTGGACATTGCAAAAGATTGATAGTGAAGATCAGGGCTGCTGGTTTATTTAAGTTCTCCTGGCTAAGATAGATTCCGAATCCCGATAGCAGTGGTTGAATAATAACGCTTCGAAGGAGACGCCTGCTAAGCTGGAAGAGTTTCTGGAGTTTCTGGAGCAAAGGACCTATTCGTTGAAAAGGGCGCAAACTCCGACATCGAGGTCAACACTGTAGCATTCCACTAAGCCGCAACCACGAAGCTCCAGCTCCGTCAACACAAAATCGTGCATAGGTTGTTCTATTGTAAATGGTTCTAATAAATCCCGGTAGTTGAACGTTCGGTCAACCAGCTAAGCTCTTGCAAGAATTTCCTCTGTGCGACCCATGGCAAACGATCTTGAACTGCTGGGGATTGTCGTTAGTGCAAGACACGGCATTATACTCTGCTCCATGAAGGATCACCGCTAGAATCTACCCCGTAACAGGGCAGTCTGGTCTTATTCGGAGTAACCTAACCAGTTATAAAGATTGTTTCACCTTGGAATTCCTCGCCACCGCCGTCTTCTTTTTATCGTGGCAAATGGTCAACAATTCGAAGTCCATGTACTACTAGATCACTTGTCAGTAACGTTGCCAACTCTCTATCACGTAGTAAATATGTTGTTGAAGTTAAATAAGCCACACTGCTAATTAGCCAAACTTTGCTGCTTGAAGAAATGTCCGAATTGAAACAACAGAAGCTGTAAAGGTAGACCTGAAATAATAAATTTTCGATATCAGAATCGATTGTGCTGTATTATCAAAGATTGCGGATACTGTTCGGCACCCATCCACCGATATTTCTGACTGGGAACTGTATCCTGACAGACCGTTGGCGGATGAAAGGTTCAACATCCCCTGCGATATTGATATGCTGATTGCAGCCAGCGTTTTCTAAGATCTGCTTCGTTCCGAACGCGTAGCAGTGCAACTGGGACCAAACAGGCCCTTCATGCAAGATACCGCCCTAGGTTGGGTGTGTTACGGATGTTTCATTCTAATGCTAGCTTTGTATATCATCATCGACTCTGGAAAACCGTTGTTAAGCAAGTTAGTCGCCAAATTCTAAGAGATTAAACATTTTAAACCGAGTAAGCACCTGAGGAGGAATTTTGTGAAGAATATTTCACGCAAAGTACAGTCAGTGACGCAACTGTACTCTATGTGGTGAAGATGCTATTCATACAAGATTCAGTGACAATGAGGAAATCTTTCTGTTATCTAAACACATTCCAAAGATTATCCCTGATCATGCGAAGGTCATCTATGTGGCACACCCCTGAGTCACTATGCAGACAGCAGCACGACGAAGAATTGTGTAGTGGTCAACGCTGCACAAAAAACATCGAATGGTCTGTCGTACAGAGACCTGTTGGCAATCGCGCAGAACGTCCTTTACGACCTGCTTAATAACTTCCATTTGCATGCCGTTGTATGATGTATAAACAGATACGTGTGACCGACGATGAGTACAGACTACTCCGATGCTGTGGCAGAAGTAAGAACATCAAGGACTATGTCACGAAACGTGAGGTACTCTCTACCATTGCCAAGGTTTTCGACCCTCTTGGACTGATCAGTACTGTGTCCGTCATAGCCAAATTTTTTATGCAGAAACTGCGTAAGACTTAAGTCGATTGGTCGAACGATCCTGTGCAATATCATCTGTATGCCTTCAGCGATGCTTCTCTGGAAGTTTTCAGCCCGGCTGTCTAACAGATTGAAATTAACGTTAATTGTAACTACAGCTCGCAGCTGTCCTGAAGGCAACAACGTTTCGAAATTACTGAGAAGATGATAATTCCACTATTTTGTTGGTCTCGATAGATAGAGCTGAGCTCAAATAGTAAGGCCGTCTTCAGTGTCTTGTACTTGACTCGACTTGACTCGAAGTCGAGTCAAGTACAAGACACTGAAGACGGCCCACTGTTGGAGGGTCGAAACACGTATCTGCTGTGATACATAATTAAGTGGTAGAATCTTAATGGGATTGTTCAAACTCGTCTTATGACAGGTGGCATTCCTTACCAAAAAGCAAATTGTTATAAGATTTAGTTTATCATCCACATTTCATCGATTTATCAGATTCTGATAGCTGTATTGGATTACAGGCGCTGTCTCAGTGTCTTACTGATCTGACTTGACCTGGAAGTCGAGCCGGCATGATAATCAAAGATTTACTTATCGTTGAGGGTCAACATGCATCTGTTGTGGGATGGGCACTAAGTGGGTGGAAATCTAATGGATTTGTTCAAATTGCCCTTATACAGGTGAAACATTCCACTAAAAAGTCAAAATAATTTTTCTCTTATCGTTCGTAGTTGTTACAGGTGCACGAGGGCCTCTTTATATGAAGTATAGTCGACTCTCCACATCTCGATGTTCTATATCTCGACATCTCTCCCTATGTCGATGGTCTCCTCAGTACCTTCAATCTACATACATTTAGGTTTTGCTACATCCTGATAACCTCCCTATCTCGATGGGTTCTGATCAAATTTTGTTCAGGATCTCACTCCCGCTTATGTCAGATATGGTCAGATTTTTTGGCTACTAGGGCTTTCCTTGGACAATAACAGACACATCAACAAATAGGAAACGATATTTTGTTTTTGTTGTCGTTTTTCATAGCAACGAGCCTTTTTGGATCTGCAAGTACCCATTTCCTAATTTTCCTTCCATTCTCGATCTCTCCCTATCCTCGATGGTCCCTTCAATATCGAGATGTGGAGAGGCGACTGTATTTCACCTTTACGCACTTAAAACTACGGGAAAATCATAATAAAATATTGAACAAAATTAATACCTCCTGAATCAAAATATGTCCGCAGTAAGTGGACGGATTTCGAATCAGTGGATCGAAATCACAGCTATTTTCTGACTAAATATTTAAATTAAAGCACACTGATTGACTAAACTGCTACTGTAAATAGTTTAGTGAATGTAGGTGTAACAAACTACTGTTAATAGTTTAATGCACCTTTGGTAGCGTTCGCTTTGATTTATATTTCACTGATCAACTGTTATGTTTTTTTTTGTTTGTGTTGTTTTAATTTCAAAACCTACTTTTCTTTCCAATAATGGCCTGAAAGCTTACTGCGAAGTATATGAACAGGGTAAGATTTTTTTTTATAAACTATTTACCTTAAAAATCCTTTAATTTATGGATATCTCTTGAGGTGGACAGATTGTGGTCCTCCACGGTACTCAGTAATAAAGATCAAGATTTCAAACGAGTTCATGATGTTATGGGCTGAATGGCGTGATTAAAGTCAAAATCACCGTTTAAAAAAGAGTGTTCGCAATACGAGCTATGTTCGGAATACCAATAAAACGATATACAATAGCAAATAAATATCACGAAAAGGTTAATTAGAAATTATTGTTGTTATAAAGGTTCTGATCTGGGCAGCACTTTGCTCAAAGTTCTCACGTTTGTCAATCGAACGAGCGCGCACTGAAAGCAACCGCCGGCTCGCCCTCCCATGGGCAGTCGCATTTGTTTGCATATCATTAGAATTTTCATTAGAATCCGAAACCAAACGGGTTGGGCATACGGCGAACGAGATTAATTCGAAAACAGCCGGTTTCGAGCATATTTGTCCCATGTTTGTTTTGCATTTTTCAACTTGCGGCAGTTTTGTTGCGAACGGAAGGAAGCCATGACGGAAGTCCCTCTCGAGATCATGTCAGCAGTTAAGAAGGGTTCGGCGGCGCAGTGCAGTGCCAGTCAGTGGCAGGGTAGGGTGGGAGTAGATGACGGAATTATTTTTAATGGCAGCTGTCAATCATTCCGGGATCGAAGTAGGTCACCTCGAATAGAACGTTGTCCCACGCAAACGAATGGCGGATATCCATATTGTAGACCGTGGATCATTGTTAGTGACTTATTTGCTTGAAAAAATCTCATTAGCCTATTTTAATAAAGAAAGCAACAAAAAGTAGATTTGCTGTGAAATAGCAGCAAATGTTTTGATCACTTCGATACATATAAAGAGGAGCTGGAGCCCCAGGCGTAACCCTCAGCAGCTAAAATCAAGTAGTGTTTGGGAAGTGATTGCAATTATAAAGTATATGGATAAACGTATTTTGCCACCATTCAACTGATATTTTCAACACATTCTCGATCGAAAAATATTATCAAACTATTCACATTTTTTTTTTTTCAAACGAAGCTCATTGCCTTGCCAGTGCGTTTATAATTAGAGACATGTTTCGTAATTCTTTCAAACAAGAGTAAAAAAATGTTATGTTATGTTGTTATCGAAAGTAAAGTTATTACCGTCTGGTAGGGCCAGGACACATTGAATGAAATAAAGATTTCAAAAAGTGATCGACGAATCAAACGTACCATCATGGGCTGAATGAATACTTTACATGACATTTTCGAATTGTTGTTTCGTTTTGACTAACATCCATTATATTCAGCAGTGTTATACGAATTGTGAACAAAAATTCATTTCATTTTGAAAAAAAAAAGTCTACGTTGACATGCTTGGTGAAAGGGGGTGGGGATTGTGTAGGGCAGGTTATGTAGGTGTCTCACGTTTGTCCAAAGAAAGAGGGAGGGGTAACAAAATTCCATTTTTCTATCAACCTTTTCTGTTGGCCCCTTGCCAAATTTATCGCACTGAAAAGCAGTTTTTATACTTCCACCAGTTTTTTGTTTTCATTCATCTCCCGGACTTTGTACTTTATGTCATGAACGCTCTTACAGATTTGATCCATTTTCAAATAATGCCTAATGCATCCATCCGACGAACAAACATTGGAACCGAGTTCCCTGTCCAATCCGAGCAAAGCACTTAATAGCCACCCAATTATTAAGAAATTCTTAGAGGCCGAGCATTAATTCATCATAGACTGGAAATGACTCAATATATGTATGCCCACAGGCTGACGCAATACCGTGTTCGGCGTCGCAAGTGTACTCAACGTGTTTTTAATTTGAATACTCATACACAGCTTTTTAATGCAAATTTGTTCTAGCTCAGATGTCTGCTCTCTGCGTTGAGATCAACTTTGAGATAACTAGATAATCAACTTCAATCCATCAAGAATAATCGAATGATAGTCGAACTCCACTTGAAGCGTTCGATTTTCGCTCTCGACAAAAGTATACGCTGCTCAAACTTAACCATAGGATGTTATCGAGGGATAACTATGCCCAATTATTTGTTCTGTGAATAATTGTAGTAAAGTTGTCACATAATGAAAACAATCAATTTCAAGCTGAGTGTCGCAGGATTATTGTGTATAGCTTTATTACTGTTGGCGGTTTAAATTCAACATGGAAGAAAAATTGGTCGCACTTATTGGTCCAGGCTCCCAAGGGTTCATGATATATTTATGTTCTTTCGACCATTCGATGACTATTTTTTATGCCGACTGTGGCATTTATTTACGGGACCGTAAACAGGTTATCAATACAAAGAGACTTGCCATAGTCGGCCCACGCTGTAAAATGAAAATCGGTTCGCAACAAGCTCCAACAATTCCTGACATACTTTCCAGATCATTTGTTAACGAATCTTTTTTCACACAGCACAACCGAAACCATGACCAGTATACTCTCTACGCCGGGCAAGTACCGCTCGCGGAAGGATCTCAGCACCGGCTCGATCCCCACATTGGTCTCCCTTGAGGAGGAATCTAGTCTTCACACGATCACCGGTGCCGAATCAGAACTCCCTCACAGCTTCCACCTCCAGCCGCTAACATCCCCCAACGGCTCCTCCGCCGGAAGCACTACCAATGGCAACTACGAACCATTCGGTAACACACTCAACATCAAAAACGGACTCAATGCCAAATCGTTGCGGAGCCTGCTTCCGCCATTGGTTCTACCTGGGGTCGCACCAACGGCAGCGGCGACAAAGGCAACAAACGGCGCAGTTCCATAGCAGTGGCCTTCCTGGGGGCGGGTCGTCGTGATTCAAAATCTCACAGCCACCACTACCCGATCGCCACGATACCGGAGAAGTACCACAAAACCACCGAATCGGACATTGAAAACGACTCGCCCATCCACTACTAAGCCGGGCGGCCATGCCCGCCCGGAAGCGTGCCGACTCTGCTCGAGCCCAACGGATCATCCGAGTCGGTGGCAGCAACGGGAACCTCACAGTGAACGGGTCCGGCTATGACAAAAAACGGCGCCGTTCGTCCTCGTGGCAAACCAAACTGGAACGGCGCCGCCGCAAGGGGATGATGTCCTCGGCACTGGACGGTGTGGAAGGGGCGGCGGCCGGCGGTCTGGATGGTTTCGGTTCGGCGAACGGGCTGGACGCCTTCCCCGGCAAGTACGGCCGCGAGAAGCGGCACTCGTGGTGGAACATTTTCGTGCCGGATAATCTCAAGCAGAGGTGAATATGGATAAATAATTATATGGGGTAATGGTGTTTCAAATAGGTGTCGATCCACCGCTGAAAAAATCGATAAAGGCAAGCATAATTTCTTAAGAATTGCTATTAAAAAAGGATTATCTGAGCAAAAATATTCAGTCTTAAAGAGCAGTAAAAGAGTTGACGACCGTAAGTAAACTGTCACTTCCAGATTAGGTAATTCCACGTTGATGCTTTTCTGACTATGTCGAAATCACGTGCACATTTGTTGGTGAATCAAAAGCTCTTCCTCTTCTACGTAGGTATACGTGAAACGAATACATATTTCAGGCTACTATGTAGGTTTCCAGGAAAGCTACGCTACCTGCAGCCAGAAGATCTGTAAAAATGCGAAATTTGTTTCCCCGCTGGATTCTCACGCACGATTTCCGCTGTATAAATAAGCAATACAAACTTTCTTGTCGACGGTAGCTGCACGGTTCTGCGTTGTTCATGGATGGGAGCTTTTCGGCATGTTTTAATTTAGTCAATGTGAACAAATCTCCTGAGCCCGTGTTTACTGAAAGTAATTTATGTAGATACATGACATTGATAATTAATACATTAACGAAACGATAATAATTGGGAGCGTTAAATTCCCCCCATATAATCAGAAATATATCTTGCTTTAATTTGCATCTGTTTGCTAAAATAATCGCACTACGTTGACTCAGTTACAATCCATGGTGTGATCCCGACGGGACGGGACCGTTCATAGCTTTTACTATTAACTTTTGCACTTACATGATATTTCCCTATATACTACGCAAAAACTAATCTATCTGATGTATTGTTTTAATTATCAATCTCAAAAAAATGGCTTGCGCCATACATATCAAACTTCATGACTCGTACTGAATCAAAATGTAGGATAACATTTTTTTGGCATTGAGCTTACTTCTAACCACTCCCGGGAAAATTCGGAACTCGAAGGAAGCTAAATCCTGGAGGTTCGTTTCATAAGACTTATGTCCAACATCACCAAAGTACAAGTCAGGAACGATTTCAAGGCAGTAACTTATATATGACTCAATTTGGCTCTGTATATTAGTAATAAACTTGAAATTCATAACACGTGTGCTACTCGGAACATATCTGGATGGGAAGGGCCGTTGGCTAAAACTTTTTCGGGCGAAAGCCATTTGGCCGAATGCCACTTGGCCGAACAAACCATTAAGCTGAAACCAATCTGGACGAAAGCCATTTGACTGAAAATGTTATTCCGAACAGAACATACGGCCGAATAGGTTATGTGGCACTTGTGGCAGTATAGGTCATTTGGCTGCAAATGCCGTTTGCCGAAATGGCTTTCTGACAGAAGGATCCATTGGGCCGAAAGGGTTAAAAGTCCGAAAATGTCATTTGGCTGTGAAAAGCTGTTTGATCTGAAGGGTCATTAGATTAACACGCCGTTTGGCCTAAATGGTCGATTGATGTAGTGTCAATGGTGAAAAGAGAAATAAAATGAGGAATGCGAGTGAAGTGCCCTGTTCCTCAATATTGGGGTCGAGTTAATAGTGAGAAGTGAGAAATAAGAAGTGTGAAGGGGGCGTCTCATTGCTCGCATCTCGCTCATCATTTCTCACTTCTCACTTCTTGTATCTCACTTCTCACATCTCATTTCTCACTCAACATATCTCACTTCTTATTTCAAACCTTTCACTTCACCACACTTGGAAACCTAATTTTTAAAGGCTCAGAAGCCTCCTTTTGAGAGGTTTGGAATCCTCCTTTTGGAGGCTTGGAAGGTTCTTTCAAGAGGCTCGCAAACTTCCTTTGAATAGGCTCAGAAGCTTCCTTTCAAGAGGCTCGGAAGCCTCCTTTCAAGAGGTTCGAAATTTATCTTTCAAGAAGCTTAGAAGCCTGCCCATTAACATGCCCGTGAACCTCCCTTTCAAGAGGCCTGGAAGCCCCTTCAAGAGGCTCTAGCCTCCTCTCAAGAGGCTCGGAAGCCTCCTGATGTGCTTCGTTCAGTTACGTATTCTTTAATGTCATCTGCATGTCATTTGACTAATTTGCTCATAACTTTCTTTAGAAGCAAAATTTCTTCCATAATTTTGAAGTAACTCATAACCTTGAGTAGGTTATATTTTGTCCAAGGGTACATTGCTCTAATATAACATCAAAGGCTGGAGGTGAAAACTCTCAAATGTCACATCATTGACATAATGTCATTTGAATGACATTTGCCTCCCGCCCCAGATTACATATTTACAGCAAAGTCTCTAGACAAGTTGTGGCCCATTTAACCGCTATAAGTTCGTCTTACAACATGAATTGATAGCTACCTTCTGAAACAAGTTCTGGGAAAATTATACAAACGCATGAATGACATTTACACTGCCTGTAGTAGGCGTCGAGTCTCCCGAACGAGACGACAAAATCTGAAAGCTATCGACGAACTCCAAACCTAAGAACCCTACTCATTGGTTGCATCTGGCAGTTGAAAGGGTCGACCTTTCACATGGGCAGCATATGTTGGTTCTCCCAATCTATAATACTCTCCTAATACGAAGTAAGTGCTATCACTATCTATCCCATTTCCGCAATATCAATATTATAAATATGTTAGTCTTCCTTTTCGTTAACCTTCTGTTAATGAGAGGAAACAATCAGGATTATGATCGGATAATTCTTTCGCTTTAAACTGAATTTCTATATGCATAATATTATATGCAAACCAGTTGATGTCAGTTGGTAATTAACATTCGCAAGGTTCATATCTCATCTCGATTTTTACCAACAAAATTCGAAGTCCATAACAAGTACGCGTATCGTGTCATTCGCGGTAAGTGAAGAATCGAACCTAAACAGAATTTCGGTCTTCAACCTCCGCCGGAAAGAGAACCTTCTATCAAAACACCCTCACATTTAGGTGCTTCTATGAGCTCGATGCCTCTACGAGAAGGTGATTGATTTTGTTTTTTAAATTATTTTTAGCTTTAAAATGAGACAACATTGTAGTTTTATTTAGAAAAGATGAAAGCTTATTCAGTTTAAACAGTATTTGTAGAGAAATACTGTGTTCGATTTACATTACAACGAAAAGCACATCGCCTCCCAAGATACAAGCGAATCTTCATTATGTTTCAGAACTGAAGCACTCTGCGCTCAGGTTCAGCTTTCTGATAAGCCGTCAAATGGCGACAAACTACTGTAACTCGTTGGATACACTCGCAAATCGCAATCAGCGCCATTCTAGAAATAGTGTTGGCAATGGCGAGTTTAATGCAAATTGGTTTGGCAATGCGACCTTGAGCTTTGCGCTAGTTCAGTAACAGAACAGTATAGAGCTCCTTGCATCCATTACCGCTCCGTCGTCTTCGTTTTCCCTTGAACTTTACCCCATCATCGCTGGCCTGAACTGACTGCAGAAATACACATTGGAAGATTGGGTAGCCATTAACTAATGAAATAGCTCAGAGAGGAAAATCTTTACCGCCCTCAGTTATACACCGTTTACGACAATGACAGCGACGACATCCGATGCCTCGCGTATGGTTTCCCATTTATGGAATTGAGAGAAAATGCGCGCTCGGCAACCAGAAATGGATGGAATTTTTAGCGACGACACGGACTGGACCAGTCAGCAGTAGTCGGACCGACGGACGCGTGAAGGTGGCGAAAAATTGAAATTGTTTCCTCACCATCGATGAGTTACGGATGGGCAGGCGGCAGGATTCCACGCGGCGCGGACGGCAACGGAAGGAATGCAAATTGGCTTATCAGAATCTAGCACGTGAGAAATGGAATGAAGTGGTACAATGACGGCAGCAAGGGGATCGGTATGCTGAGCGCAGTGGGCGCTCTTTATGGTCCAGAATCGAGACGGAAGGTACCCGGCTGTTCGGTTTGGAGACGTTCTTAAAGCTGGTCCGACACATTTCGGACGCAAACCGAACAGGAGAACGTGAAATTGTTTAAATGAGCAAATGAAATAATGGCACAGAAGTCGTTCGGTGTTTGCTGATTGGATCTGCGTTCTGTATGGAAACCAGGGTCGTCGCTCTGTGGATCAGATAAATTAGGCATGCCAAATAATGCAATGCTGTGGTTCTTCGAACTCCACAGCTAGGCTGAATCAGAAAACATTTTAATTTTACGAAATAGGTATAATTTGATTACTCCCTGGTATAATACCAATAAATAAAAAAAAGTTTTGAGGCATTGGAGCAAATGTCCAATAAAATTATTTCAATTTAAGACAATGTGCTACAAAATAGGTTTCCAAGGAAAACAGCCGATTAAGGAATCAGAGTCAGCTTTGAGTAATTTAATCCATCTACCACACGTCATCTTTAGATCTATCTCTGACGATCCCCACCATCCGATCGTAGAGTTGTAATCACCATCGTTTAAGTTTGTTTGTGGAGCTGTGGTCCCAAAACCGAAAACTTGCCAGGCCGTTATGACGAGAAAGGCAATATCTTCTTCTTCCATAAAAGGGCACCGAACTCGGAACTCGGAGCAGCGGTACAACGATATGTGAGTTATGAGAAAAGAACACCGCTGGCCCGGAGCAGAGCAACAGAGAAATGATAATTTTATTGGTTTTATCATGAATTATGTCGAACAGTCATAAACCATCGCTCTCCCAACGTTTCTCCCCTTTTTATTATTGTTTTGGCTGGCACAGCATAATAATTTGTTGGTGGACAAATTTTACGGTCTTTTTTTCCTCGTTCAAACAACCAACCAACCAAGGACGACCACATGCTCTTGGTCTTTGCTTTATGGGAGGTTTCCTCGGACGACGACTCTGCTGAACTTTCTCCTGATGTAATGCGTGTCTTACTACCGTGAGGCGAAGAATATTATCATTCTGACTGGTGAGTAACTAATATTGGGCTCAATAATATGTTTATTGCGGTCATTATTGATATTCTTCAATAAGTTGCTTTATTGGATGTTGGACAATATGTTATCAATCATCAAACGTGTAGAGTTTTTGTTCCTTTTATTCATTTTCTTTTTAGTCGTTCTTGTGTTCCAAATTGAAACACATATAAGTAGTCTTCCTTGGAGTAGTAAAAAGAAATGCGGCTACAAAGAAAAATAATGATGAAGGGGGTTAGGATCGATTACCTAAATCATTTGAACGTGACCAGGGATGAACAATGAACTGTTCAACAT